>NC_092866.1:32776229-32860384 GCF_032062135.1 Pyxicephalus adspersus
ATTATTATTATTATTATTAATAAACAGGATTTATATAGCGCCAACATATTACGCAGCGCTGTACAATAAATAGGGATTGCAAATGACAGACTAATACAGACAGTGATACAGGAGGAGAGGACCCTGCCCCGAAGAGCTTACAATCTAGTAGATATATATAAAAAGGAAAATATATTTGCATTCCTTCCTTTCCATTATTCTGATAATAAAATGTATAGCTAAATTAATCATGACATTCAACCCTTTTTTATTTTGTTTAACACTAGATTTGAGAAATGTAAATATCCTACTTTTATGCAGCTTCAATATGGTGTAAGCCATGGCTGGCAGAACCCGCTCGCCTTCCAAGATATAGATATCCCACAGCCTCAGGGTGAGTGTAAATGGTGTCTTGAAATATGGACAAGAAAAAACAGAGCTTATAATGGCTTGCATAGGTATATATTTATCCTGCTTGATAAAATTATATAATAAATATGAGGCTGTATACAATATATCCAACATCAGACATTAGAACATTGTAACAGTCTAACCATATATAAGGAGAAAAGAGTTGAAATAGGGCAATTTGAAGGACTGTTATCCTGTATACCTATTGGTATTACCGAGCAATCTAAATTATCCTCTTTTGCCGAATAAACACCAATGCTGTAAGGCAGTGGAGTGTTTATCTGCCCTCAGTAAAAGGTACATTGCTAAATAGGCAGTGGATAGTAGTTAAGCAACAGACAATAGCTATGAAAAGTTTTAAAATACTTAAAATATTCTTATATGGACTCTAAAATGTTTATTGTTAATGTCCACACCAATAACGACTACATGACAAACTAAGAAGCTAGGTATAAGAATACATCAGTTCCCATCCTCCTATATGTCAGCGCTGCTGCTTGGTGGCTGTCTGCTCATGCAACCAGTGCTGTAAGCTACTATTATGTACTATATATATGTACTATAGTACATGTGCATTTTTGTTTACTGTATATATGCTTGGGATGCCATTCAAAAAGGACTGTAGTACAGACCAATGTACATATATCTGTGCATTCAGAAACATTACACAAGTGTGAATCCAACCATACTGCTTGTAACTATATAACCACTGTAAAAGAATAGTACTAAGAAGTTTTTTATAACATTTTTTCAGCAAGCCTATCTATCTATAACCCCAGACAGTAGAAGTGGAGTTTCGTTTTTTCTCCTTCTACTTATGCTGTATGGCTGTATGGCTTCAGAAACAATAATATAGCCTTGTGTTCCCAGGTCCAGAAAAGTATTTTCCTGCACAGTGTAAGTCCTTTAAGCTTGCAGTAAATTCACCTATAAGTCTCCTATACGTTTTATCAAAAGTCCAAAAATTTTTTTAAATGCAGAAAGGAAAACGTTGCACTTACTCGGTCTAAGAAGCACTGCAAAAACCACTTTGTTGTATAAATTCCAGTAGACATATCCTCCTTGTCCTAGGAAAGAAAATAAGCTGGAATAATTTTCACTCATCCACAGGTACTGCTATACTATAAAAGTGGCCCAAAAGAGTTGAATGTTTAAAAACAGCAGTTTCTTACTAAAATACAAGCAGTTTAATCCAGGGTACAACCTGCAGTGTTACAATGGTAAGCAGGAACATAGATGACTCTTAAATTTCAGTTACCAAAACCTGAAAAAATGTAAAAAATGTTCTTTTCTACAAACTACAGAAAACCTAGATTTCGAAAATATTATAAATTACCTGGTCAACAAACATTTTCTTGCCAAACAGATTAAAGTCATTTTAGGTTATGTTTGATGCACAGGTTCCAAATATGGTATGGTTTTGCTAGATTGGCTCTACTTTTTAAAATAATAGAAATAATAAAAAAAATAATGACCTCAATTATTAACCTTATAGAAAACTAATGAAAATTAAGCAACATTTAACTATGTGTACAAAATTAAATTTTTCAAATACTTAATCAATCACATTGAAGGCTCCAGCAGTAGTAGTCTGCCATCATGTTACTATCCCATGCCCTGCCCCGATACCTTTCTTCCATCACCTTTAAATCTTGATGGAGCCTCTCCCCTTGTTCCTCACTAAAATCGCCAAGGTTTTCAGGAAATTTTTGCAAATGGCTATGGAGATAGTGTACCTTTATGCTCATTGTAGCACCCAAATTTTTAAAGTTTAAGAACAAGTTTTGTACCAGTTCTTCATAATTTTGTGCTTTATGGTTACACAAGAAGTTCTTGACAACCATGACATAGCTGTGCCAGGCAGAAGCTTCAGTATCAGTCATATAACTTGTGACATTTAAATCATTTATCAGTTTTCAAATCTGGGGTCTATCAAAGATTCCTGCTTTTATTTTTTCAGTACTCAATGCAGGGAAGAATCTACAAATGTATTTGAAGCAATCACTGTCCTTGTTCAGAGCGCCAACAATTTGCTTCATTAATCCTAATTTTATGTGTAGTGGAGGGAAAATTATTTTTTCTTTGTCAACCATTGGCTCAGTAATGATGTTCACTGCACCATTTTTCATGTTTTACCTTGGAGGCCATGTCACTTTTTTATCAGTGAGCCTGCTTTGCTCCACTATACCACAAACAGATGAAACATAGGTACTTTGTGTATCCACTTTGCTGTCCAAGTAGGAAGTTCACATCATCAACACATATGGACCATTGGTGTTCATGATAGCAAAGCTTTTGTAAGACCATTTTGATATTTTCATAATCTTCCTTAAGTTTTGTTCAGTGACCAGTTGGAATTGATGCATAGCAGTTGCCATTATGCAGTAAAACAGATTACAAACTTTGAGTGGAACTGTCTATGAAAAGCCGCTAGACTTCTGCTTGGTATTCTGGTAATCCCACATGGGCCAGAAGTCCAGGGATGAACAGTACACAAAGTCTCCATCTTCAATGAAATATGGTAGGAGTGTCATCGCTCTTGTTCTAAAAACCGTAATTTTAACTTCTGGTCTCAGACAGTTCTTTTCTTTTAGCCTGGATGCTAAAAGTTCAGATGCTTGTTTTGACAGACTTAGGTCACGTAATAAATCATTGAGCTCTTCCTGGGAGAACTGCTGGTTTGATGAAACACTTCCTTCATACTCACTTCCACTGCTAAATCCTAGATTACACTCCATAGCCTTTATATCCTTCATGTCGGATACAGGAATATCAGGGAGTGTACTGAACACTGGTATGGGAACATCAGCATCATGCGGCACAGATCGTCTTGCTGATTCCAAATCTGGGTAATGCCACTTGTTTTTCTTGTAACGGTTGAAACCTTTTACATTCACAGCACAAAAATAATCATTATGATGATTTTTGTGCTCTCGCCATACCATAGGTACACCCAATTTCAAACTTTTCAGTTTTCCATTTTTCCACTGACGTAGACACAGTACACAAGTTTTGCATACCAAATGGAGAGCCCAATACTTGGTCCCCCATTTTAATACCCAAATATGCAAGATATGCTTGTTTCACAAGTTCTGTAATGTTTCTGTTCTGTTTTTGCTGAGAATATTCACCACAAATGTAGCAAAATACATTGGGGTCATTTAAACAACTTCTTCTTGAAGAAGGCATGTTCGGTGCACATCAAAAAAAGCATTTTTGATGAATATCCTATACCAAATGTGAAGCACAATGGTGCAAATGGTATGATTTGGGTTTGCATTGTTGCTTTAGGGGGTGCGGAGCCTGAGGATTTTGAGTCAGCTAGGTTTTCTGCACCATATCAAAGTATGCTTGAGTAGAAAATAGGACCATCTGTCTATGAGTTGTAACTGAAGCAGATATTGATCTCCCAAATATTAATAATATTAATATTAATATTATTATTAATAATAATATATTATGTGTGAACAGAAGGACTGGGATGGGAGGAGAAGATAGACTATATTTAATATATTGTATTATTAAACTACTGCAAATGCCTTAGTAAGATATATAATAAAAGAGAGAAATAAGTGTTTTTTTATGTGATAAAACCATTATGTAAGTTTACTTATCATGTGATTACATCACAGGTTTTTCAACTATTCAAATTAAAACTAGTGATATAAGATAAGGTTGACCGACACAAATGTACCCAAATGATGTATGTAGTACTCTCATATCGGGTGTTTCATTTAAGCTACGTACATACTTTCGATTAATATCGTTGGTAAATGTACGATCCTGCACGATATCTGCGAACGATCGTATCCGGCACGGATCCTGTACATACAGATAACGACACGATCGTTCGCAGATATTGTACACACGATAGATGCGATCGTTTGAACGATACAGGAAGTGATACAGGATGAAGAACTCCGCTGGAAGAAACAGGATGAAGTACCGCAGTGGAACAGGATGAAGAACTCCGCTGGAAGAAACAGGATGAAGTACCGCAGTGGAACAGGATGAAGCACTCGATAAAAATTGGAAGTGTGTACGCAGCTTAAGTCTCAAACATCCCCTAAAGAAGCCAGAAGGCGAAAAGCGTTTGTAAGGCTATAATGACATAACAGAAATATACAGTCAGTATAAGAAAATATAATTAATAACATAGTACACTATTTTGACATAAGATATATACTAATGGTAACATAGTTGCAATTACAATAATCTTTAAGGTATAATACATTGAAATTTTGTGATATCTAAGATAAGAGATGTATATACAAGTGATACAAGCATAGTTTCATTATAATAAAGTTGATATAATTAAAACAATAAGTAAATAAAAACGGTTTCTAACAATTTGGACTTACTTATGGGGTGCTGGGAAAAATTAGGATGAATATTCGTGTGTTCCCAAATGCGAACAATTGTAGGTTGATTGCTGTAGGTTATTCATTGTATTAAAGCTGGATGATGTACACGTCTATCCTGTATGATAGTTGAACATTCAATAATTCTAAATTAGATTGGGGGGGCGTGGCTTGTGTATGGCCGGATGGAGCCGCATCTTCCAGAGCTCCGTGCAGGGCACACTTATTTTCCTGTGATATCCAAAACCCCTAAGCATCATACTGCCAAGAAGGGGAATACTTCTTCTATCACCCAGAGAACCGGGGGAACTGTGGGTGGCGGCATCAGAGAGTTTCTCTCCCAGAGTTCACAGCACTCTGCAGCAGCTTCCACAGGAGACAATATAGTGGATGCACCATGCAGTCCTGCTACATCCCCGCCCTCCCACCACTCTTTGGAGGACTCCAATGATTCCACAGCACCAATTTTATCAGGTGGGCCTGCACCTTCAGCTGCCATAACAGAAATTTGGGCTTTTTTAAATCCTTGCCTACAAGATCAGACCTGGAGTCACGTATATGTCGTTTGGAAAGCTCATTTAAACAAGAATTGGCGGAGCTCTACCCAAACAGCAGTATCTGCCCTCCAAACCAATCACACTGCTTTCTCCCTTAGACTTACTAAAGTGGAAGAACATGTATTAGATCATACATGCAAAATAGAGCAGGCATTCTGTTCTATAGATGATCTAGAAAACCGCAATCGGCGGAACAGTATTAGGATCCGTGGCCTACCAGAGGCTACCACCACACCTGATCTGATGGCCTCTGTTCAGGGGATTTTTAATTTACTCCTAGACCGCCTGGTATCTACTGAAATACTTTTGGATAGAGTACATTTGACATTGGGCCCAAACCATCTGATTCCATGCCTCCAAGGGATATCCTTTGCCGAGTGCATTATTTTCATGTGCGTGAAGAAATTATGGTAGCTGCCCGCCGCAAACAAGTGCTGGATTTTGATGGGGCCCAACTGTCCTTCTTACCAGATCTATCACGCACACGCTTACCATGCGTAGGGCCCTAAAGTCTTTACTGGATGCACCTAAAGCACAGGATTTATCTTACAGATGGGGGTTCCCATTCCAGCTACATATTAGAGCTCAACGACAACTTCTTGTGTTTAAGGATATCACTGATCTACCCAAGATTATCTCTACCCTGGATCTACTACCCATTGATCTTCCTGCCTGGAATCAAGCCGTCAATGGATGATGATCAGAGATACTCTATTACCATATGGCAATTTGTTGAATATATTTAGTTATCAACCTGGTTATACAAGAATGTGAAAATGTGAGAACAGAACAGTAGGCTACTGGGGCACAGAAAAACTTTTAGGTATTGTATGAAATTAAAAAATCACTTTTATTAAATACACAACAATTATAAAAAACATAAAAAAATGGGAGTAACAGAGGTAAATACACTGTATCTTTTAACAAAGTTTTTACAAACGTGTATCAGGAGTCAAAGAGACAGAGAAGTTGAGTCTCACCTGCCGCATTTCGCCCATGTGGGCTTCTTCAGAGGGTATTAGAGACCCTAAAATGATAGCTAGTGTAAGTGTAGTTGTTTAAAAGGTAAGCATAAAGAATATATATGTTCAAGAAATATAAAGCTATATAGATACATATGTCCATACAGCAACTTTTGTAGCTTTTAAAAGGCGTTATAATAGTAAAGAAAATTGTACTTACATTACATTACAGTGTTGATAGTATGCCCAATCAAGAATAAAAGCAATATATGCAAATCAATAGTCAGATGTAGACCCAAATAAAGAAATATTGAGGTGCTCTACAAGAGAAAAGTTAGATATGAAACTTACCAAAGAAGGATAATAAAGCTTTGTTACATCATGCTTACTTTTACTTATGTGTTCAGACAGCGATAATTGTTGGGGGGCTCACTGACTCATGTATAATGGGAAGATTCATTCTAACAATGACAAGGTGCATAACCTATTTATATAGTAACTGGAATTTTGGTAAATAAGTAGGTAAAATTTCATCAGTTCTTGTTACTTACAAGGTTGATGAAGAAAATATTCCTTAAAAAAAGGGTTCAAGAAGGGTAGACTTTCACAATCAATATCAATGGAGGTCTGTAAATAAGTAATCATCCAAGATAGTGTTTAATTATAAATGTAGACATTTAAAATAGTTAATAAACTGCCAACTGCAGCTGGGCTCAGCTTATAAGACCAATGCTGCTTGATGGGCATTAAAGTGGGTGTGTTTTTCCACATCGCACATGCTCAGTATCTAGATATGTGCAAGAGGCCTGATAGAAGCAGCTTCCGCCCTTACTCCACAGAGGGTAGAGAGAGGGAGAGAGCAGAGGCGTAGTAAGCGTCTCTGCAGTGAGAAAATATCAATGAAGGGAGAACTGAAAGACAGGGAATCAGTATAAGAAGGGGAGATCTAAGACTTTCCTCTTCACATGAATCTAATTAAAGAATGATTTTCTGTTAACAAATCTGGGCTGTTTTCACTCTTGACGTATTAGTAGGGCCTGAAAATACATATAGTTAAGTAAAAAGGGACTTTATACAGACAACAAGGGGAAAACAGAGAAAGGGAGAGACACACAAAGAAAAGGAGGAGTGAAAAGGAGGAAGAGGGAAGTATTCCAGCAGTGTCCCAGAAAGAATTGGTGACATTCACATATACACATTATAACATTAGTGAATACAAAGATTTGCAGCAAAATAGAGATGTATATTATAATGTACTAATTATGAATTAATATTGCCTATATTTAGAGGTGTAAACATAGGTGCAATGATGTAAGGTAACCTTTAAAGTTACAAAAGTTATTGTTTACAAAACTTGACAAATATTGTCCGTGAAATAAATAAAGAAACGTGAACATGGGATATACAACAAAAACATAAATAATTATACCAGGTAATATATAGTTATCCAATTTACATGGATATATCATCTGCTATCATATGCTTCTAAACAGGTTAGTCTATAAATCCAAACCATAAAGTTTTAAAATTAGGGGTTCCTAAGGTATGTATAATATGTATGAAACCTCCCGTCTCTATGTCCTCACCCACCTAAAAGATAGAGACGGAAACTCCCTAAGGGGTCCCTTCCCAAGCACGTGGGCCAAGGGACTTAGACCCACGAGGGGAGTAGATTTCTAATGGGGGAGAGGAAAGATTATAGCTGGATAATTCCGCCGTTTGATCGCTGAAATTTCCGTTGATCCTCCCGTCCCTCCCAGGGCATAGACCACATACAGGGAGGTTGATATAAGTAGTATGTCATGTATTAGTGCACTTTATGAATAATAGCTACAATGATTATAAATCAGATTAAATAAATGGTTTGAAAGAAATCATTTCATTCAAACCAGAAGGGTTTGTGGCATTCAAAATATTGATCCACTTTGTTTCCAACCTAAGTGCATTGTCAATGTCCCCCCCCCTTCTAATGTTGGGGGATAGTTTCTCCAGAACTGAGAAGGAAATTGCGTGATTGTTAGAAATCATGGAAATCACCCTCAATAAGTTCTACCCTGCCAATGCACCATTCAATGTCTTCATTCTACTTAGATACATCCTTACGAGAAACACGTTTATTTTCAAATATAACTACCTCCAGGTGCAGGGGGTAGCTATGGGTTCCTGATGTGCACCTTCTTATGCCATTATCTATCTTGGCGATTGGGAAGAAAATCTGTTTCGGGATCCCCCTTTCCAAAAATACCAATCGAACATCTTACTATGGAAGCGATATATAGATTATATTCTTATGATTTGAACAGGACCCTTGAATATTTATTTGACTTTTTTACTATCACTCATAACAATCAACAAGTCCCCTTTTTAGACACCTATACCTGCATTTCGGAACGAGGCTTGATTGACACCACCTTTTTTAGAAAGGAGACTGCAGGGAACACAATTCTCCATACGAAAAGTGCTTACCCGCTACCCCTTAAACAAAGTATTCCAATATCACAATATCTACGCTTAAGGAGGAACTGCTCAGAGTTAGCAGACTTCAAAAAAGAATCTAAAGGGTTAAGAGACAGACTCCTCAAAAGAGGTTACAGCCAGAAGCTGTAAAGCAAGCCTACAAGAAAGCTTTACTATCTAATAGAGAAAATCTTTTCACTTCATCTAAAAAACTGAATCAGGACAATGTTGTGAGATTATTACAACATTTAATGACCACCACAAACATTTTAGTAAGATACTAAAAAAGCACTGGCACATTTTGGGAAGTGATCCATCTACCTCAAAGTTCTTAAGCAAACACCCCAGTATTACCTATTAGAAATCATCATCCTTTAAACATCAGATAGTACATAGTCATTATTCAGAACCTGTTTTAGACAAAGAAAAAAAAACCCTGGTACCCACAGGTGTGGGAAACGTTCAATGTGCATGGTTAAATGAACAAGCCTCCTTTAATCTCCCCAACAATCAGATACATACACTCAGACAATGCCCCTGATTCATCAAGCAGAATTGGATTATCGCTCGCGCATTCGTATTCGCGATCCGAAATCGTACGCCGTAGCGCTATTCAGCAACTGAAAAAGATCGCGGCCGGGGCCGCGCATCTCCGGCAGCTTTACACTGGCGAGAGCCTGCATTAAAAGTCACTGTTCCCCTAAAAAATCATTCTTTCTAATGGCACACACATTACCCATAGCCCTAAAAAAAAATGTTTGCGCTTAACAGATCCTCCTTAATCGCGCAGCTGAAATCTAATCGCCTTAATTGGAAAGATTCGCGTCCCCTATTGCTCATTATTATGAAGGCAGGAATCCGGCAGGCAGTGAGGAGGCGAGTGTACGCTGGCCGCGCGTACTTTCGCGCTTCCAGCGAGCGCGGATTTTATTGATGAATCAGGGGCATTATATCGACTGCTCATCTACTGGCATTATTTATATCATTTTTTGTATATGTGGAAAGTCCAAGTCGGTAAGACTAAGAGAGCACTGGGAAAACATATCTATGTCCATAATTTTGACAATCATGCAATTTCCTTCTCAGTTCTGGAGAAACTATCCCCCAACATTGGAGGGGGGGGGGGGGAGGGGCATTGACAATGCACTACTTAGGTTGGAAACAAAGTGGATCAATATTTTGAATGCCGCAAACCCTCCTGGTTTGAATGAAATAATTTCTTTCAAACCATTTATGTAATCTGATTTATAATCATTGTAGCTATTATTCATAAAGTACACCAATACATTACATATTACTTATATCAACATCCCAACCTCCCTGTATGCGGTCATTGCCCTACAAAGGGACGGGAGAATCGTCGGAAATTTTCACGGTCAAACGGCGGAATTATCTTATTAATTATCTATTAATCTTTCCTCTCCCTCATTAGGAATCTACTCCCCTCGTGGGTCTAGGTCCCTTTGCCCACCTGCTTGGGAAGAGATCCCTTAGGGGGTTTCCTTTCTTATCTTTTAAGTGGGTGAGGGCATAGAGACAGGAGGTTTCATACATAATATACATACCTTAGGAACCCCTAATTTTAAAACTTTATGGTTTGGATTTATAGACTAACCTGTTTAGAAGCATATGATAGCAGATGATATGTCCATGTAAATTGGATAACTATATATGACCTGGTATAATTATTTATGTTTTTGTTGTATATCCCATGTTCACGTTTCTTTATTTATTTCACGGACATTATTTGTCAACTTTTGTAAACAAATACTTTTGTAACTTTAAAGGTTACCTTACATTATTACACCCATACTTACACCTCTAAATATAGCCAATAATAATTCATAATTAGTACATTATAATATGCTCTATTTTTACTCCATATTATTGTATTCACCAATGTTATAATGTGTATATGTGAATATCACCAATTTTTTCTGGGACACTGCTGAAATACTTCCCTCTACCTCCTTTTCACTCCTCCTTTTCTTTGTGTGTCTCCCGCTTTCTCTTTTTTCCCCTTGTTGTCTATATAAAGTCCCTTCTTACCTAATTATATGTATTTTCATGCCCTACTAATACATCAAGAGTGAAAACAGCCCAGATTTGTTAACAGAAAATCATTCTTTAATTAGATTCATTTGAGAACGAAAGCCTTAGATTTCCCCTTCTCATACTGAATCCCCATCTTTCAGTTCTCCCTTCATTGATATTTTCTCACTGCAGAGATGCCTACTCCGCCTCCGCTCCCTCCCTCTCTCTACCCTCCGTGGAGTAAGGACGGAAGCTGCTTCTATCAAGCCTCTTGCACATATCTAGATACTGAGCATGTGCGATGTGGAAAAACATGCCCACTTTAATGCCCATCAGGCAGCATTGGTTTTATAAGCTGAGCCCAGCTGCAGTTGGCAGTTTATTATCTATTTTAAATGTCTCCATTTATAATTTAATTATATCTTGGATGATTACTTATTTACAGACCTCCATTGATATTGATTGTGAAATTCTACCCTTCTTGAACTCTTTTTATAAGAAATATTTTCTTCAACATCTTGAAAGTAACAAGAATTGATGAAATTTTACCTACTTACCAAAATTCCAGTTATAAATAGGGTATCCACCTTGTCATTGTTAGAATGAATCTTCCCATGATACAGTGAGCCCCCCAACAATCATCGCTGTCTGAACCCATAAAAGTAAGCATGATGAAACAAAGCTTTATTATCTTTCTTTGGTAATGGGTATATTTTTGTCTCACATCTAACTTTTTTCCTGTAGAGCACCTCAATATTTCTTTATTGGGGTCTACATCTGACTATTGATATACCTATTTTGCTTTTATTTTTGATTGAACATACGATCAACACTATATTGTAATGTAAGTACAATTTTTTTTTTAACTATTATAGCGCCTTTTAAAAGCTACAAAAGTTGCTGTATGGACATATGCATATATAATGCTTTATATTTCTTGAACATATATATTCTTTCTGGTTATCTTGTAAACAACTATACTTACATTAGTTATCATTTTAGGGTCTCTATTATCCCCGTGTCGGGATCGGGAGAGAACTAACTTCTCTGTCTCTTTGATTCCTGATACACGTTTGTAAAAACTTTGTTAAAGTATACAGTGTATTTACCTCTGTTACTCCCATTTTTTATGGTTTTTATAATTCTTGTATATTTAATAAAAGTGATTTTTTAATTTCATACAAGTCCTAAAAGTTTTTCTGTGCCGCAAGTAGCCTACTGTTCCGTCCTTACATTTTCTCTTAAGTTGTCCCTACTCAGACATTAAGGGCTTAGGCACATTAAACAAATTGAGTGGTTTATATCAATTTACATTATTATTAGGAGGTTGACGACATGTAATTGTTCCCAACCTTATCTATACAAGAATGTGGTTGACTTAAATTACAAGTACCTTTGGTTCTCCCTCTCCCATCGGATACTCAAGTGACTTCTACTATGTCCTCCTGGCCTGACTATGATAAGTCTTTTTTTATGACTGCTTTGGTGGGATTCTTTTATATGACATCATGAGCGGATGGTGGATGTCAACATTATGTGTGATGTTCGCGAATCCTAGTGGGACTGGTCTGTGGAAAGGCCAACATCTCCACATGAGGATCTGGATGACTCTATATGTTAGATGATTCTAACTACACTTTTTTAGTTCAACAGGCATTTATCTCAGGAACCTGGTTTTGGAAGTTAATGGTTTTCTAATGTTGCATGTTATTGTTGGATTTATATGCTATGTTACATGTAGTAAGATATTTAGACACCCGTCTGCGTGAATTTTTTTTTAGTTAACCCTCCAAGCAAGGTTCTATCGAACTTGCCTACTTGTTTACTTTTTCTCTACTTTCTCTCTTTATTGCACAATTCATTTTTTATTTCAGTAGTGACTTACCTTGCTGATGGCCCCTCTGACATTCTGCTCCTACAATCTGGGAAAGCTCAAAGTGCCCAGCAAAAGATCTCAGATATTATATGCGATGCATAAACGGAAAGGGGGCATCCTTTTTGTGCAGGAAACACACTTCCGTCAGGGATATGTACCAAAGATGTGTAATCGCTATTTTTTCCACTGGATTCACTGTACTAATGTAGAGGTGTCTCTATCGGTTTTCATAAATCGATTCCTTACCAGATACAGTATCAACTTCTAGACCCAGAAGGAAGGTTTCTCTTTTTGAAAGTGTCCTTATATGGTAAAACCCTTTACATTGGCAACAGTTTATTTACCGAACCATGATCCAACCACTCTTGGTATTGATATTTTGCATAAACTTATGAGTTTCAAATCAGACCATCTCATTTTGCGAGGGGATTTAAATTTTGTCATGGATCCATGTATGGATTCTTTCTCCAATAGAACCTCTCAAGTAAAGTTTCATGATCCAAGAAACTTCCTAATCAATTAAATAATAGTTATAATAATAATAAAATAATAATAATTTCATAGACGACTATCACAACGACCCAAAGCCACTACCCACCCAATGAGAAGCGCTTAAATGTGTTATACGTGGTCATCTGATTCAATTTGCTTCCAGACTTAAAAATTCTAAATTTAAATCTATAGTAGATCTGCTTCAAGCCATTACATCCCTTCGAGTCCTCCCATAAACAGAACCCTACTGTGGATACCCTATTGGTCCTGTCTCAGAAAAGGACCCAATTACGTTCTCTACCGGACGAGATTTCTCTTAAGTTGCAAAACAAAGCCTGCCCTCTATTTTTCCAACATGGGGATAAACCTGGAAAATTATTGTCAAGAGCATTACATCCTAGAATGAAAGGTACTCCAATCCCCTGTATATGTACAAATTCCAACCAGTTATCTTACCATCCATTGGAGATTGTGTCCTCTTTTAAGGACTTCTACTCTGACCTATATTGTCTGAAAGGGAAATTTGCTGATATGGACCCAGTTCGCCTTAGATCTAAGGTTCGTAAATATGTTGAGCATACGCCCTTCAGTGAATTAGAGGTAAAACATTTTATATCCTCTTTAGTACCCGGAAAAAGTCTGAGACCTGATGGGTTTACACTGAGATTCTATAAAATATTTCAAGATGCCCTATTGCCATTTATGTTATCAGTGTTTATTGCGATTTCTCCCTCACACGGGTGTCTCCAGAGGCACATATCACGGGTTTACCTAAACCCAGCACAGATCACAATATATGCATAGGTTTCAGGCCTATTTTGTTCACCAATATTGACATTAGAATTTATTTAAAACTTCTAGCTAATAGACTGAAACCTCTTTTGCCCTCATTGGTACATTTAGATCAAGCTGACTTTGTGACTGGCCAGGAAACCCGTGATAACGTATTGAAAACTACCTCCCTTATTAATTAGGCTACAAAAACTAAGATTCCCATTTGTCCCATATCAATAGATGCTGAAAAAGCCTTTAGTCGTAATAATTGGGTATTCCTTCAGGAAACTTTAGACCAATTGGGCATGGGCCCTGTTATGCTAGATAGAATCCAAGCCTTGTATACAAAGCCTTCAGCGCGTGTTCGAGCCAATGGTTTATTATCAGCACCCTTTGTAATACACAACTGCACCAGCCAGGGATGTCCTCTATCCCCATGGTTATATGTGTTAGTAATGGAACACCTTGCTACTGCTATAAGACAAAACCTGACATTAAAGGTATTGTAGTAGGGGAGGAGCATTACAAATTGTCCGTATTCGCAGATGATGTGTTACTATATGTCACCTCTCCACACATATCCATCCCTAATATTATGCATGAGATGGAAAAGTTTGGGGCACTTAGCAACTTCAAAGTAAATTATGATAAAATGGAGACCCTCTATTTTGGAGACACAAGTGTCCTCATAAATAAGAAATTTTCCTTTTCGCTGGCAAAATAACGCCAATAAATATTTAGGGGTGAGTGATAATGAGGACTTTTAACTACAAACCCTTATTATCCAACATAGAAAATTTACTTAGGTCATACCAAAAATCTTTTATTATCATGGATGGGGAGGAATAATGTGTTTAAGATAGATATACTACAGAAAGTCCTCTATTATTTCTATACACTTGCCGCCCCACCCCCACGTTATTTTATACCTAGTCTAAACCGGGTGATTTATTCCTTTATAGGAGGTCAGAAAACTAGGATTAATTAACAGATACTCACCAGAAAGAAAGCTAATGGTCGTTTGGCTATACCTGACTTTGATTTATACTATAAGGCTGCTATTATTCATAGAATTGTGGATTGGACCCATAATAAACAACATTAGGCCTGGGTTCTTCTTGACGAACACATGGAATCCTATTATTTACCACCATCCCCCTGGGTGACTTCATAATCTAGAACCCAATCGATACTTACACCTCCTACGGTCACCCAAACTTGGTCTTTATGGGATGATATGATTAAACAAAGCCTTCTCTCCACTAGACCGGGCCCTTTGACTCCTGTTTTACATACGCCCATATTTTTGAGTTGGAATAGCACTGATCACCCTAAAAAAAGTCAGGTACTTACCCATGGACGAACCCCATCTTTCTGAGACATACGAGTACCTCCAGCTCAAAGGGGATCGGCCTGGTTAGCATACTTTCAATTGAGGAACTTTATTCACTCTATTACGCCTGTTGAGGTGCTTTTGAGGAGTTCTCCATGGCGTGAGCTCCATTTATAATATTTTATTAACTGAAATTCGCCCGGGTATTTCTTATTTTGTCAGGTAATGGGAAAAAGAACTGGGACATGACTTAGAATTAGATCTAATATTGAAATCATTTTGTTATGTTCACTGGTTGTCTAGATCTGCCAAAGATCAGGAGCGTTGCTTTAAAATTTTGAGCAAGTGGTATAGATCTCCACAAGATATCCATAGATTTGATCCTTCTTACTCTCCTTCATGTTGGAGATGTGGGAACTCTGTTGGATCTATGCTTCATATTTGAAGCTCTTCCCCTCCAATCACTATACTTTGGAGGAAGATCTTTAACATCTATACCACCATCACAACTGAGAATTTAGATCCGCGCCCTGAAATTACTATGTTGGCCATTCTATCAGGTTCAAATAAAATCATTAAAAGAGGGCTTCTCCACCACTTCATTACTGGGGCTCATTGGGGCTCCCCTGACATTCCTACTATGGTAGAGTGGATAAAAGAAATGGATGGCATTGCCTATTTAAAACAACAAACACTTTGGGAAGAATTGGGCTCTCAGGACCACATGTCATGGGATATGTGGGATCACTTTAGAGCATCTGGGAACAATAATATTATGTTGTAAATTTTCTCTCACATAGGGAGGCTCTCCTAGACATAACTCTACGTAGGCGAGGTTTCATTGGTATTACTACGTTATGATTGCAATTGTATTAAAAGTGTACTACTGACTGGTGATATTTTTTTTTCTTCCTTCTCTCTCCCCTCCCTCCCTCCCTCCTCTCTTTTTTCTCTTCTTTCTCTCTCCATTTCCTTCTTCTATTTTCAACCCCCTTAGTTTCTTTTGTTTTTTTCTCATTCTTTTTTTCTGCTGTCTTTTCATTCTCTCCTCTCTTGTTTCCATTAATTTCTCTGGATATTATGGTACTTATGATGTGCAATGTAGTTATCTCATATGTGTTATTTTTTTTTCTTGCTGTATCTGCAAAGATAAATATACGTACATATTTTTGCGATGTTACATTTATTTTTGTGATTTCTTTGTTTATATGTTTGAAAGCTTGTTTGTTTAAAAATTAAATAAAGACAGAGTATACATAAATTGGATTAAGGAGTTATTTTGACAGAGTGGTGGTTCAATGGTATATAAAAGAAACTAAAAATACCTACAGTAAGATTGTTTGTGTACAACTTTGTTGAAATGCTTGTAGTATAGTTTTTTAGGACAAACTTGTAATGAGGATAATTCTGCAATTATAATATAGTGTGTAAAGAAGTAATATAGGGGTCTGGGTTGGTGATAATAGTTAATATTGTATATTACTCACAGTATGGTTGGGTTGGTGATAATAGTTTGAGTTAATATTGTATATTACTCACAGTATGGTTGGGTCCATAGGGAAAATCAAAGTTTTAAATGGCAATATCGAAAAATCCTACAGTGAAGGTATATGTTAGGGGACATTTTGCCAAGGAAGGGAAGTAAGAGTAGAATAGTATGTATACTTACAGAATATATAAATTAGTGAAGGGCTTGCTGGTAGTATAGCGGATAAATATCCAGGTTTGGTGGTAATGCAAGGGTTAAATGTCCAGGAAGTTAAGAGGAAGTGGTGACTAAGAAATTAAACGAATATGAGAGAAAATAAGTCAATTGTAAAAAATTGTAAGTCAAGTAAAAATTTTCATATGGGCTCAATAGTACTTACAGATAGTGTTGGTGGATAGTGGAGCAGGCGGAGTGCCAGCAGCCTGTTCAGGAGGCAAACTGGTCTGCCTAACAGTCCGCCCTAAAGGAGTTAAAGAGGAACTAAACTCAAAAACTAGTCTTTCAATTATTAATCTATTCTCACTTACTTGCACTAAAATGTCAGTCCTCCCTGGTGGCACTGGCTGGGTCAGCTTGTATCCATTAAAAATATAATGATTTATGAAGTGTTTAGAAGTGGCCAGCTTGTGACTGGCAAGTTTACATTTTCTTCCTCTCCTGACCTTCTTCTCCACCCACTCCCCCTCCCTCCCCCTCCTGCACAGGGCTCACAAGCTGAAAGAAGCAGGAAGCAGCTGCAAACTGAGCAGTTGCACTCCAATGACATCAGAGTCCCAGGCAAGTAAAACAAATATGCATAAATAGGGCAGTGGGAGTGGATTGGAAACACTCCCACCTGAGATGGCATTTCCCAGATTGCACCTCACAGCCTAGGCGATGGAGATACGTGGGGATGTGGCCAGAACTCGTTTTCAATGTTTTAAAGGTCAAAGCAAACTGAAAAAAAAGTATTCAGATGAATATAACTTGGGCTTTTGTTATCCATAAGCCATAGTTGATTTTGTGAGTATAGGTAGGCTTTAGGCAGCATTGAATTAACTGAGGGCTGCATGAATAATGATGCATAGGCACGCCTATGTGGTGTTAGGTTAGGAAGTCAGATAGGAGTTGACTTCCACCCCTACTAGTTTGGAGGTATTTCGCGCATGCAATACTGAATAGAGAAGGGAGAAGGAACATTGTTCATTCCGTTGTCCAATGAGAAAATCCTACTTTAGGAATGCGTACTACCACCTGATTGTGATTTCATCGTACACACACAATCAGCTGTTTCTGCTCTGTCTGCGCATGCATCTCCTATCTTCAGTGTGAGCTTGCCGTGTTCTTTAGACCTCGGAGGTCAGCTGTGCTGCTCCCTGCCCACTTTGCACTGTGAAATAATACTACCCTTCCTATACCAGCAGCATCTGCATGAGATCCATGTCCATGCTGCGGTCATTATCCCCAATGTATAAACCTTCATATCTCCCACACTGATTACTGTACAAACGTGAAATTTCCAGGGTACACAGGGGACCCCGAAAGCTGCTACTGAACGTAATCTCAGCCCCTAAACATAACACGAATCCAGGATCTGTTCTCATTAAAGTAGAAATAAAGTAAAAAAGAAAACCAAAGATGACACCTTTACTTACACAGACCTGTCACGTATGCCGCTGTATTTATAAAAAAGAAAAAATGCAGATATTAATGTGCATGTGTGAGATCGCCATCTTTCTTCTTTCAATGACAGAAAAGTCCCTCCTGCGCATGCCTGTTCTCAAGGCCTCCTGGGATTCATGACATGCGTATCCCAGGAGACTTTGCTCTCACATTCAGGCTTTACCGACGAGGCACTAATGGCAGAATGGGAGGGGCTTTGCCTTTTTAGGTTTTAAAAAACTTGGAAAAGGAAAACAAAACAAAGGGTTATCTACCCTTCTATATAAAATAAAAATTGTGGTGATTGGCTATTTCTGGATCAGGGTCCCCAAATAGAGTTTGCATATTAGGGACCCCTGGGGGCCCGCTCCATGGCATTGAGCATTAGGGTACTGCCAAGTGTATGTGCGCCTCAAATATAAATTTGCCCGCTCACCAAACTTTAAGGCTGCGTTCAGACTGGCAGTGAGGTGGCGCTGCAGTTACCCCTTCCTCGTACCATGGAACCCTGTTTAGGAAGAGACGCTCTGGCTGGTGGGGTGCCTGTTACACATAGCTGGACACTTACCTTCTCTGGAACAGAGGGCAGTTGCCAACTGAAAATGTGGGAGCCAGTGGGAAACACTTTTGTCCACAACCCCCCCCCCAATAAAATGTTATACCCATCATATCATGCTACCCTGTCACACATAGCTACCCCCTTACTCTCTATGAACCCCGATTTTTCTGCAATATCCAGCTAAAGATGGAGCTTTTATTGACATGTGTGAGAACAAACTAATGTGACTATTGTTCTAAATGTTACATGTGCTGCATGAGTTTATAACAGTAAAATGAATAATATAATTACATAGAAAAAACCCAGGGACTTTCTACCTTACAAATTAAAACAATAAAATGTGTACATTGTGTGAAGTAAAGAAACAGTTACCTTTTTCCAGGAGCCTATTATCATTAATACCTTCTATGTAGGGGTTTTGTCAAGTCTTAGGAAACAATTGTTACTATAATGAGTTCTAAGGCTGGGTACACACGTGCAATACTGTATTTTCCCATGAATAGGACGCACTTTGTTTAGAAAAATGCGGAGTCTAAAAATAGAGTGTGTCTTACATTTTTTTTTTACTTGCAATTCACGTTGTATCGCGGTTGTTGTTTTCGCAATATATTTTTTTTTTTATTGAGGTTATACAGCTACGGATGCCTACGCAGCACACCCACGCTACGGAAGTAATAAAGCCATGGTTCAGAAAAGATTTGCATACAGTGCTGAATTCAAATTAAAAGTTATCCAGTTTGCAAAAGTGAATGGAAATCGTGCTGCTGAACGTAAATCTGGTTCTTCTCCAACTGTGAAAACAATAAGAGACTGGCTACGGGAAGAAGAGACCTAACTTAAGATGCCACATAAGAAGAAGGCCATGAGAGGCAAGTAAGCAAAATCGCCTGATTTGGAGAGGGAATTAAAGATATGGGTTGAAGAGCAAAGGGCAATTGGAATTCTTGTGTCTACAAAGATGGTTCAGCATGAGGCAAGAAGAATTGCTGGTGAAAAAAAAGTTACTGAATTCAAAGGAGGACACAACTGGTGCTTCAGGTTCATGAAACGAAAAGGACTAAACATGCGTACATGCACCACACTTGCCCAAAAGATGCCTGAAAGCTATCAGCAGAAGGTCTTTGAATTTAACCGTTTTGTCCTCTAATGTCGGAAGACACATCAGTTTGAGTTGGGACTGATTGCAAATATGGACGAGGTTCCCCTTTATTTTGATGTACCAAGTAACAGAACTGTAGAAGGGGGTGAAGACTAACTGTGAAGACAAGTGGACATGAAAAGAGCCATTATACAGTTGTTCTAGCTTGCTTTGCCAACGGAACCAAGCTGCCTCCTATGCTAATTTTCAAACGCAAAACAATGCCAAAAGAAGACATTCCTCGAGGAGTGATTGTCCATGTTCATGACAAAGGTTGGATGGATCAGGATGGGATGAAGATATGGTTTGAGAAAGTTTGGAGCAGAAGACAGGTGCACCTTTTTTCCAAACCTGCCCTATTGGTGCTCAATAACAGGAAACACAAAGAAGATTGCTGCAGAGAAGAAAACAAAAATTGCCGTCATACCTGGGGGCTTGACATCCCAGCTCCAACTACTTGTCAGCATTACAAACCCTTCAAAGCTGCTATGGGAGAAGAATGGACTCAATGGATGAAAGCTTCTGGGGACAATTTTACACCAGTAGGAAGAGTGAAGAAACCAACTATAGTTTGTACCTGGGTGTAAAAATCCTGGGATGATGTGAAGATTGAGATCCTTGTCAAGTCATTTAACCACCTGAGCGTTACACTGAGGTCTAGATTTCTGTACCAAAAGTGATCCACTGTTTTTCATGAAATTTTTTTTTTAAATTGTGCGGAACACAAGATACCGGCCGGCATCTTACCGGTCCCGCTGGCACCCGACGCTGGAGAGGGAGATCGACGGACGACGATGGACGGAGGACGACTCTGGAATAGGAAAACGATGCTGGAATAGGAAAATGACGCTGGATGTGCACAGCGGGACCATGGAGGTAAGGATGTGACAAAAATACGGGCTTAACCATCCTAGCCATTTTTTTTTGCCCGTACGAAGGTCGGGCTTAACGGCTAGGTGGTTAACAAGTGTGGCATTTCAAACGCCATAGATGGAACTGAGGAGGCAATATTTGAAGACAGTAATTCGTCATCAGACACAGATGAGGACAACCAAAAAACTATCATATGGATGAGAGTTTTGACAGTGATGAGGAGTTGTATAATTTCTATGATGAATAAAGTTCAATATGGTAAGTTCAATAACTTTATGTAATAATATTATTTTTCCAAATTTCAGGTCCCAAAATCAAGGTGCATCCTATACATGAGAGTGTCTTATACATGAGGAAATATAGTAATTGTCATTGGATCTTTCACGATCCTTTCTAACAACAAAAGAATGAAAGATGCATGAATGAGTTCTGTACAAACGGGGCCATTCTGCTCTATGGGGAAGGGAGGTGGAGAACGACAGATCAGAGCCTTCACCTTGTGTTCTCTCCCTTTCACTTTCATTACAATCATTCCTCATCTTTGGATCCGCCAGGACAGTCTTCCGGACGACAAGTGCTGAACACACGCCAGATTCATGTCCGATATCAGCCCTGAGGCAATTTATCTAACATGTGTACGTAGCCTTAATTATAAAAAAAGATATATGATTGTTTGTCATAAGCTTGATATACCTTGGGATGAGTCAAATAGTGACTTACTTTAGTGGAGGATTTGGGGGGATTGTGGTGCCTGTTAGGAGCGGCTGCGCTCGCGGTAGCACTCAGGTTTCAGGATCAGTGCCTTGAGGGTTGCAGCATCCCTGTAGCTGGGGTTTTCCCTCGGCATCCTCTGCACTAGGCCGCACATCTGATGGGGATTGGAACTGGGTGCAGTTGATTATCTGAGTGGTTCCTAATCAATCCCATGCTGTCACTGGCTGCTGGGGCTTTATAGCCTGTCTGCTCCGTCAGATGTGTTTATGTGTTGTGTTTATGCTAGTGTTGGTGTTCGAATTCAGGTTGTCCTTATATTTGACCCGAATATGGCTGTTGGAATTCGGATAGATCGGACCCGAAAAAAAAACGAGATTTGACAGCAAAAATTCGGATGAAAGAAAATGTAAAAAAAGTGTTAAAAAAAATCAATGTTACATGAATTTATTAAGTGTTTGTGTTTATTTAACTATTTTTTTTTTTTTACAGGTTATCCTACAATGACATGATATCTCGCACCTGCACAGTACGAGATCAGGTAACACAGGAGGAAGAACCAGGAAGAAGAGAGAAGAGGATGGCAGCGCCTGGTGCTTCCTCTGTGCGGGGCGGAAGACAGATACCAGGACGACGTGGGATCCGATAGAAGAAACCTCCCAATGGATAGACTGATCTGCGGGATTGAAGGTAAGTGTGTATTTATTGCTTTGGATGAGTTTTGGGTTTATTTCCTCTTTAAGCTTGTGACCAACAGACCACTCACTGTTCAATCAGATATCATAAATCCTTTTTAAAATGAGGAACTCATGATAGTGACAATTTTTTTCTTAAGACTTGACAAAACCCCTAGTTATTTATGCTAATAGGCTCCTAGAAAAAAAGGTTAACTGTTTCTTTACTGCACAAAATGTAAACAATTTATTGTTTAATTTGTAAGGTAGAAAGTCCCTGGGTTGTTTTCTATGCAGTGTAAGAAAACAGGACACGGACCACGCTGATTCATCGTGGACTGCAACAAAGACTTTACAGGACAGTGAAGGAAGAAATGATTCCACAGGTAAAGTTCCCTGTAAATGCTGTAATTGTAGCATAACAGACCCACTGACATTGCATGCCTTTTTGTCTACGTTATCGAGAGATTTCAGACTATAAACTTCTTGACAGTTTGCAGACTTTATTATTACATTTATACCTATACATACTTATCTAACTGTATCATTGTAATCTACGATTGTTAGAAATAAATTATAATTTGTAACGGGGCACAGATTTTCTCTCGGAAAACCCATCCATCTATAGTGAGATGTTACAGAGAAAGGGGTTCATAGAGAGTAAGGGGATAGTTATGTGTGACAGGGAAGCATGATATGATGGGTATAACATTTTAATTACGGGGAGGGGGATTGTGGACAAAAAGTTTCCATGTCAGGCAGACCGGTTCTCTTCTGAACTGGCTGCTGCCAATCCACCAACGCTATCTGTAAGTACTATTGACCCCATACGATCATTTATGGTAAGCCTCTTACCTTCCTGCACATTTAACCCTTGCATTACCAAATAAGATAAAAACCCAAGAAAGACGGGGATTGTGACTTAAATATTAATTATGAATTTATAACCTGTCCTGGTTTGAACAGCTGCCACCAGCTTTTTTTCCCCCATACCTCCTCACACAACACTTAGGACGATTCTTCCTTATACTCAGAAGTACCTCTCAATTAATCCATAAGATCTTCTTTAGAATACCCTTCCCTATTTTTGATAGTATTCCTTACACTGCTTACAAGATCCAACACATATATTCTGAGGTTGAGGATATATAAAAAAATAAAACCGCAGTCAGTGTACATATTAAAATTGTAGATACCTCCATCTACTAGAACTGGAATAATTATTATTACATCAT
Organism: Pyxicephalus adspersus; assembly: GCF_032062135.1. NCBI lineage: Eukaryota > Metazoa > Chordata > Amphibia > Anura > Pyxicephalidae > Pyxicephalus > Pyxicephalus adspersus. The sequence continues at coordinate 32,799,786 of NC_092866.1, forward strand.
TAAGATAGCCATCCAAAATCTCCAATCGAGTCATTTCCCCCTTTTTTGTGACATTTTCTGGGTTGAATGTACTCTTCCACCTTCTTCTCGTGTGGTCAATATACCAAAGTCTCGGCAATCGCTTGAGGAAGCCTGTTAAGGGCGAAACGCGTCGGGAGAAACCATAAGTACAGTACCTACCCACATCTTATGTTTCCAAGAAGTATATGTTTTAGTAATTGAAATAAAAGGTTTTATGTCATGCTAGACTTATCTTCTGCCAATAAGAGCCGCTATCTTTGCACTTTTTCACTTATGTATTTATAACATAATTCATATATAATTATACAGTATTAACAATATATATCACCAACATTGTTGTAAAAGCACAGGATGGTGATATTTTTCTAGACATAATATTGCTACTGTGTACTTTAAATTAACCATTTCAGTCTTGTATTGTCCGGCGTGTTTCGCCAATTTGGCTTCCTCGGGGGTGCATGATTGTACGGACTGTGCGGTGTTTAGGTAGCAAGTAAATGGAACTAAAATGGAACTAAAACAAATTTAGATTTTTGGGTCAGTCAATGTTTAAAATGATGATTGGTACGGTCACAGTAGGTGTTTAGGTTCAATGTACTGCTGAGCCAAGTAAAGGGTATTGGTTCCTGGATGGGTGGAAGTAGTTTTGAACCAAAGATAATGAAGATTCAGAGGGAATATATAGTATTAGTTTCGTCCATCAACAAAAGATGCCAGCAAGCCCTTCACTAATTTATATATTTTGTAAGTATACATACTATTCTACTCTAACTAAATTAATAAACATAATAAACTTTACTATAACCCCTAGTATACAATTTTGCAACTGCAATTTGGGATAAGTCCCCTAGCATATACCTTTTCTGCAGGATAGTTCTATATTGCCATTTAAAACTGATTTTGAGAGTTCTTTCCTATGGACCCAACCATACTGTGAGTAATATACAATATTAAAACTGATTATTATCACCAACCCAGACCCCTATATTACTTCTTTATACACCATATTATAATTGCAGAATTATCCTCATTACAAATTGAATATAAAGAACTTTACTACAGGCATTTCAACAATGTCGTCCACAAACAATCTTACTGTAAGTATTTTTAGTTTCTTTTATATACCATTGAACCACCACTCTGTCAAAAAAATTCCTTAATCTAATTTAGAATTATTGAATGTACAACTATCATACAGGCTAGACATGTACCTCATCCAGTTTTAATACAATGACTAACCTACAGCAATCAACCTACAATTATACACATTCGGGAACACACAATCATTATCTTAATTTTGCCTAACAAGTCCAAATTGTTAGAAATGTTTAGTTTATTACCATGAAACTATGCAAGCTTGTATCACTTGTACATACATCTCATATCTTAGATATCATGAAATTTCAAGGTATTATGCCTTAAAGATTATTGTAATTGCAATTATGTTACCAAAAACTATATATCTTCTACACTGACTGCATATTTTTGTTGTCAATTTAGTGTACTATGTGATATTATATTTTTCTTATACTGACTGTATATTTTTGTTATGTCGATATAGCCTAAGTCTCAAATATCCCCTGAAGAAGCCAGAAGGCGAAACACATTTGAAAATGAGACACCCGATATGAGAGTACCACATACTAATTTTGCGTACACTTGTGTCGGTCAACCTTATCCTATAACACTAGTTTTATAATTTGTGTATTTGAAAAACCTGTGATGTAATAACATGATGAGTAAACTTACATAATCGTTTTGCCACATAAAAAGCCGCTTCTCTTTCTTTTATTATTTTATAATAATATTAATAATATTGCAATAATGTTTCAAAGCACAGACACAAAAATCACCAGGGAATGGCTAACAATTAGGAAATGGAGTGTTATGGACTGGTTTCAGGCCCTGATCTGAATATTATTACTATACAGTATTTATATATAGCCCCATCATATTACACAGCACTGTACAAAGTCCATAGTCATGTCATTAACTGTCACTCAAAGGAGCTCACAATCTAATGTCCCTGATATAGTCATATGTCATTAATGTAGTCTAAGGTCAATTTAGGGGAAAACCAATCACCCAACTGTATGTTTTTGGGAGGAAACCCACGCAGACACGGGGAGAACCTGCAAACTCCATGCAGATAGGGTCCTGGCTGGGATTCAAACCTAGCGTCGCAAAGGCTGGAATGCTAACCCCTGAGCCACAGTGCTATTGAAATTTTGTGGCAGCTACAGCACATATGTTTGTGGTAACCTGACATCTTGCAACTAAAGAAACTTTGTTTGGAGAAGTAGTTAAATATTTAAAGTTATGTCAAAAGGTAATTTTCCTAAAGAGGGCATTACAAACGCCTTAGGCCAAGGGAGTACTGTTTTCACACTACATCATTATATCTATTGATATTTTTGATGAATTACATATTGAAAATTCAACTTTTCTTTTAGGTTTAACATTTTCTTTTCAGATTCATATCTATTTTAACTGTAGACACTGTTTAAGTTTAATATCTTTATCTGTAGGCACGGTTTGAATACAGATATAATGTCAGCCTGTTTGAATAAGAAAAATGCAGAAAACATCAACAAGGCTTTTCTCCATGACTCTACAGTGAAACATTTAACAGCTTACATTGTTTTAAAACCTTAAAAAAGGTCATACTATAACATGTTTAACTTGTAGTATGCTACATATTTATATAGCAAGCAAGTAAACTTAGGAGTGCAATCCCCCACCACCACACACTCACACTTAAATACAGCAGAACAGAAATAAGTGTTAAAATCCTAAATGTATTGAAAGGATGGCCCATATATTTTACATTTGATATACCTATAAGGGATATCTTCCTAAGTTGCCATATGATCCCAATACAAACTATTAATTATTCAGAAAAGGACCATACCATGTGTTTTTTCAGCTTGGGAAATAACTTGCTGAGAATCTTTTCATGATGACTCTGAAACCTCTGGAGCTTTGGAAATCCAGGAATAAAAAACCCTTAAAGAAAACCATCGATATAGTTAGATTATTGCACTTTTAGTACACGTTAGAGTGAGCATGATCAGTCTGGACCTGGGAGTTTACAAAAAACTGGAAATTCCTTACCACTAAGACTTCTAAGAGGAAAACACCTAAGATATAAAGATGAGATAGATATAACTCTATAAAAAAAAGCAACGAAACTACTGCATACAGAAAGTTTGATGGCACTGCTGAAATGTAAATATCCCGTTTTGAATACAGGTACAGAACAATTTATAGTTGTGAATGGACCTTTATAGTATCCATCTATGTATCTCTTTGAGATCTTGCTGCCAGAAGAAGGAGCTGCTCCCCACCCACCTTCTACTGTGAGGTAATCTGACTTTTTTGCAGCAGCAGCATGAGAGCTGTGTGCATGCTTCTGTCCTTATCCCCATGTGTAAACCTTTTTATCTCCTACAGCATGTCATAGAAATGTGAAATTTACACTGAAAGCTTCTGCTAAACTAAATAAATTCCCAGATATGGGGTCACAAGCATAAAATCATATTAACAAGCAGGGTTTTTTTAACATTAAAGGGGGGCTATTTCAAGACCAGGGTCCCCACATTGAGTTTGCATGTTAGAGATCCCTGGGTCCCACTTCCATGATAATGAGTATTAGGTTACTGTCAATTTGCTCTGTGCTGTAGTGCCACAAATATACAGTTAGGTACATATATTATGGATATACAGTTAGGTACATATATTATGGACAGAGACATTTTTTTCTAATTTTGGTTCTGTACATTACCACATTTAATTTTAAGTGAAACAACTCAGATGCATTTGCGCCTGCGTACTTTCAGCTTTAATTAGGTGGGTTTAATAAAAAGATTGCATAAAAATGTAAGGAACTAAAGCCTTTTTTAACACAATCACTACATTTCAGGGTTTAAAAGTAATTGGACAAATAAAAAGCTGAAAATAAAATGTTCATTTCTAATACTTGAAAACCCTTTGCTGGCAATGACAGCCTGTGGTCTTGAACTCATGGACATCACCAGATGCTGGGTTTCCTCCTTTTAAATGCTTTGCCAGGCGTTTACTGCAGTGGCTTTCAGTTGCTGTTTATTTGTGGGCCTTTCTGTTCAAAGTTTAGTCTTCAACAAATGAAATGCATGCTCAACTGGGTTCAGATCAAGTGACTGACTTGGCTATTCAAGAATATTCCTCTTCTTTGTTTTAATAAACTCCCAAGTTGCTTTGGCTGTATGTTTTGGGTCATTGTCCATCTGTATTATGAAAAGCCTCCCAATCAATTTGACTGTATTTAGCTGGATTTGAGCAGACTGTATGTCTCTGAACACCTAAGAATTCATTTGGCTGCTTCTGTCCAGTGTCACATCATTGATAAACATTAGTGTCCCAGTGCCACTGGCAGCCATGCACGCCCAAACCATCACACTGCCTCCACCATGTTTTACAGATAATGTGGTATGCTTTGGATAACGAGCTGTTCCACGCCTTCTCCATACTTTTTTCCTGCCATCATTCTGGTAAAGGCAGATCTTGGTTTCATTTGTCCAAAGAATGTTTTTCCAGAACTGTGCTGGCTTTTTTAGATGTTTTTTAGCAAAGTCCAATCTTGATTTTCTATTCTTGAGGCTTATGAGTGGCTTGCACTTTGCAGTGTATTTAAATTCATGCGGTCTTCTCTTAATGGTAGACTTGGATATCGATACGCCTACTTCCTGGAGAGTGTTGTTCACTTGGTTGGCTGTTGTGAAGGGGTTTCTCTTCACCATGCAAATGATTCTGCGATCATCCACCACTGTTGTCTTCCGTGGGCGTCCAAGTCTTTTGGCGTTGCTGAGTTCACTAGTGCTTTGTTTCTTTCTCATGATGTACCAAACTGTACTTTTGCCACTGGTGAACTGAAATGAAGTGATTTTCTAAAACTAAAAAAGGCTTTAGTTCCTAACATTTTTATGCATTTTTTTGTTCAACACACTGAATTCAGCTGAAAGTCTGCAGTTCAACTTCATCTGATATGTTTCATTTAAAATTAATTGTGGTAATGTACAGAACCAAAATGAGAAAAAAGTTGTCTCTGTCCAAATATTTATGGACCTAACTGTATACTTGCTCGTTCACAAAACTTCAAGACTGCGTTTAGACTGTCGGTGAGGTTGTAGTGCGTTATCCCTTCCTCATGCCATAGAACATTGCCTAGGGGGAGACACTAAGTACAGCTCACTGCTGCCTGGAGTCAAACCTGCAGACGCTGTGGTTTGATGGACTGAGTGGCTGGTGGGGTGCCTGTTACACATAGCTGGCCACTTACCTTCTGTGACCCTTAATTTCCCTGGAACAAAGGCATTTTGGCAACTGGAAATGTGGGAGCCAGTAGGACATGCATATAGCATATAATGCTACCCTGTCATGTATTACTATCCCCTTGCTCTCTATGAACCCTAATTTCTCTGTAAGAAAAGGGGTATGTAACTGCTAGTGCAGGTCTCTTGTTGCTAACTCCCCCTAACATTACATCACTACTATACCTGTCATACCGTACTACCCTGTCAGACACAGCTAGCCACCTGCCTTCTGTGAACCCCAATTTCTCTAACAGTAGAGAAAAGGAAATATAGGTTAAGTGGGGGACTCTTGTGGCTAACCCCCCAGACTAAATATTATCACTGCTACCATACCATGGCGCCCTGTCACATATAAATGTCTGCTTATGTTCTTTGAAGCCATATTACTCCTGAAAGGGGAGCCGTAGGCATAATAAAATGTAGGATAAGTATGATAATTATCATACTGTGCTACCCTGTCACACATATCTGGCCACTTGCCCTCTGTGAACCCTAATTTCTCAGGATTGGGGAGATGTCGAGACCTGAAAATGTAGTAGTAGGAAACATGTACCTACTGGATATCTGTCACATGAATTGCATTTCTTAGGAAGTATCCATTGTAGAGGGGTACAAAATAGGTTAGATGCCCTCTATAACAGGGCAGTAAGCAAAAAAAATGACCTGCCAGCACTGTAAAATAGACTAATAAAATGTTGAATTAATAAAATGAGCATCAAATGGTGAGTGAAGAAATTCTTGATTTGTCATTTTCTTTATTTGGTGCATGTACGTTACAGTAACCGGAAACACTTCAACTTAATTTCATTTTAAATAAAACTATTCTAATTTTAAACATACATCTTTAATGTTTGTTTGCATTGAGGTCCACCAGATTCATCCCAATGTCAAATGCGACTCCCAGATGAAAAAAGGTTGGGCACCACTGCCATAGACTAAACCCTCATCTAGTAGTCAAGGCCTTTCCAGTGAATACCGTTTAAAAACGTGTGAGTAAGGGCTAACATTTTCAACAGAAAGTGTCAGGACAACTTCATGAACACCTGACCCAAGGAAAGTAAAAAGGATTTTAAATGCTTTTAGGATGGCAATGAAGTTTTTTGACAGTACAATATCTAGCGAAATGTTTTGTTTTTAAAGAACGTTTGCATTAAGTTAGACCAGGCTGACTTATCTGACATGTTAACATATTGCAGCTATTTACAGGGTCTTTTAACTTTCTGGCCAATGTATATGCAAAATGTTGAGCTACCTATCCACTTTAAACACAACAACTGATCTATACACATCTAACTTATTGTAAGATTTTGGACATAGAAAATAATTGTTTATGATTGATAACTGGCTCCATGGAAATGTGCCATAATAGGGTGCCTTCCCTTCTTTTTTTCTCTGGGATAGAAACTACATTTTTGTGCAATACATAAAAAAGACTTTTTCATTAACCTAAACTCACCATGCATTGCATGTCTCTGGTTGGTTATCAGCCGTGCTAAAGCCCAAAACGCATCCTCCTCATTAAGGTACATGAGCAGAACTGCTGCAATTTGGCTCATACCCTGGCAGTAACTGACTTCCTGCAGAAGACAGAAATAGGCAAGTAAATCCTGTACAGTAAAAAAAACACAGCCTGACAACACAGTTCAATAGCTTTTTAAAGTCAACTCATCAGATCTTTTAGGAAATTTACCAGATAATGTTACGGATAAAGTAGGCACTATAACATGTCTGAAGCTGCTTGTATTTGTCAACCAGACTTCTGTGTGGGCATAGGACACCCAATGCAACATAAGCCTGCCACACTTCAGATCTATTTTATAAACCCCATCATTTCACCATGGCATTCTTGTTGGTTAATAGGACATAGAGAGACAGTTAGGAAAACTATGAGGATTCTGTCTTGGAAAGATTTTCTTTCAATTGCTCATTTGCCTACAAACCAAGTGGTGAAAAAAAAAGCCTCACAGGGGGGTTTAACCAGGGGTGTAGTCGTAAAAAAAGAAGAGGGGGCACGGTACTATACATGGCCCTCCCCACTACACCCCTGCCTATGTGTCACTCAAAGGGAAGAAACTTCTCACAGAGTGACGTCATGATGCCAGAACCTGCCCACTCAGAGTGAGCGGATTGTGTTCAGAGAGACAACCCGCCCATCGCCTTGAGTCTGCAATTCCATACGGGAGACATGGTCTGCAGCTCTGGCCAATGCGCACCCCCCAGCAGGATCTTTCTCCTGACACTGTGGGGAGGCGGACCGGCCAGAGCTGCGGACCACCAAAGATTTCTTTGTAAATAGGAGTGGGCACGCATGCCCTTTCTCGAAAGAAGTAAGGGCACGGCGTTCCCACCTGTGTCTGCCCTAACCTGCTCTATCAAAAACTAAAAAAAATTTTTTGACATTAGACGTATTCTACGACAAGTAAAAAAATGAACAAATGGCACAGCTCTTTATGTTTCATATTGGTTTGTAAAAATAGGGATCTAAGATCCTCTGCAGATCAACAATCTAATGCAGTCTGTAGAAATGCTGTACAGGAAATGGTTTACAAATGCAAATTAAATGTTAAGTATTGTTGAGAAAACGTGGTTTTATAGCTCAGGGGTTTTGCAATACATTTTAAAAAGTTGGTAATGCCAATTTGCAATATGGTGAAAATTAGCCTTATCTTTTCAAAAATCATCTTCATTCCTATAGTGGACTCCCTTCACTGGAGCTGTGAAACAGAAATACATAAAATGTACATAATACAACTATTACACAAACTAGCCATTATTAATATAAAACATGGCTGATCCTTTCATGTAGTCACTTCAGAATTCTGAATTTACTTTTTTTTTGTTTTTCAGTACATAAATTTGAAACTTATTATTGGCATGGATGTCTTTCTTCGGCTCACTTTTATATTGAGTGCTACTAAATGCTCTGGATTCATTATTATCACAGGGGATTTGATGTGGCCCTGTAACAGCTGAACAAAAGGCATCTGAGGGGGAAAGCCCAGTAATTTACCAGGAGTCCTCTCAACAAAGTATTTTGGGTAATTAGAAAGTGCTGTTAAATTGTCTGTTTTATATTCGAAAATTGCTTTTGTATGGTCTTGTGAAAAATATACCCTTGATGAGCTCCTGGCTATAAATAAAGTCATTTAAGGAAATGTATTCAAAAATGTTGCTACCTCATAGCAACCGAAACCCACCTTTCATTCTAAACTGCAATAAAAATACTGTCTTTTAATGGCTGGCAAAATAATCTGTAGGATTTTAGATACATTTTGTATTCATATGTTCATAATGTCTTACCGTATTGTAGACAGAATACGCTGATAAAACATCAAACAAAGCCTTCTGTCTGTAAAGAAATGCAACATTCATAATAAAGAGGTTATTACCTGAATTACAACAAAGTACATTTAGAAAGGAAGGCTAGCTTCAGCACAGGTAAGGGTGGCTATAAAAACCCCAATAACAGCAAGCAGTTAGGCAAATTTTGAGTATTGCTTGCAATATTAAGGCTATTTCTGAGCTTTTGGGGAAACTTAATTTAGAGTTTTTACAGTTAGTGCTACTTGTAATTGCACACAGTGATATCCATCTCTTAGTAAGCAGGAATGAACCATTATATTTTTCTTAATATGAGTAAAAAAGCAAAGTACAACATCACATGACAATACATGATCATGACAGATGTGTTGTGAAAAGATGGTCCCCAAGATTACCCTGTCTTCAGTTTATCATTAATTTGAACAGTAATATATACATTACATACTTACATAGTAAGACAGGATGAAAAAAGACAAAAGTCAATCAAGTCCAACCACTAGGGAAGTAAACATATCCCAGATATAAAACCCTAAGAGACATAGTTGGTGCAGAAGAAGGCAATGCAATCGGAAGTTCCCTGGATCAACAGTCTCTGTTATCTTTATTTTAAAGCTTTAATACCCAGTTATGTTCAGTGCTTCTAGAAAAGCTTCTAGCTTTTTTTTTTAAAGCAATCTATAGTAGCTGTTGAAAATACTTCCTGAGGGAGCCTATTCCACATTTTCACAGACCTTACAGTGAAAAATCCCTTCCTTATCTGGAGCTTAAACATCTTTTCCTCCAGACACAAATAGTGCCCTCTTGTCCTTTGTAACAATTTTAAAGTGAATAGTTGGGAGAGTTAGAGAGTTCTCTATTTGGATTATCTATATATTTATACAGGGTGATCATATCTCCCCTTAAACATCTCTTCTCAAGGAAGAATAGATTCAGTTCGGCTAATATCTCCTCATAGCTAAGTTCCCCCATTCTTTGTTTCAGTTTAGTTGCCCTTTTCTGCACTCTCCCCAACTCCACAATGTCCTTTTTGTGAAATGGTGCCCAAAACTGGATTGCAAATTTCAGATGTGGTCTGACCAATGCTTTGCACAAGGGCAGGATTATGTCTTTATCTCTGCAATCTATTCTTCTTTTAATACAAAGAAAGTACTTTGCTAGCTTAGATATTGCATCTTGGCATTGCATGCTAATATTAAGTCTATGATCTACCAGAACCCCAGGTCCTTTTCCATTTCTGACTCCACCAAATGTATTCCCACTAGACAGTATGAAGCATGCATATTGTTACCCCCCAATGCATATCTTTTCATTTATCAATATTAAATGTCATTTGTCACTTAGCTGCCCAATCAAACAGTACATCCAGGTCTGCTTGTAAATTATAGACATCATGTATGGACCTAAATCCATTACATAGTTTGGTGTTATTTGCAAACACAGAAATGGTACTTTTAATCCCAAACTCTATATCATTTATAAAGATGTTAAACAGTAAAGGTCCCAACACTGAACCCTGGGGTACACCACTAATAACCTTAGACCATTCAGAGTATGAATAATGAATCACTACTCTCTAGATGCCAGTTCTCTATCCATTTACAGATTTACTTTCCTAAACCTATTGACCCTAACTTGCATAATAACCGTCTGTGGGGTACTGTGTCAAATGCTTTAGAAAAATTCCAAACACACTATATCAACTGCTACTCCACTGTCTACTTGTTTACCTGCTTCCTCATAAAAAGAGAGTAAGTTTGTTTGACAACGCCGGTCTTTCTTGAATACATGCTATCCCTTTTTTTTCTAGCAAAAACTCCTCCATGTGGTTCTTTATCAAACTCTCTGGGGCCTTTCGAATTATGGACGTTAAACTTACTGGTCTGTAGTTACTTGGTAATGATTTTGCTCCCTATCGAAGATAGGAACTACATTGGCCTTATGCCAATCCATTGGTACCATGCCAGTGATTAAAGAGTCTCTAAAAATTAGTAACAATGGCTTTGAAATAACTGAGCTCAGTTCTTTGAGGACACATGAATGTAAACCATCAGGTCTTCGTGCTTTGTCAACTTGAGCTCGGTCATTTTCCTTTGTGTACACAGAGCTAAAAAAAAAAGTTTTCAGTAAATCCGCCTTTTCTTTATCCCCAGTTACCAACCCGGAGTCATCCTTAAGGGGCGTACATGCTGAGATCTGATCTTTTTGCTGTTAATATATTTATTTATTTGTTTTTGTTGGGGGGGGGGCGGTTTGCTTTACTTTCTTTTGCAATCTGTCTTTCATTCTGAGGTTTTACACATTGTATCTCCTTTTTACATCTATTGGTATATTCTTTATAGTTTTCAAAAAATGAAGGTGATCCGTCATTTCTATATTTTTAGAATGCCCTATTCTTATTCTATATGTCTTTTTTAACTGTATCTGTGCGCCACATAGGTTTTAATTTTAGCCTCTTAAACATATTACCCATTGGAATATATTTTTCAGTGTGTTTGTGTAGAACAGATTTGAAACATTCCCATTTCTGTTCTGTGTTCTTTTTTTTTTAAACAATATATTTTTATGGAATTTTTCAAATTGTACACAATAAAAAAGGAAAGACACAGAATAAGAAAAACAAAACAGAAATAACAATTGGAAAGGGAGAAACATCTCCGAATCCCTGAACATTAAACAATAACCTTAGTGGACCATTTGCATAGATATGAAAAGAGACAAATATACACAAAAGTTTTATACATAAATGGAAGGACCAAAACATTGTTCTCCCCAGTCAACTCATCCAACAGTGTTCCCCCCTGAAATTTTTTTCAGCCGGGTGGTAGGAAGCTGTACCTGGGTGGTAAAAAAGGGGGTGTGGCAAAACACGGCAAATTTAGTACTCCCAGTTGTTTATGCCATGGGTATCCAGTAACCTCTTATTGTTACAGTGTTTTACCTTCTCCCAATTATTTGTTACAACTTTGTAATGCCTGCCCCGTTAGTATATACAATTTTTCTATTCTATGTATTTTGCCACAACTATTCTATGCTGTGTATTGTGACCCAACTTACTAGTGTTCTAAGTTTTAAGAGTGTAATCCTTTGTAGTAGTGTAATAGTATAATGAATGTGGTGTAACAAGTTAGGCTTAGCTCATATTAGCAGCAAAAAACATTTACCCCTTCTGAGTGACTTCTGGCAACTGCTAGGCACCTAGGATTGGTAACAGGCCATAAGTGCTGGGCACCTAGGATTGGTAACAGGCGGTAAGTTCTAGGCACCTAGGATTGGTAACAGGCGGTAAGTGCTGGGCACCTAGGATTGGTAACAGGCGGTAAGTGCTGGGCATCTAGGATTGGTAACAGGCAGTAAGTGCTGGGCTTTTTCAGAGCTAGAAGTTTTTTAAGTAGCAGTGGTTCCTGGCATGAGGAATGGACAAATGTAACCTCACTGCCTGTGTAAATTCAGCCTAATTTCAGATGTGCTTCTGTGTCTATATTTAGTTAAAGTGAACTTTTGTGAAAACATTTTTTTTCCACTTGATTCTTTTACAAATCTAGCCCAGCAGGCCCATGCTGGCTCAGCTTCCACTTTCTCTCTAATGCTCACTTGTACGTCCAATGCTGCCTTGCACTGCGCATGCATTAGATTGAACACTTTTTTTTTACATTAGAATTAGATAAGAAATCCTCTGAAGGTGCATGCACACAAGGAGCAGTGCAGAGCATTTTGGGATATGTGACACAAATATCCCAGGAGGCTGTGGATTTCCCCTTCGGTCTTTACCGAAATGGAAGTGAAGACTGAAGGGGAGAGGTCCTCTCCACAAAAGTGTAAAAACAAAAAAAAACTAAAAACGCACATTTTTCATTACATAACAGAGAAAGTCACTCTTTAATATAATGTTAAAAATGTAGAGATGCTTTAATAGCATCATGCATGTGATATCAGATAGGGACAAGGCAGACAGTGACCCCCTCTCATCACTGCCCATATTCTATATAAAAACAGTTTGTGACGTTTATCTGCAGTGTGTAATGTCATCGGCAGCACCGATAGCTGTATGTGTGTGTGTAAAAGCTGCGTGTCATATTCTGCAGCCTAACAACTCACTGTGTTCAAACCTTCAGATCTCCTAAACCGTTCGTTGTATTAACTTGAAATTTTTAAGGTACACGTGGAGGCATAGGAAACTGAAAATGTAGGTGCAAGGACACTTGTGGCTAAACCTTTTTAAAATTACTATGGCATTATGAGAACATAAATCTCTACCTAGCAAAATGTACTGCCTGCTCTGTTACACATATCTGTCTGCATCTTACCTCAAACCCCAATTTCTCCAGAATTAAGAGGTGCAGGGAAACAAAAATATAGGTGGAAGTGCATATCTTGAAATTCTTTAAAGCTAAGGGGCAGAAATTGTAATAACTAGTATCTATGAGGGTCCCCTGTACACCCTGAAAATTACAGGTCATTGTGACATACAGTTTAGGAGATATGGAGGTTTGTACACACAGAGCTGTGAGGATGCACAATTCACACGCAGAGCTAGAGGTGGATACATTTCACAGGCAGATTTTTCTTAAACAGAAATCAGTGTTCGTGCTATGAGATGGGGGCGGGGCTGCCTGTGTTTCCGTCACTGAACATCGGCTGAACTGTGTGCTCACCTCACATCGGCAGCAATCCTCTGAACAGATGACACAGAGCACAGATGGCACAGAGCAGCCTCACTGAGATCCGTGCATCCGAGGATGAGAGCTGCCGAGAGCTGGGCGGGGTATTCAAAGCAGCCGGGCGGAGCAACCGGCTAAAAACCTCTGGGGAGAACTATGCAGTGTGGGACCCATCTCTGAACCTCCGGTTTCATTCTTAGAAAATAACACAAAAGGAAAATTCAGAATCAGTAGCTCCATTGACCTCTCTAGACTTTTCTAAAAACAAAACCTGTTCATATGCACCTTTCCATTAGCCCAAAACTGTTTAAATCACAGAATCAACCATCACCCTCTAGTTGCTCAACAGATATTTATAAACTGGGGATTCTTGAAATATAATCCAAGCTTCCCAGGTTTCTAGAAAGTTCTCCTCTCGTTTGTAGGTGTTCACAGTCAAATCCTCAATTATTCTAACTTCATTAATTCTGTGGAAACTGGGCCGACACTTGTTTCCACAGACTCGGGATACAGGCCTTGGCCGCATTTAATAGATGTTTAACTACCGATTTATTATACTTTCTGTGGCCAGTCATTGAGATGAAATTAGAAAAACCCAGGGTCAGTAGGTATTGACCTCAAAGACATATCTTAACAAATTTTCCAAACTCCTTGCCAGAAGTCTTTGGGCTTCTTGCAAGACCAGAAAATATGTAGCATCGAACCCCTCTCAGTACCACACCTCCAGCACATATCAGAAACAGAAGGAAAAATCGTATGTAGTCTAACTGGCATACCATCGAATAAAGATTTTATATACCGTTTCTTGGGCTCCGCTGTGCATAGAACTTTTGTGGCAAAAGCGCAATATTTGCTCCTTCTGGGCCTGGGACAGGTTGGTCTCCAACTCTCACTTCCGGATCCGAAAATATAAGGGTATAAAATCTTCTGGCAGTGTATTCAACAGAGAATACAAGACAGATAGTGCATGCCTGGTACCTAGTCACCCCAGCACATCATTTCAAAAATTGGTAACCACCTGTAGTAGTTTCCTTCCGTCTTTAAAGTTTTGAGAAAATGGGACAATTGTGCTCCCTTTCAGCTGTTCTGTGTTATTTAATAACAATTTTCTCTCCCAGTCCAAGTCACAAAGAGCCAGCCCTCTATTAAAGTTGAATGTTTTTATCTTTCCTGTTTGCAGCCTACATTAAATGAAATGAATGGGGCTTCTATAAACTGTACCATAAAATTATCTTGTATTAAATTGATAAATTTCTGCCCTTTTCCTGTACCTGTAGTGCCATTACTCAGGGTAGTCTCCCGATATTAAAACTATACCATAAAGCAATTACAAATCTTTCTGCAATCTCCATGTAGCTTGGAGCCCTTAACGTGTAATTTTACATTTACACAATCAAAAGTAATTTTAAAAGGTTTAAAATTAACATCATTCAATTTGTGCTCCCTGTGCCATTGCTGCAGCATTATCTGCCCTATCTTTCCAGACATTGTGAAATTGCAGTAGTACTGAAATACAACACAGCAGGTTCTCTTATCAGCCAAATAAGTGATGGTTTTCAAAAAAGAAATAAAAGGCTAGCACTGAAATAAGGGTCTGTGTTGACAGGCTTTTCTTTACAAGTCAATAGGAAAACAAAGTGGCCAAAACCAGGGTAATATACTTTAGAAGGAGGTCATATTCAGTTCTAACAGAATGAAAGTGTACCATGTATAAATGCCACTCACTTGACTCCATAACGTTCTCGAAACATAATGTGATTGCGGAACGTACGATTCACATCCAGATCAATCTGTTTGATCTCTGTTGAATACATTTTGGCCAGCTCTTTCATTTTCTATTGTACAAAACAGCAAAGATTTTAGTTTAGTTACACCAACAATTATTAGTATGAAATATCTAAAAGGCAATCATGGGAGCAATACATATGAAATCAAAAAAATGAAATGAATGACTGCTGTAGTTCATAATGAGTTCTGAATCTTTTGTAGAGAACATAAACCCATATTCAACCACAGGGAGGTAGATTACTACAGATGATCTGGGTTGAACAGAGACTAATCCACATGACTATACGCCTGGAGATAAATATACAATGTAACCATTTCACTGTCAGTATGGGATAAGATATGAAAGAAAGTTTGTTATGTATCTGCAAAATTAAAGAGACAGTTTATTATGCAAATTAATATTTATTACATTAAATATTTAATTTATTTTATATAATTTACCCTTTGGTTGCTACTATATATAGATATTAATATCATATATAAATGCTGATGTACTGTATATTTTGTTTTGATAATATATACAGTATACAGTTCCATACAGGTCCATAAATATTTGGACAGAGACAGCTTTTTTCTAATTTTGGTTAAGCACATTACCAAAATTAATTTTAAATGAAACAACCCAGATGCAGTTGAACTGCAGACTTTCAGCTTTAATTCAGTGGGTAGAACAAAAATATTGCATACAAATGTGAAGAACTAAAGCCTTTGTTAACATATTCACTTCATTTAAGAGGCTCAAAAGTAATTGGACAAATAAAAAGCTGAAAATAAAATGTTCATTTCTAATACTTGGTTGTAAACCCTTTGCTGGCAATGACAGTCTGTAGTCTTGAACTGATGGACATCACCAGATTTTTTCCTCCTTTTTAATGCTCTGCCAGGCCTTTACTGCAGCAGCTTTCAGTTGCTGTTTGTTTGTGGGCCTTTCTGTCCAAAGTTTAGTCCTCAACAAGTGAAATGCATGTTCAATTAGGTTCAGATCAGGTAACTGACTTGGCCATTCAAGAATATTCCACTTATTTGCTTTAATAAACTCCTGGGTTGCTTTGGCTGTATATTTTGGGTCATTGTCCATCTGTATTATGAAACGCCTCCCAATCAATGTGACTGCAATTAGTTGGATTTGAGCAGACAGTATGTCTCTGAATACCTCAGAATTATTTCGGCTGCTTCTGTCTAGTGTCACATCATAAATAAACACTAGTATCTCAGTGCCACTGGCAGCCATGCACGCCCAAGCCATCACACTGCCTCCGCCATGTTTTACAAATGATGTGCTATGCTTTGGATCATGAGCTGTTCCACGCCCTCTCCATACTTTTTTCTTGCCATCATTCTGGTAAAGGTTGATCTTGGTTTCATCTGTCCAAAGAATGTTTTTCCAGAACTGTGCTGGCTTTTTTAGATGTTTTTAGCAAAGTCCAATCTGCCTTGCACCTTGCAGTGCACCCTCTGTATTTACTTTCATGCAGTCTTCTCTTTGTGGTAGACTTTATCGATACGCCTACTTCCTGGAGAGTGTTGTTCGCTTGGTTGGCTGTTGTGAAGGGGTTTCTCTTCACCATGAAAATCATTCTGAAATCATCCACCACTGTTGTTTTCCTTGAACGTCCAGGTCTTTTGGCGTTGCTGAGTTCACCAGTGCTTTGTTACTTTCTCATGATGTACCAAACTGTAGATTTTGCCACTCCTAATATTGTAGCAATTTCTCGGATGTTTTTTTTTCTGTTTTTGCAGCTTAAGGATGGCTTGTTTCACCTGCATGGAGAGCTCCTTTGACCGCATGTTGTCTGTTCACAGCAAAATCTTCCACATACAAGCACCCCGCTCAAATCAACTCCAGGCCTATTATCTGCTTAATAAATAATGACATAACAAAGGTATTGCCCACACCAGCCCATGAAATAGCATTTCAGTCCATTGTCCAATTACTTTTGAGCCCCTGAAATGAAGTGATTGTGTAAAAAAAGGCTTTAGTTCCTCACATTTTTGTGCTATCTCTTTGTTCAACCCACTGAATTAAAGTTGAAAGTCTGCAGTTCAACTGCATCTGAGTTGTTTCACTTAAAATTATTGTGGTAATGTACAGATCCAAAATTAGAAAAAAGTTGTCTCTGTCCAAATATTTATGGACCTAACTGAATATATATATTTAGTTATATATAGATAGATAGATAGATATTTGTGATTGTATATTGACCCTTGGGCATAAAGATATGGTGATATATACATAATAAATATAAATACCATACCTCGTATTTTCCCCCATTCTCTGACTTCATTGCATCAACGTCCAAGAGCAGTGACCACACCTGACCCCGGACTTGTAAAGGAATGCCCTTGTATACTCTACGATACATCTGTGATGCGTATACAAAATGAAAGGAGGTATCAATCAACAGTTCAAAAAATGTAAAATGCAAAACTTAATACTAGTTGTAAGGCTTCAATGGTCACCTACTGGCTTTAGAACTACCACAGAATAACTACACAGATCAGACATGTCAGAGTAAATTCAAACATCTTTATATACACCCGTGCTGCTAGTATTCCTACAAAGAGAGTTCAGCAATGGCAGCCACCATGTTTATCTCATAACACGTATCTTTAAACAGTGATTCTCCTATTATACATTGGATTGGGCTCCATCCAGAATTATTTAATGTATTTTATCAGTGCAGACTATTGAAAGGAAGCACTGAAACTGGTTGCCAGGACTGATTACCCAAACTCAAACAAATCACCTACATGATCTATGTAATACACATTTTCTCAAACTAGTCCCCAAAAAACGTAAACTATCTCTTCCAAGTAAAAAACGTCTTTTGCCATTTAGGCAATTGCTGCCTATTACCTCACAAAGTAGAAACATGCAGTTACAAATTAAATTAGTTAAGCCTTACAGCCAGTTTACGCTGATAGCCTTTCTGTATACAATTTTTGGAGCTGTTTAGCTGGCTGTTCCTGTTTTGTATTTCAGGTCACAGACTGCCATGAGCTGCTAGGAAGAAAAGTGATAGGAATGTGGGAGCTTCTTCCATTGGCATCTATATTTTAGGATGGAATTGGTTGTTCAGTGCTACTCTTTTTAAGGATTCCTCTACACTCAGTACATAAAGGAGCTACCCTGGACTGCATAAGAAATCTCAAAAGCAGTTTCGGTTTAGCTCCCTTTTTCTCTTTGTTGCAGGCTATTTTTATGTTGCAATGTCAACCACTTTATGGATGGACAGTCCTTAGTATTCAGTATTATTTGGGTTTTATTCAGCTTGAGTTTCAATAACTTAGCTCCTTGGACAATTATTGTATACAATGTTTTGGTTTACACATTGGTTTGGTTGTTTTTCAATAAAAGTTATAAACTGATGTTTTTTAAATTCAAACTCAATAAATGTCATGCAGCCCCAAAGTTTTCCCCCCAGGTCTGCATTATGTGTAATTTATTTATTTACATTTATAAATCTAGTGTGTTAATGAAATATACAACCTTGTATCACCTATTTACATGTACTGGGAAAAGAAAACAGAAAAAAAAGGATTATCCCCATCCAAACCACCAAGAAGTGATGTATAGTGAAAGTAATTCATGGATGGAGAAAAAAAACAGCTATCTCATGGCAGCTGTATCTGTATCTGGCTAGAGGTCTTTTTCAACGTGCTTTGGGTAATTAAAACAGTATTGCCATGTTTCATTCTGGGAAGCTATTTTACTTCATGAAGATTGAAGACTGGACACCCCAGATATGACTCCATTCAGAGAAATCCTTGGAAATTTACCTTTCCTAACTCTCTTGACTACTTGATTGATTATAAATGTCTTAATCTTAGGGCAGCAGACACATTTTCATAGTTTTTCTTCTGTTGAACCCTATTTCTTTTGTACCCTTTTCTTTTAGGTTATTTATCCTTAATTTTTTTTTGTACTGTAAAAGTTAGTCTATTCACTGTAACTGGAAAACGTTAATAAAAAGTCTGAAACAAAACCGTAATAAAATTGAGCAAACCCTATTTAATGTACAGCAATGCATAATATGTTGGCTTTATATATATATATATATATATATATATATATATAATATGTTGACTCTTGTTTATTATTAATATTATTAATAATAATGATTGTGCATTTATCAGGTATCTAATACGTTTTAAAAAGCTTGGGTTAAAAGGCAGACTTCCAGTGGTTTGGGGATAGAGTTTAGATTGGTACAAATGCTAGATTTTCATCACTGAAAATGAGCATTTGCCACTATTTTAGACTTCATTATAGGTTTGAGAACAGAAGATCATTTCAAGTGACCTAACAGAGTGTATGTGGCACGCTCCCGTCTCTTTCTCAGTAGATTATATACCCAGGAGATCATGTAATGTCTGGGTTCATGATCTAAACTTCTGGACTTTTATTCTATCCCTTGAGATGAAGCAGTTTTGATTTTATTGTAAAACAAACAAAAAAAATTACAAAACAGTTGTATCCTGACTGACTATAAAAGACTGTAGGGTTTACATGTATGTGTTTTTATACTGTTAACTTACAATACTTTATCAGTTTTTGTGTACATGTAAGAAAATTTAACAGTATAAAAGTACATTATAGGATTGAAAAAATAAAGTGTAACAAAATTGTATAAGAATTGCAACAATAAAACAGCCAAATTATAAATGTGAACAAGTGGACAATGGAGGTAGCAATTCTTAAATATAACCAATAAAGAAAAAAAAAAAAAAGAAAACATCCAACAATTTTGTACGTGAGTCATTCAGTAAATCAAATAGAGATTCTTCTATATGAAAAAGTAGAACAACAAGAAGGCAAAGAAACAGAACAGAAAAAAGAAATAAAAAAATTGAAAATGATGGGGAAGCGGGTATAAAGGATAAAAAGAAAAAAAGGAAAAGCCAAGTGGGCCAAGTAAAAAAAGAACAAAGAGAAATTAATAATAAAAATAAATGAAAACGGGGATGGAAAGACTTTATAAACTAAATAAAAAAACAATCAAAACATTATATTATATGCGTGTCTTGTTGAAGGAAATTCAGGGCACCCATATCTCATCAAAATTTAACCAGAGAATTCTTTTTTAAGATGGGTCAGTCTTTCATTAATCATAACCCAATTAATTTTGGTGTAATTGGGGTCCAGGGGAATTATGTTTGATTTCCAAGCTTTGGCTAATGAGATTCTGCCAGCCAAGAGTATCTGCTTAATCAGTCTTAGATTAGATTTGGGAAGAGTCAAATTTAACTTGCCAAAAAGAGCTGCTTCGGGAGAGCTCTGTATCTCACAATGCAAAACCTTGGAAATCAGTTTAAAAACGTCCTTCCAGAAACGCATAGCAATAGGACATGACCACCAAATATGCAGCAATGGACCTCTGAAGTCACACCCTGAAAATATAATGGAAAAACAGACGGAAAGAGTTTAACCAACGTATCTAGAACCAAGTACCATCGGAACATTACTTTATAATTGGCCCCCGTCAAAGCTGAGTTCAGGGATACCTTAGAAAGGGAGTAGGTAAGATCACACCAATCCTCTAGATCCCAGGACAATTCCAAATCATACTCCCAGTCCATCATATTTTTAACTTACCAATTGGGGATACCAAGGTCCAATAAATAACTGAAATTTGTCCTTTTGTTGTGGCTACGGAAGAACATGTACTCTCAAATAGAGAAGTCCACATTGGTTTAGGGACCAGTTTGATAATTGAATTAATGAAAGAATGTAGTTGTCTCTAATGGAAGTGTTCTTTAGTAGGAATTTCCTGTTAACTGGATAGATAGACCCAAGAGAGTATTGACGGTTTATCAGTCAAGTCTTTCAGCCTCACAAAGCCCTTTGAAATCCACTACTCAAACTGTTCAGGATGAGTTCCGGGTGGAAATTCTGAGTTATGCCAGAGAGGTGTAAGGGGTGCATGAGCGGAGGAAAGCTTTGGATGATTGTGGTATTTATTCCATATTTGAATGGAGTGTATCAGGGAAGAACAGGAAATGATATACCTTGATTTTTTCTTTATCCATATAAGGGAATCAATGAACCCATTAAAGCTATCAAGATTTTCCACTTCCACTCATTGTGGTCGAGCTCCTCGAAGCAGGCTCATGGAAAATTGTGCTATCTGGGCTGCCACATAATAATTTTTCCAATTAGGGACTCCCATCCTACCTGACCTTTTAGTTGCAAATAAATTTCTGTAGTCTAGATTGAAGAAGTAAAATATCCTTCTGGGGGACCTGAATCGGTAGAGTACGAAATAAATAAATCAATTGAGGTAGTAGATTCATTTTCATAGTTGCTATCCAGCCTAGTCAAGATGGGGGAGAATTAGACCAATGATTAAGGTTCGTGTGAATTTTCTTGAATAAAGGAATGTAGTTGGACTTATAAAGGGTGTCATAAGAGAGTGTCAAATTGTTACCCAGAAATTTAAGTGTGTTATCGTCCCAACGAAAATCAAATGTACGTTTAACAGTGTCTAATATCGCTGTTGGAATGTTAATGTTAAGAGCTTAAGAAATAGATTTATTAACCCTCAAACCGGAGCACAGGGCAAATTCGTCCAAAAGTTGACAGAGGTTAGGTAGTGGTGGTAATCCGAGAGGTAATATACATTAATATATTGTCTGCAAATATTGCAGATTTATGTTCGACTAGACCACATTTAATCCCTTGAATATTTTGAATAGCATGCAAAGCGATTGCTAACAGTTCGATTGCTAATGAAAACAGGAGTGGAGACAGGGGACAACCTGTCCGGTACCCCTTCTAACCGGAAAGGCGACAGAGAAAAAAGCTCCCTAAAGAAATCAAAAAGAGCAACAGGTTAGTAAAGTAAGGACCGAAGCCCATAACTGATAAGACCCGGAACAAATATGACCAGGAAAGACTATTGAAGGCTTTCTGGGGATCGATAGACATAACAGCGCTTGTCTCGGGGAACGCTTATCCCAATTTGAACTTACAACAGATATAAGGTCCATTGCTCGTCTTGTTTGATTGGGTGATTGTCCATGCTGTATAAAACCTACCTGGTCTGGATGGATATAACACCCTAAGAAGGAGCCTAAATGCACTGAAAGGATCTTTGTCATGATCTTAAGGGCACAAATGATCAATGAGATTGACCTAAAATTAGCAATTTCTAAAGAGTCCTTCCCCGGTTTAGGGATGACACTTATAAAAGCTCTTACCATTGCTTAATAGGGGATGCTCTTCTCTCAAAAAAAATAAAAATATTCCACTACATGTGGGACTAAGAAGGGGCCAAATATTGTGTAGAAAGCATTAGAAAATCCATTTTAGGCAATTTAACCTACCTAGCGTTTTAATTCTGTCAGTTTTTGATGCAAAAAGTGATAAATTTCTATGCAAAAAAAATTGTGTTTTTTATTGTGGGCCTGTAATTCTTAGGATTAACTCCCAGGTATGATATTTATATTTAGTTTAGTATAATCATAAATTGTATTATAATAAATAATTGTAAATAATAATTATATAAAAAATAAGAAATATTGACCACAACAATGTATTTTTTTTTCAAAACTAATTTATCAAAACATTTAAATAAATAAATTTTTTTTCAAAACTAATTTATCAAAACATTTAAATAAATAAATAAATTTAAATAAATAAATAAATAATAATATGAATTAAATGCAGATTTTAGAAAAAAAAATATTTACATTTCTAGTAGACATCCTGGGTGTGGTAGATTTTGAAGCAGGGTGCTGCACAAAGTCCAACATCACAGTCAGGACAGTAGAACCTGGTTTCCTTTCTGATCTTCCTTCCTCTGTCATCGGTCTTTGTAGGTGCTGCCTTTTTCTGGGTTGGTAGGATGTATTCAGTGAAGTGACGACCAGTCAGGCGTTCTGGGTTGACAACGGTGGAAGCACTACGTCCAGGTCTATTCATAGCCACTGATGGTGTTTGGTGGTTCTTGACTATGAATTCTGAAACTTGCAAAATGAAGTCTGAATGATTCACAGGCCTCTGACAATTTTTTCTGTACAGAATGTAGGCATTCCATTCCATTCCAGGTACTGCTCAACAAGATGCCTGAAAATCTTTTTGTAGTACTTCTTTTGCTGTTTCCTCATCGCTGGGTGGAATGTCAAAGCTTGATCAGCTCTGTCGACACCTCCCATGGTGTTGTTGTAGTCAATCACCACCTGTAGCTTTATCACTTCTTTCCCACATTTTGTGTGTAGCAGAACAGTGGAGGCATTATGAACAGTACTTATTAGGCACACATCTTTTGTTTCACGCCATCTCAGGGCAATCATCTTGCCTTTCTGCCAGGCAACAATTTCTCCTGCCTTCAGCTTCCCTTTTGCAAACTTTGATGGCAGGTTGCGCTGATTAGACCTAACAGTTCCATACGAATCTGTTCTGTGTTGCAGAAGCTCATAAAGCTCAGGAGAGGTGTACAAATTGTCAGTTGTGAGACAATAGCCCTGACCTAGCAATGGCTCAATGAGAGATAGTGCTGACGATGTTGCCAATCCATAATGGCTGTATCTGGGGTTAAACTGTGTCCCTTTTCCAGTGTAAAGTACTGTATTCCATATGTAGCCTGATGAGGATTTTCATGCCAACTCGTGCCCTCTTTGACACAATGTACTGCATCCAGCTGAGCCTCCCCTTGTAAACCATTACACTTTCGTCAATACTGATGTCTCTGGCACATAGATCTTCTGGAATTTATTTTAGAATCATTTGAGAAACTTCCCAAATTTTTTTCAGTTTTGGTGTAGGATGGGTAGTCTCATCAAATTCTTCATTGTTTGAAAAGTGCAGGTACTTCATGATGAGGGAAAATCAGTATTCTGGCATGACTGTGCCCAAGAATGAAGTGGCAAGCATTTCGTTATTGGACCAGTACCACTTCTGCACGGGTTTGCCCACAACTCCCTGCAGGATCACCAAGCCCAAATGTCATCCTTGGTCACAGGTTCCCACTTTCTGCTTCTTGCAAACCTCAGGCGTGGAGCACCTAACTGTTGTCCAGTGTATCTGCATAAAACAAAATAAAAAATGTATTTTAGGATATGTTCTTTTATAGTGTGGTGAAGGTTGCAAGTAATATGTTAGCAAACATAGAGCAGAATACATATTTGCATAAAAAAGATAATTTAGCAAAAAAATTTGAAGTTAGCAAACACAGAACATCATACATGTTTGAAAAAAAAATGTCAAAAAACAAAGAGCAGCATACATGTTTGCAAAATAAAAAAAAATTAAAAAGGTACAGAGCGGCTTACCGCAACAATTTTTTTGATAACTTCATCGCTCAAAAACAACTTCAGGTATGCCAGGGGGTCGTTGCATTCAGCCTCAATTTTCATCCCAGGTGCGTCCATAAATGGAAATCTTGGCTGTGCTGCCTGGTCCGCATCAAGGTCTATGGGGCACCATGTGTGCACAGCACTGATCTCCAGAATCGTCGCTCAGTTCACTTTTGCTGTCTGATGACAAATTTTTCTGGTGAATCACTATCGCTCGATTCCACAAGGGACTCCAAATCGCTATTGCTGCTTTTAAGTGCCTCGAAAACAGGGCTTGCGCCAGCGAGATGCCTTTTTGACGTCATGTGGTCAAGTCTCCAGTAAGCAGTCAGGAACAATCAAGGTCAAAGCCAAAGTGGTCAAATGATACATTCAGAAACTGACTTATAAGTCATCAAGTTCAAAAAAGGACAGATCAAGGTCATGGCTAATAGTGGGCAAAATGCAAATCAGAGCACTGGGCAATGATGTTTGGTGCACTAAAACATGTATTTGTACATTTAGTATGTGTTTTTTGGTGTTTTTTTACTGTAAAAACTATTTAAAATCCCCAGGCCCTGGGAACCCCGGGCGGCATTTTAAAGCAGATTACATGGCAATTTGTTTTTTAATTGCTCGGCCATGCCCCCTAATGCAAAAACGCCCCGGCATCAGAGCAGGATCATTGGATTGCCACTGGATCGCGTGGTGCAAATAAGAGGGGCTTTTTTTCTTACCTCGAGTGTTTTTCCTACCCCGCTTTTTGCAATAAAAATCCACCCCGAGTCACACTTGGGATTACCACTAGGGAGGTGAATAGTATTATCCGATTCAATTGGGGTAAATGGTTTCTTCAGAAGTTCAAAATGTTTGGGTTTCAGTTTTTGTAGGTTAACCTTCTGAAGAAAAGCAGCCAGCCCATCCTGAATAAAAAATTCCAATGGGTTGTAAAGGTGCTAATAAAAATCTTCAAATGCAGACAAAATTTTTTCAGGATTTTGTTATATCTTATAATTCTTAAGTTTAATTTTGGGGAAGGTGTGAAGTATGAGTCTAGGGTTTACTTTATTAGCTAAAAGGCTACCCGGCTTGTCCCCCCAAAGAAAAAACTTATGTGAGGCCCAACGCGGTGACTTCTCTGCTCTAGTGGTCAAAGGGAAACATAAGCTCCATACATTTAGTTTCCATTTGCAATTTTAGACCTGCATGTGGATCATCGATACGTTTGTTCTGAGTTTTCTTGTGTTGGGAGCCTATACGTATGAGTTTGCCCCTAACATATGCTTTATGGGCCTCCCAGTTAATAGCCAGCGAGGTATTACCAGGGTCAATAATTTCAAAAAAGCCACGTAGAAGGCCTTCAATCTCCCCCTTTATGGCGGGATCCGATATTAGGTTTTCAATAAGTCTCCATCTAAACCCTGCCTGTTGCCTACCTAATCCTGTTAGATGTATAATAAAGGGGTCATGATCGGACCAAGGAGTTGTCAAAATACGAGCCCTTAGTATATTAGGTATCATACGAGACTGAACAAAGATGTGATCTATGCGGGAATATTGATTGTGGGTGGCTGAAAAGTCGGCAGCAAAAGTGTCTGAACATATCTATTTTACATTTGCTAACAAAACCCACCACCACAGCACCCCAAATGCTTGGGCAACTTATAAAAGGTGACCTCTGCCTGGAAAATAGTCACTCGTACCTGCGTCATGTACATACGTTAAGTACTGTTTACTGGGAGGTAAGAGAAAATGTTGTGTATAGCCTGTTCCTGGAAGTATCAGGTCATTTATGACCAGGGCTTCAGCAAAAGATTGGGATGGCAGTGGCACATGGGGAAGCTATGTTTAGACATTTATTGGTGTCTTCATTACATCCACTGTGTTTATCTTTATCTACTTTTGTTCTTTTACTTGTTTAATATATTTTCATATTGCTTGGTTTACTCAGAGTTTCTTTAAAGCTAAACTATGTGGAGATAACACAAATTAGGGCAGCTCTGTTTTTATTTACACATCATGTTTTTTGTTTATTTTTAATACAAGCATTGTACATACCTGAACATTTACTGCTATCCCTCTATTGTGGTTACAGTGCAGCTGGTCTTGAATGTGAGAGGAAAAAGCAGTATAATGATGCCATCAGTTCTTTTGCTGACAATATTAATGCTGATAGGAATACAAAGGTCCAGTCACATAAAGTAGACTTAATGATTTGGGCCATCAGATTGGGGACATTTAGTAGTGTAAAAAGTAATCCAGGGGAAATCTCAGGACAAAAGGTGGATTTATCAGCAAAAGGGTTTTCGTAATTTTACCTCTAAAGTATATATTATATATATTTTTATTTGGCAGGATATATTATATATTTTTTTTAATTGGCTGAAAGTCTGCTAATTTTTAGCTTTAGAGTAAGATAAGTTTCATTTTTTGCTGTTTTGTTATGAAGACTTCCCTTAACTTTCTTGACCATGAGATTATACAGGAAGTGAGACAAAATATCTGAAAAGTGAAAGGAATTGTCTTTGTCAATGGAACAGGTGTTCCCACTGGACATTTAATTCTCGTCTCTAGTATTGGTGACAAGTGTAAAATGTTGGATATTCAATCACTTTCAGTCAAGGTAGTCCCAAGGCCAAAAAGAGACTATTTACCTAATAGGAACACAGAAAGCACAAGAATTGTGACAGACTTACGTAAACTTTGAGGCCTGGTAGTATTATCATAGTACCATCTTAACAAACATAGTTGGTTGCATTTGAAGATGAATACATTTCTACTTTGAGATGTTAAATAGACAAAGAATCTGAACAAAGAATATATCACCTTACTGGAAAAGCCTTAGGGCAGTTGAATTTTAAACTAGCTCACAAAATACAATGCAGCTATTCACAGTTTAAATATAAGGCTAAAGAAAACGCTTTCAAAACAGTTTATAAATTTATTTATAAAAAGTGAAAAACAGATTTTATAGCACCCAATATGACAGGAAAAAAAAAGCATATTAAGAGTGCTTTGTTTTTGTCAGTATTCCTTAACCCAAAACCATGTTACCTTTCTTGTTTGGGGCGTCACATAACAGAACAGTGATGTGCAAAATGTAGTATTTGAATAACGTGGCAACACTCCACAGATTTCACATATTAGCTCCCCGCCCCTATTGTAACTGTCCTTCATTTTGGTTTTCAATGAAAATTAGTTATAATTTGCATTTTCCACATAAAAAATTATGATTAATTATGATAAATGTGTATCAAGGGGTCAGAGAAGTCCTATGTCTGACAGCTGCTATACTATCAAATGCTTTACCCAGAGGCATGGAACACTCTGGAGCAGGAAGAATGTGTGTGAGGTCGAAAAATTGACAATGCACTAGGCATCAGACTATAGGTAATCTCTCAAACAAAAGACATGTAAATAAATATTTGATAACCCTGTACAATTTTAAAGACATAATATTGGATATTGAAGTTATTGCCTTAGTCCAGCTGTGACCCTTCTTTTTTTAAGTGTTTTAAAACTAAATCTTTTATGTTGATTTTAGATATTGTGAGAGAAGTGTAAGAATTGATAATTGTGTAGAAATTGACACTCTCTATTCATCATGGTAATGTATTGTCACCAAGACCAAATAGAATTCTGGATAAGAAATCCAACATTTTACAGCTGTGACCATAACAAGGTGTGGAAAAATATTCCAATGGGGACACGTGTTTCTGTGGTAAAAGTGATGATGAGCATTTCACCTTACTTTAGAAAGATTACAATTCCTGTTGAATCTCCAAATCAGGAAGTTAAGAAAAATGAAAGAGTATAGGAGTACGGCTGTGTACACACGTGCAATATTTGTCGTTGGAAACGAACGATCCATGTAAGATCATTCGATAATTGTTAAGGAAACGAACAGACGTGAAGTTATTTTTCTGGCATAATGATAATGTTAACATATATATTTATATATCATTTGTCATTTGTATTTTTAACAAGATATTTTCATCACCTTCTCACTGTTCCTATATTTTGTCCATTTCTTCAGCATCTTCAACCATTTGTCCACACGTTCAATTTCCTGCTGCTTTTGCTGATTAAAAAAAAAACAATCAAGTTAATGACATGAATAACACAGTTGAACAACATTTACAATCTGCAATCTAAAGCTACGTACACACTTCCAATTATTATCGTTAGAAAACGAACGACGAACGATCCTGCACGATATCTATGAACGATCGTATAGCACCGATCCTGCACATAGAGATAACGACACGATTGTTCGTAGATATTGTACACACAATAGATACGATCGTTTGAGCGATAGAGGAACTATGTGCACGACAGGAAAGTGAACGCACGTTCGTTCAATACGCATGCTCAGCCCATGGACGATCAACGAACGACCGTACACACGAACGATATTCAACGATCGTCGTCCAATCCCATCCGCCGGTCCGGTCGTTCGTTTCCAACGAGTTTCCTCGTTCGTCGGCGTCGTTGGTTACTTTTTTACGAACGATTTTTTGCCCAATCGATCGTTCGTCGTTCGATTGGAACGATAAAAATTGGAAGTGTGTACGCACCTTAAGACTTCTCTCAACAAATCAGATAATATAGAACCATATGTGAAATGATAAGAAAGCACAATAGACAAATATAAACATCAGAAGAAAAGAGCAACAGTATTGAGGCTACAGGTCAGGAAATATTTACAAAATGTAAACAAGAAGCAATATTCTACCTTTTCCTCGGCTGCTGTCTGTGAAGGTAGTTCATTTTCACTGATGGAAACAGAGGACAAGAGATATTAATATTAGTTACATCAAGCCATTGTATATTTTTTCATGTGCTATAGTCCTAGAGAAGATCCCTTTAAATGATGCCGAACAGAGCCATGACACTGAAGTCATAGGACATTGAACTGCTATGGCCAGCTAAATGTACTAAACTTTTTTTGTTTTAATTTAACACAAATCCATTTACTAAGCACTTGGCTGTGAAATGTGTAAAGAAAATGTCTTACTAATGGATGTTGCCCTTTATTATATGTACCATAAACAACAATAAGCAAGACTGGCTGCAAAATTTAATTGTGTGAACAGACAACAGACCACTCAAAGCAAAAAAGGACACAGCTCACTTGCAAGGATTGTAAAAGTGGCTCCTTAGTGGTAGAACAGATTTGGATTTATTTCATTATCAGCATGGCTGTTGAACAAATAGAGGAGTAATGTGCTTTACAGTAAAATCGTCAATGACAAAGGTCAATCACATAATCCTTATTGACCAGCAAAAAGGACCTGTTTAATCAAATGCATACAAGCTAGATGTAAACAATGCAGAATGTACACTAGTTGTAGCCTATGTAGGCAACTCTCAAAATAATACATGGAAGGAAAATTTTGAGTGGTCTCTAATTCCTATATGCTTTGATACTTCTGTATAAAAAGAGACCTGGACTTTGGTCTTGGACATTTAAATGATTCATGTGTAGCTTTTCTGTACATGAATCTAATCACTTAACCCTCAAGTCAATTGAAAGGTTTAGGCAGTTTCTTTATTGAATGTTTACTGAACTTACTGTAAGAATCCAAATCTGTCAGTGACTTTATATAGAGCAAAGTCTGCATCCTCCCAAGGGTCAATCTGGGTCTCCGGTTGCCTTCCCTGAAAAAAGTAAGAAAAGTTGATGAAATATGCAAAAGATTGTCATTACAGACATATCACGTACAAGGCATGACTTTAGGAATTCCAGTCTATGAAGCACACACTCAAGAATGCAAATCTTTACAGTGAAACATTCAAGAATGCAATGCGTACATTTGCACTTTGAAGAATGAGAATACTTTTCAGATGCACATTCAATATTGCAAAGCACCACAGCATACAAAGTGTAGAATGCATGTCCTGAGTAGGTCTGGCTGGAGTACAGCTAAATACCAGCAGGCATTTTTCAAATTTAGGGCAGTGTCAAAATCAAACATACAATCAAGCATACCAGGAATACAAGTCTTCAGTAAGACATTAACATTTTTTTTTTTAATAACAAAAAAGGGGACAAAAAAAAGGCCAGACCAAACTTCTCCTTTCCCAATGGAGGACCCAATAACTTCTAATGGCATTTTAAAGGGGAACTGAACCCAAAAATGAATATTTACTATGTTGTAGAGAGCATCTAAAAGTATTTATTGTGCCCGAACTGTTAAACAATTACATCTGTCTTGCATTTTTTATAAAGTATGTGAGAGCAAGTCCTGGTATGCGAGACTGCCTAGCCACCACCGGAAGCCTTATGGTGGGAATGTAAATTGAAATATTGACTTCCTCTGACTTCTCCTTTCTAAATATTTATTATAAGATTTGGTGAGTTTTTTGTGAAACCCTCAGATCTGTAATACCATCCACTCTACTCTGACTCAGCTCTACCAATCACCCACTTTATTTATCTCATCCCCTCTTACCCCGCACCCCTTCTTTACAATCAATCTGTATCCTCCTCTATCCTCTACCTTTATTCTACTTGTTTCCCTCCTCACCCTACAACCATTTAAACTATGTCAGCTGGGGACCATATCTGAACACTGGCACGTAATAGTACAGAGCCTCATTACTGCACTAACCAGTAACAGATGTATTCAGAGCTGTAGTAAACAGTCTGCCTTCAACATGTTTCTTAAAGTCTATGGGTGTCTATGACTGCAAGGATAACAAATACATGTAGATAGGTGACTAAGATCCTCAATAATATGTATCGGGTGATTAACTTGGGTACTGTGTGTTTGTCAGAGCTAAATCAAGGCAAGTACCTAGGGCCTGGAGGATGTCCAGAGGGCAAACCTACAACCTATATACTGCAGTAAATTAGAAAAATCTTGGTGTTATTTAGAGCTGTGTATGGCAGGAGTGGATGGCAAGGTCAACAGTACCCAAAACAAGATAGCTACTTCCATGCATTTAATGAATGTTTTATCATGAATGCAAGCTTACCGGGGAATCTTACATTCAAGTGAAAAAAAGTGAGAATACATATGTAATATTAAGTCTTTTAGAGCTTATGTCTGCTTTAGGAAGAATGCAACAAATAGTGTTGGAACACACATATATTTTGGAATTATGTTTGATAGATATTTCACAGTTGTAATTAATATTTAAGTTAAAGAATAACAATGCAGATGCTGATTCAGACCACCACATTTAGCTTTATCCATGAATTAGCATGTGGTGTGCAATCCAAGATTTTTATTAAGAAGAGTTAATGGACCAATAACCAGTTATCTTAAGCCCATTTTTTGTAAATTTTCTGCAACCTTTACAAGGCAACACATATTAAATGATTTATAAAATAGGCATACTATTTGTAGCGATAAAACATGGTATTTTTTTATATTTAACACACACCTTCTCATATTTGCTGATGATATTTGCTCTTTCTTGGGCTATTAAAGTTTCAATGTCTTTCTTCATGTCAGGGTCTACAAATAAAAAAATAGAAAAATAAATATAGCAATATGGCTGCAGTACACTTTTCCATGGAAGAGCTAGTATAGCTACTGTGCTACTGTGCCAGTATAAGGTAGCTACCATGAAGAAGAGTTCTGTGATCCTGGCCTAAAACTGCAAGTAGACTGGGTAAAGATAAAAGCCTCAGATGCCAAGTGAAGTTTCAAGATGGCAATGCAGGAGGGTTCAATTTGACAAGTAAATCAGCCATAATCTGCAAATAATTTGTCCATATTTGCAGGCTATAGTTACTACCTTTTGTGATCCCCAACATTTCTGCCAATTTAATTCTGCTTGAAGTTGTTCTCTTTGCCACTCTGCTGGTCACACACTTTTAGATGTGGAAAAATCTCCCAAGGGGGCCGTCTTACTATGAACTATTACTAACTGTTGCATTCTGGACAAAAAAAGTTTATTCTTCATGATCAGACAAAGACAGCAGGGCAAAACAAAACAAAAAACATAATGGGATAATAAAACAGACATTATGTTTGCTGACCAAATTACTGTTAGCCTAATAATGTTGCTTTACTGCTGTACAGCTTCTGCAAATCAATTTTTTGCAAGCCACATTCTAGCATGGTGAAACATCCAGCACTTGCTAAGAGCAGATTGTGGAAACTGATTTAAAGCTGATCTTTAAGTGCATTTAAAGAGCTATGTTTAAGGATTTCATAAACACACATCTTTAGAATTTACCTACATACATTTCTAATCTTTAGCAGTACAGACTTACACAGTGCTGTCCATCTAAGACTAAGGGCTTTCTAACAGGCGGAGATTATTACCATATCAGTGTGCTACTATTTTTTCACTGTACTATCACAGGCTGTAGGGTGATGTTTGTATTACTTAGCTGCAGTGTAATATAGAAAGGTCTCAAAGAATACAATACCTGACTAAGAAGATGGAGCAAAGTATAAAGTGACCCTGTAACCTTTCTAATAAAATACATCCAAATGAAATCCTCAGCTCTTGTTCTACTGCAGTAAAATCATTATCATGGGGAGCTTGCATATAATATAATGTCTATTCCATGCATTTGTTGAAAATTAGATAATTTGTGGTGTGTTGTGACACCAAGGACTACCATAGCTTATTAAACATACATATGTATGTGTAATATATAATAAAATGGAAATACATTCTATACCCCCAGCACATTTATTCTACAGTATGTTATAGCACACCTAATGAAAGAGGTACTATGGCTACACGGACAATAAAACATATCACAATAGTTATACGAAACCACGCAAAACTGTCTCTCAGAAGATAAACAAAGAGTCGCCTAAAACTAGGGGAAACTGACAAACCAGATAGTAGTGAAGCATCCATACCTCTTGTCAATCTGCCCACTTCCGTTCTTTTGACAGGTACCATGCCCCCTAACAGGCACACTATGTCCAGCCACTTTCAGTTCTTATTAAGACTGAATCTGCCCTTTTAAAGTCTAAAATGCCTGTTTAAATAAAGCATTTATAGTATTTTATTATACAAGATTTGCATGATTGTAGGAGTAGAGCTAAATGAGTAAAAATCAAATATAAAGAGAACAAATGAATTTAAAGTGTACCTAAACTCAGGATTTTCACTTTACATAAAAGGGTAGACAACCCTTTTATGTAAGGTGAAAAATTCTGCTTTTTTTTTTGTTTTAAAAAGGGTGTAGCACCGCCCTCTAATTCTCAATCACCTAGGCGGTCGAGAATAGGAATGAAAAGCCTGTCGGGACACCTACATCAGGCATCCCGGGAGGCTCTTGGGCGCTCCTTCTGCACATGCCAGAGCATCTCGAAATTTTTTTTTCATCCTACGTCACTCAATCTCGCACCTGGGTCAGGTGACGTAGGATGAAGAACAGGAAGAAGAGAAGATGGCGGCTCCGGGACAGATGTCAGAACAACGCGGGACCTGATGCAGCACACCCTGGATGGGATCGGACTGCCCTGCGGGATTGAAGGTAAGTGTATTTTTTTATTTTGCAGTTTTGGGTTTAGTTTCTCATTAATCTGTCCTTTGAACCAGATTAGTCTCACATATTACAAGGCAAATGATGTGAAAAACACACTTCTCTAAAGATATGTGGCACTAGTGGTACTAAAATAGAGAATCCCAATCACATCAAGACACATTTTACCAAAAAAATGGCCCCAGATTTGAAGGTTTATGAATTGGCATC
This sequence comes from Pyxicephalus adspersus, assembly GCF_032062135.1. NCBI lineage: Eukaryota > Metazoa > Chordata > Amphibia > Anura > Pyxicephalidae > Pyxicephalus > Pyxicephalus adspersus. The sequence continues at coordinate 32,833,877 of NC_092866.1, forward strand.
TTTTTGATAATCCACACGGCAGGTACTACTATTTCCACCATTTTTTTAGCACAAAAATTTAAATGAAGCTATAAAGGTTGTGACAAGGTTTACCAATACTGTCATGTTGTCTGTATGTGTTCATTGTGCTTTTTAATGAATAAAAATAGCAATTTCTGTGTAAATATTGAAGCTTTTTGTTAACAGCAGCTTCAACTCGCATATTTGCATACACTACACCCAACTGCCAATTGCCCAGTGTCCTATGAGATAATCCATTTGGGTCCCCAAATGGAGTTTGCATATTAGGGACTTCCGGGGGCCACTTCCCTTACATTGAGCATTAGGGTACTGCCAACTGTCTGTGCAATGTGGTGCCTTAAATATACATTTGCCTGCTAACCAAACTTTAAAGTTGCTTTTAGTCTGGTGGTGGGGTAGCGCTGTGGTTACCCCTTTCTCATGCCATGGAACCCTGGCTCAGGGGAGATGCTCAGTACCCCTCACAGCCACCTGGAGTCACTGTGGGGCGAGGGACTGAGCAGCTTGGGGGATGCCTCATACATATAGCTGGACACTTACCTTTCCTTGAACGGAGGGATGTTGCCAACTGAAAATGTGGGAGCCAGTGGGAAACACTTTTTGTCCACAATCGCCCCCCCCCCCCCACCCTGAATAAATTTCATGGCCATCATATCATGCTACCCTGTGACACATAGCTATCCCTTACATTATATAAACCCAATTTCTCTGTAACATCCTGATAGAGCTTTTAATGACATGTGTGAGAACAATCAAATGTGACTATTGTTTTATTTTTGTTACGTGGTGCATAATTAAATAGAAACAACCCAGGGACTTTCTAACTTGCAAATTAAATAATAAAATGTGTACATTTTGTGCAGAATAGAAACAGTTTAACTTTTTTCTAGAAACCATCATAAACAACTCCTATGCAGGGGTTTTGTCAAGTCTTAGGAAACAATTGTCACCATCATGAGTTTTTAGATTTAAAAAAGATCTATGATATGATGGTCTGTTGGTCACAAGCATATTATACCTTTGAATGAGTCACATAGTGACTCACTCCAGGAAACTTGTGGTTACCTCCATCCCCCCCACCAAAACTTAATCACCACTATCTGTCACGAATAACAGGGAGGGGAGGGAAACAGAAAGGTTATACTCAGGACTAGGCCTCCAATGGCTAGGGAAAAGGGAATGATCACCCCTAGCAGACACCCTAACCTAGCCCTAACTCCTAACAGTATGAATATCCCCCTGATGGTGGGAATACTCATACACAGGAACCTAGGCCCTAGTATCCCTGCATAGCCCTAGGAGTAGTGACTGGCTTGAGACTATTGGTTCCTTCCCTTATGAAAGACCCCGTGTCTCCCTGAGGCCTAGTAAACAACAAAAGAACAACAAAAGAACAACAAAACACCAAAAGTAATTCAACTTATCTTAATAGCAGATATATAAGCAGGAACTCTGGATAGGACAACACACCAGCTCTTCACATCCGAGCAGTGAATATCAACCACATAGCATGAAGTGTGAGGCTAGACTAAATGGAGGAACAGTAATGACCACCAGCTGCAGCTGATACAAGGGGTGTGGTCATTACAAACAACAACACAGAAAAAATTAAAAAACAAACAGACTGTCAGATAACCTCACATGCAGCTTGTCTGACAGATTCTCTAACTTCAGTCACGGAAGGGACCGTGACACTATCATTCCATGGTGCACATTTTATTGTTTAATTTGTAAGGTAGAAAGTCCCTGGGTTGATTCTATGTAATTACATCATATATTTTACTGTTATAAACTCTTTTACCACCTAAAAAATTTACAACAATAGCCACATTTGATTGTTCTCACACATATGTCAATAAAAGCTCCATTTACAGCAAGATGTAACAGAGAAATTGTGATTCATAAGGGGATAGCTATGTGTGACAGGGTAGCACAGTATGATTGGCATATATTTTATTCAAGGGGGGATGTGGACAAAAAGTGTTTCCCACGGGCTCCCACATTTTCAGTTGGCCACATCCCTCCAGAGAAGTTAAGTGTCCAGCTTTGTGTAACAGGCACCCCGCCCAGATTTGTCACAAGGCGGCAGTGAGCCGCACTGAGCGTTTACCGTTAGCCAGGGTTCCGCTGCATGTGGAACGAGTAACCGCAGTGCAACCTCATCACTAGTCTGAATGCAGCCTAAATGTCATCTGAACGTGGCCCCGGTAGTCCCTAATATGGTGTTCAGGCGATAGAAACAATCAGCAGAGTGTAATAGGGCAGTTCATTTTGATAGGCAGAGTTTTTTATGCTCTTACGAGGCCATAGCTATGAAATTTTAGGGGGTGTTGGCCACAGGCATCCTCTACTTGCACCTCAAATTTTGTTTACCTGTTGCCACCAGTTCAAGAGAAATTTGGGTTCAGGCGATTGAAGCCTTCAGCAATGTGAAACAGGGCAGTTCATTTTGATGGGCAGAGCTTTTAATGTTGTGACAATACCTTAGTGATGACATTTTAGGGGGTGTTAGCCACAGCTGTCCCCCACTTGCACCTACATTTTTGGTACTCAGAGTGATGTAAGGCTGCAGAACATTAAATGCAGCATTCATGAACACACAGCTACAAAACTTTCCCTTACACCTTTTACTTACCTTCTAAAAGGACAGGTAGGAGTTATCTGAGTAAATACAATAACATATCTGATGAAGGAGTTTTCTGAGTAAATACCCCTTATTTACATACAACAACATTTCTAATAGAAGATAAGGAATTGCCTCATAAAAATACCTTTCAATTTCATTAACATGTCCAGACATGTCCACCCACATGACTCCCACCCGCAACAAACACATTTGAGAAGCACAGTCTTTGATGTAATGAACTAATAAGGTCTTTTAAAAAAAAATCTCAAATCTAACTTTACAACGCCTTTAATATACACCAAAAAATTAGGCTTCTTACACAGGAGTTTAAAGCTTTCTTAGGGCATTAAAAAAGAAATAAATGGCCGGGTAAAGACGGGAGATTCGGAGCTCCAAACAGAGTGTTTTTTTCTCAGACTCTAGATCCTCATCAATGCCGACGAAAGCACCGAAGAACGGTCACAATATGAAGGGGAATCCCTCTGCTACACAGCTCAGACTGCAAGTGTCAGCTAGCGGCAACATAGTGGGTTTTTTCCCACAAACACCGCGGACGCAGGAAGATCCTGGCGGAGGAGACAAGATGGCGGACTTGCCATGCAATTCAGCAGCCTCACCACTGTCCAATCAGTCTGTGGAAGACTCAGGGCCTCTTTCCTCGCCCTTATCTGCAGGTGAGCTAGAATCACCCTCAGCCCCAGGAGATAAGAGCATTTTCTTCGCTCCCCGCCCACCAGGTCTGATTTAGAGCTACACACATGCAGATTGGAAGCATGTTTTAAGCAAGAGCTTGCTGAAATTAGACAGAGTTTGGAATCCACACAATCACATGTATCATCCTTGCAAGCAGAACACTCATCCCAATCTCTTAGAATGATCAAGATGGAGGACCAAATAGCCGTTCATACTCGCCAGCTTCACTCTGCACTTTATTGGATGATTGGATGATGATTTGGATGATTTGGAGAATCGCAATAGGCAAAATAATATCAGAATCTGCTGTCTACCCGAGGCCACTGCTACTCCAGATCTGACTGCAACAGTACAAGGGATATTTAATCTTTTACTAGACAGACCTGTGACAACTGAAATCCTTGATGGGGCCCACAGAGGACTGGGTCCCAAATCTTCTGATGTTCTGCGTCCGAGAGACGTCATATGTCGAGTACACTATTTTCATGTCCAAGAAGATATTATGGCGGCAGCACGCAGGAAACGCAGTATGTATGTACAGCACTCGTTCATGCACCATGCAGTCCTTAGTCGTTGGAAAGGATTGTGAAAGATCCTTTCCAATGACAATTATCGCACGTGTGTACCCAGCTTAATTTTCCTTTCAGATGGCAGCCTAAAGCCATTAAGTATTTGGGGATTAGTATTTCTTCTAATCTGTCTGATATTGCAAAACCTAATTACATGCCTCTCTTGAGAACTGTGGAGTCTGCTTTACGCTCCTATCATAACCTAGGTATCTCGTGGTTAGGGAGAGTGAATGTTATCAAAATGGATATTCTGACAAAAATCTTGTATTTTTTCTCTAGGCTTGCATCCCCACCACCGAGTTTTTTATTTTCCTGCTTAGATCGTATGGTCTACTCCTTTATATGGCAAGAGAAGAAAGCTTGTACGAATCGTTTAATACTTACCTGGAAAAAGATAACGGGTGGATTAGCTGTCCCTGATTTTAAACTTTATTATAAGGCTGCAGTTCTTAATAGAATATTGAATTGGACTCATATTAAGGACCACAAGGCATTGATCTCTATTGATGAATATATGTTTTCGAGTTCTTTGTCCTTAGCTCCCTGGATACGGCCACAATATAGGTCCCAATCACCCACCTACTGTGTCCTAAACCCTTTCCATATGGGATGACTTATTAAAACAAGGGGTTCTTTCATCTAGACCTGGGCAACTCGCACCATTTTTCCAAAATCGGAAGTTCGCCCTGTTTTTATGAGCATCCACGTTATTGATATGGAATAAGAGCGATCATTCCAGGGTGAGCCAAATTCTTACAGCAGGTGATATTCCGAATCACCAAGAGGGTTCTACCTGATTGGCATATTTTCAGCTACAAGACTTTCTTTATTCTCTGTGCCCACTAACTAATATTTCTAGATCCCCCACAACTTTTGAGAATCTTGCAAACTGAGAGAGTGGCTCATGGCATTGCCTTCATTTATTCTATTCTATTAACGGATCTCCGTACAGGCACACCTCATTTTATTAAATACTGGGAGCAAGAACTGGGACATAGTTTGGAATCGGAGAAGGTAGTGAAATCTTGTATCTTGACCAAAAACGGAGTTATAAGATTCTTAGCAGATGGTACAGATGTCCAGTGGATATACATAGATGGAGCTAGAGATGTGGACAAAGCCTTGGCTCTATGTTGCATTTGGAATTCTTGCCCTCCTATTGCGGCACTATGGGAAAAGATCTTTGCAATCCACAACAAGCTTATGGATGATAAACCGTCTCCACACCCACACATTAATTACTGGCTATTCTTCCTGGCTCCACTAAAGTTATAAAACAGGGCCTTCTGCGCCATTTTGTAGTGGCAGGTCATAGCATAATTGCTCACCATTGGGGTTCTTCTGTAGTCCCTACCATGTTGGAATGGCTAACAGAAATGGACAGTATAGCAAGTTTTAAATACCAAATAAAATAGGAGGAAACAGGGCCACACCGTAAAATGATGTAAGATATCTGGGAAATTTTTTTAGAATGTCCTCTGATGTCCAAACATATCTTTAATGATGTGTAGAATATTGTTTAAATAGAATACAGACTGGGTCCCTTTCAGGACCAAAACTTTTGAGTTTTACCGGGTTATATGTATATGTATATATTGTAATTATATGCATTGTTGTTTGTAATAGGCTTTATGGAAGTATATGTATTTAGGACTATCCCAATCTGATATGCGATGTGTAAAACAGTTAATGAGTGTCTATCATGGTACTATTCATATAATATCAGTATGTGTTATTCTTTTCCTTCTTCTCCCCCCCCCCCCCTTGTCCTCTTTATGTAAAGGTATTGTTGTTTTGTGGCCTTATATAAAGATATATTATACATAAAGGGAATGACAGCGTAAACTACATACTGACAGTGATAGATATCCTATCCAAATACGCCAGGTGTGTAGTGATTTGTAACAAGTCCAGTCTGTGCATCCCAGAAGTTTTTAATTAGATATTTAGGCGCGTCCCCAAGAAAGTTAAATACAGACAGAAGCAAAGATTTTCTCAACAGACGTGTGAAATAACTATGCAACGATTATAAGATACAGCATTTTTTCACTTCAGATATGGTCAAGGCCCCTGTAACCGAAAGATTAATCGTACCTTAAAAACTAAAATGTGGCACTATTTGACATGGTATATTACTTACCGATCAATATTTTACAAGATCTGGTGTACAGGTATAATCGCAGCTTTCATAGAATTATCAATCGTAGGCCTTGCGACCTTTCAAAGGAAAATTCTTTAGATATATAGCGTACCATCTACACCAAATATACAATCACTAAAAAACTAAAACCCCTGTTACCAGTAGGCGATCACGTAAGTATAGCCCATTATAAGGGGATCTTCTCCAAAGGTTATGAGCAGACTTAAACAGAGGAAATATTCAACATTTATGTAATAAATACAAAGGGCCTCAAACCCGTTTATAAACAAAAGGACCTCGCTGGCGAGGTCATTGAGGGATCTTTCTACACGGAGGAAATACAGAAGGTTCCTCTCGATGCGTTTACAAAATTGAAAGAATACTGAAAAAGAAAAAGGTTGGAAGAAAAACATTTTGCATTGTTAAATGGTTGGTGTATAGCACATCTTTTTCATCGTGGGTACCACAGAATGAACTTATAAACCTGTACACGATGGACGATACCAGCTTCTTTATAACTTTACCTAGTGATGCATCGTCAAAGATTTATCCTGAGAATACTATCGCTAATCACACAACTAAAGACAATTTAAGGGCTGAAATAAGATTTGCAGAAACAATGCCAAATAGTATTAACATGATCCTGTATTCCATCAATGAGAATATTATTACGATAAATAACAGAAGAGAATGTTTTGTACAATTAATATTAAATGTTAAAACGAATAAATACAAAATTACAAGCTTCGTTAAAACAGATTTTCACAGCCGACGGATCTTTAAAGGCCTATTTCCATGCAATCTATTGCCCAGAAGGAAGGTTACGGAAAAGCCTGCGGCTTTATGGATTATAGCCTGAAAATGTTTTTCCGAATGAATTTGCTCAGTTTTTAAAGAGGAACTCCAACAATATAACATTTCAGAACAGATAAATACAAGATACCACCAGCTCAAAATGTGGGCACTACTGTATTTATATGCTGTTACAAGGGGGTTGAAATATGAGCTGGTGTTCCAATTTTTTACTAGCGATTTGAAAAAAAATGATCAAATTGTGAATCGTTTTGTAGGAAATTGTATAAGATATTTATAATTGAGAAACTGTGCTTATAAACAATCGTGTATTCTTTATTGCGAAATGATGCACTAACATGTAACTTTGAACGTTGATCAATAAATGAGCTTTATTCACAATATCAAAATGTGTTTTTTATTTAATTAAAATGAACATTATGGCGGTTTATGTGTGTGTGTAAGTAGCGGTGGAGGGGGGGGAAATGGGGGCGTGCAGGTAGGGGTTGCAAAGCTGTTCTAGCTACGGTCTGTTTGGCGGACGAAGGGGGTGGGGTGTATTGTTGGCATATAGGATGGGACCTTCAGCTTCGTTAACACATTGGAACAAAGATGGCACCGATAGAACATACACATGTTTGAAGGTACAGCGCTATTAAAAACAGATTAGTAATTTATGTTTTCCCCTTTTTTCTTTTAAGAAAGCGTATAGAATTTTTTTTTTTTTTTTTTTACAAAGGCTCTGTTATTTGAGGCAAACATCCTCATATTACTTTAATACTGTTATAGATTGTAAAATACAAATAGTATGTGTTTAGAGTACAATCTTGAAAGCTGTAGCCATAGCCCTCTTAACCCATTAAAACAACTGCATTAATTTGTGCTTTCAGATGTCTCAAAACAATATCCCCAAGGAGTCTGTACTAGAAGACGCATAAGACACTCCTCGGTTGGTTACTGAAGATTGGGACAACATTTTAGATGCAGATTTAGATTGGTATGCCACAAAGATCAATTTCAAGCCTTAAAAGAATTGTGTGTGTATGTATATATATATATATATATATATATATATATATATATACATATATATCTTTTTTTACCCCACCCAGCGAATGTCTTGGCTGATGCAGAACTTAACTATTCTCAAACAAATCTCAATTTAAATGGTACGTTTTACACACCTTTATTTTCATTGTATTTATTTTGTCTAGAGAATGAAATAATTAAATTTCCTAACGTTTTTAAACCGTGAAGATACAGCGTCTGTTTCAGATAACTGTATATATGATTTTCATTTCAGACCTTATAATATAACAACAACCAAAAAATTGGTACGCCGGAAAAAACAAATGCTGCAAATCTAGTAGAGGAGATTGCTCGAACGTTAAAGGCCGTAAAGAAGCATTTAAACTGGAAAGTAGGTTATCCTAAACAGAAAGAAACAAAACCCTGAAAGCTTTCTTGTTACCCCTGTGTCATTTACATCAGTAGTGTATACCAAAGCTTGTTTTATTGTGTTTAACAATTATTCCTTCTTATTCCACCTAGCCTGGAAAAAATGTAAAACAGTAGGAAAGCAGAATAGGGCTCCTGAGAGTCTAATGATGAGTTCAACAACGCCCCGAGACAAGTTTCCGATTTGCAATCAAACCAAAGTGCGAGCGTAATCTCACAAACCTTGCTAGTTTTTTTTACTCATCACCTTTATGGCGCTGGTATATACTTTTAAGGAATTTGTATTTGCTGATATTTTTTCTTTTCCCCAACTAGCCTTTAAAAAATGCAGCACGCTGAAAAGATCCTGTTTACCGGACAAGGTAATCAGTGAATCATCGCTTTACAAAAGAACTACCCACGAATCAAGTACACGAGGAGGATGGCGGACTTAATGCCTTGTTCATCGGCTTTTGATGAGAAAGCGGGTCCCTCTTGGGTTGGTGAGTCAGCATGCATTTCAAACAATATTTTGGATGTGCGACACTTCCCTCCACACAACATACCTACTTCAGAAAAGCAACAATTCTTTAAAAAGGCTAATTCCGTTTGAAACATCAGAGACAAATCATGTAGCTGATACACCTATGAGTTTCACTGTGAGTAGCGCGCCAGGGATCAAAGACAGCCTCGCCGTAGCAGCAACCTTAATGCGACGCCAAATTCATACAGAGTTATCCTTACACAGAACCTTGGAGAACCAGGAGTCTGACAAATTTCTCAGTCTGGTAATTGTGTAGATACACAATACGCAATTTGGTAATGGTGAAGGTAGATATATACAAGACAACCCCATACTAGATAGCAATCCACCTTGTGAAACCAATGATGTGACTGTAAAAGTAGAACCTGTATATTTAGGGCATATTTTTCATTATGAGCATTAAATATCTAACTTCAACACGTTGCAGTTTGTTGACCACTTTATTATTGTTAACCTGGATAGGATCATATAATTTGTGGATGCTTTAAACCAGTGGTCGCCAACCGGTGGTCCATGAGAAAATTTTGGTGGTCCGCGGCTCTGGACGGTGCCCCCCATGAGTGGGGTCAGGAGAGGGACCCCGCTGGTGGGGCGCACCAGCCAGAGCTGTGGACCAGGTCCCCCGTGCAAATCCCAGGCTCAGGGAAGTGGGCGGGCTGTATCCCTGGACACAACCCGCCCACTCCCCCATTGCAGGCTCAGATCTCTTTGTACAGCTGCGGCTTGAGTGACTTTCTACGGCTGCGGCTTGAAGGAGATTGATTCTGTGATTTCATTATGACAAAGTAGAGGGGAATTTAACGCAGAGATTTTTTTTATTTTTAAAAAGTTATTATTTTTTTTTATAAAATATAAACAGTAAACAAATAAAAAACAGAGGTGTTCAAATGTTGTGTAGAGGACTCAGGAACATGTAGATACATAAAAAACATGGGAAAGACAGCATACATACACACATATATCAGGATAATTTTGCAGGCACTAGTATTTGCGAAGGACTATAGTACCGAAGCCCTAAATCCCCTTGGTTATGATACACAAGTACCAATCCTTAAAGACAAGATACCATCCATAGACACTAAACACCAACACAGGACATTAACCTCCCTGGCGATATGAATAATGAGTATCTTAAATGTAAAAGCCGTACATTTAAAAATACTCATGATTTTAAATTTCCCGCCTGGTCTCGCCTACCTGCCCAATGGTCCCGCCTTCTAGCCCAAGGCTCGCGAGCAGATGCCTTGCCAGCATCTGCTTCCCCTGGCCTCACGTCCCCAATGTTCACACGCCAGGAACGCAGATGCCAGACGCCATCGCCAGTGGAAGCAGATGCCGGGCATCGCTGTAGGACACTGTGGGCACTACTGGAGGACGCCACTGGAACGTGGGCACCAGGAAGGAGCTTTAAATTTTCTGACAATTCCACCCTGAATGCAACTCGGAGTTACCACTTTCAGCACTGAAAATTAACCCTGAGCCACACTCGGGAATACTGCTAGAGAGGTTAACAACATAGAGACAAGGGGACAGGAAAATAGGTGAAGAGGAGGCAGGTCGCTCAAGTAACTAATTTCGGTTTTCTGGAATCGTATTTCCTTCATACACCTATAGTCATAAAGAAAGCATTGATCGATCCCAGCCCATAAGCATATAGTATTCGATCAATGGAGACCATATCTTCTGGAATTTGGGTATGGAATCTGCTAGTAAAGCTCTCATCTTATCATTCACTAAAAGCCAAGACATTTTTTTTTCACTTGTTCTAAAGCGGGGACAGCAGACCACCAGGCCTTGGCTAATACTATTTTAGCTGAAGTAAATAGATAAGTCAGCAATGGAAACTGGTTATTCATACAAACCGAGGGCTTCAAATTTAAAAGGGCATCCACAATAGTAATATAGGAAAAGAGCGTCCCACAATAGTATAGGCCATATGATATACACTTGTCAAAATCTCTTCACCTTGGGACACTCCCACCAAATATGATATAGTGTTCCCGCTGTTCTACACCCCTTGAAGCAATCACCAGAGCAGGCACGTTTAAACTTAGCCAAGCGAGATCGCACCATGTACTATTGCATTATCAATTTGTTGTTGGCTTCCGCCGCTGACGCATTTATGCTGCAATGTGCCGCTGTATTCCAAATTTGTTCCCATTCTTTCTGCTCTAGCGACATGCCCAGGTCAGTTTCCCAGCAGGAAACATAGGAGGGGGAGAATGTAGGTTTCTTTACTAGGTCACTATACATGACCAGGAGGGCTCCCATCGCATGGGGATCTTGTACACATAACAACTCAAACCAGATCATGTTAAATGGCACAGAGGACCTCCCCAACCTAGTCTGAGCAAAATGCCTAATTTGTAAATAATGAAGGATTTCCAATGATGGAGCTTAATGATTATTGCAAAAAACTATTAAGGGAAGAATCCCAAAGTATAAAGAGTGGGTTCCCTATAATGTGGGTGCTATGCACCCCAGCCATGAGATTTGATACCTTTTCCAAGACTCCAACAGTGCGGAGTCCAGTTCCAGTGCGGAACAACATTGCCGCTGCATTATAGAGTAACACTGAGTGTTACCACAAACAGAATTTGTGGTAAAAAATGCTGGCTGCACGATTTTAATTAGTATGATACTAACTTGTGTTTGGCCGCTAGTTTGTGCCAGAAAGTTGCATAAAGATTTGGGCAATGTAACGGTTAAAGTTTTGTATTACCATCACGGAGACCGGAAGTATTACCCCACTGGGGGGCCCTTTAGAGAAAAGATTGTTTTTATTTTTCACCCACGTAAAATGTAAAAGGTATACATTTATAGCACACAACGCTGGGTGGTATGATGCTTATTTCAGGAACTTATGAGGGAGAAGATTCAGATCCAGCTTGTAAACCAAAGGGGTCGATTACTGTGCGTCACACATCCTGATCTGAAAATAGTATTTATTCAGAGAACCAAAATGACATCAGTATTATGCCATCTACTCAATATTACAGCATAGACTACATGATGCTCGATGAGAAAAAAGAATTTCTGGCATTTTTATGAAGAACATAAACATGAATCTTTTATTTTTTTAGAAAGAGCTAAAAGCCTACTGCAAACAGGATATACAGGTACTAAGGAGTGCTTGTGTAAATTATCAAAACAGAATTTTGTAAATGACAAATAAGAAAATACGTAGGTACTGCAAGCTTAAAAAGGACAAATTAAAATTTCTCCCAACAGGCACCGTCGCCATTGTCCGAGGGGACACATACCACATAGAAACGTTTTTCTTCCCCGGCCATTTAATGGCTCATGTACGTAGAATATTAGAATAGGAAACATCTCTATTCAACATGCTTTAAAAAGCAGTGAAAAGAAACTCAGCAAAAATTTTTTTACAAGTTACGCTGTTGGTAATCACAAACACATTGCGTTTTCCTGAACATTAGATCCCCGTGACTCTCTATCCGGTGGTAGAACAAATGCTACTGAGATCTAACACAGGGTTGCGCCTGAATAGTCGCTGCGCTATTACGATTTTACAAGCCTCTATCCTTATGTTAATAAAACCAAGACATATGCCTTAAGGCAGCATAAAGTATTTTTTTTTAAATGTTGGTTACATTAAAAAGTATTTTGGGATTGCAAAAGTAAAAGTTTATTCACCTAGAGATTTGTTTTTCCCCCTCTTACCCCTTAAATTTAACAAAAAGCTCATGTTTCTGCTTTGTTATACTTGCGCATCCAATTCCCAAGCACTGGGAATTCTTGCGCACACACGGACGTAAAACATTCCCTGATGGGTACGTGGTGCACCATGGAACTAGAGATCGCCATAGAGAAAGGCTAGGCTACAGGATAGCTGAAATTTCCAAGGTTTGCCATTTTGGCAACACTACAGAGACACTTTTTACACCTTATATAAACCTGCACTTTAAAGACAAACAGGAAGTCCTGGCTTATCCTAGCTGGTGTACGGACGATGACAAGAAAAACAATACGTCGATACGCCGATCAAAAGAGGGTGTTCATCTGTGGCCTGACAAATTAGCTGTGAATCCCGCTAAAAGACAGATCTTAACCTTCCTAGAGGTCTAATTCTGTGCAAATTTCCATGCAAAAAGCGGTACAATTTTTTGAATGGAAAAGTATTTTTCATTGTAGGCCATAATTCTTAGGCATAACTCACCGATGTTTAATAAATGTAATACATTTATTAATAAACTTTAAATAACAAAAAATCACACAAAAATCTGTTAAAAATTAAAAAATATTTAAACATGTAATGTAAGTGTACAGTAGAATATATAATTATATATATATTATATGAATATTTCTTTGTACTGGACTCAATACAGCTATTTTGTGTTGAATCCAATACAAAATTATTTAAATTTCCCGCCGATCCTACCCCCCACACCAACTCATGCACTGACGTCTCCAGGAAACTCCAGAGATCATCCCTGCATTTGCCGGCTGGAGATCGAGGAGGAAGGATGTGTCCCCAGGACCTGGGGGACCAGCAGGACGAGGGGGGCAAGGTAAGTGATTTTTTTTTAGTTTAAAGCTACCCCGAGTGTGACTCGGGATTACTGCTATTTGCAGGTAAAATTCGAGTCACACTCGGGAATACCGCCAGGGTGGTTAACTCGTTATGGGGTAAGTTTGGTCAGCGGTCTAACCTTCCTAGATCAAGCATAGTTGCTAACCCAGACAAGCTTTTTAAATTAGCGTTTCTACCGCACTACGGTAAATTTTATTCATGATGGAACGGCTGTTGTTAATTGGAGATAAGCAAAAGAACGCTGTACAATCTATAAAGATACAGCTTTACTACAGCTTATGGCAGATTTGAACTGTACATGCTATTGGACAGACTGCAGGAAAGATGTCTCTATCATGACGCAGACTCTGTTATCTTCGTAAGTAAAGAAGGTGACTGAAACCCTGCTTTGGGGGATTATCTGGGAGAGCTGACCAGCGAGGTACCAGACGGTACGCACATTATTATTTTAAGCTTGTTTCAGCATGCCCCAAGACTTACGGAAACAGTTTTAAAAGTTAAAGGCATAACGCTCAGTGTCGCAAACAATCAGTTAAATACTTTTGACAGTTTGAAAGATCTTGTATTGGATTATCCTCACAATTCTGACTCTAAGATGTAAAAAACAGGTCTACACAACTTTACCACACTACTTTTTGGGTACTAAACGTGACATCATGTACCCCCGTTTGCAACATCTGTTTTACTGCATTTTAGCTGGCCCCTCCAACTCTGGAAAGAGTTATTTTATAAAGCAGTTATTACTACACCCCGATACATTGTCGAACAAAACTGATAATATTGTTTGGTTTTATGCATGTTGGCAAAAACTGTACAATGATTAGGTTTGTTGATGGGCTACCTCATACTTTTACATATTAGGATTTATTTCCGGTAAATTTGGCAATTGATGATGATCTCATGGAGGCGGCTAGTGAAAACATGGAAATACAAAGAGCATTTACCAAATATGTTCACAATTTGGTTTCGACTATTGGTGAGATCACTCTTAACATTCTTAAGGGAAAGATCCAGCTGGGAGAAAGACAAAAAAATATTCTGAAAAAGTGGTAAAAAGCTATATAGAATTTAAGTAATAAAACCTGTTCCATAGAGAGCAAGAAACGCATCGTGAACCAGTCTGGCAGATGTATAGGATCTCCCCTTGGGTTTGCAATACCTTTAATAACTAGTCTTATAGCTAAAAATGCTGGTCATAATGGAGCACACTGAAAAAATGTTTTTGGTCTCAAAACATGAACTTGACAAGATAAAGAGAGCCGCTTCAAACGTTCCTGACATACACCAGACTGTTACACAATGTTTAGACAGAGATTAGTGAAAAACTACACAAAAATGACCTGCCGCATTATGAGAAAATTAAGAGATACACAACTGTACTACAGAGATACTTGGCCCTTGCCTGGCAAGGTGTTAAGGAAACATCAACCAACGTTGATTATGCCGTCTTCAACAAAACTAATGATTTTGGAGAAATAATTAATCATGTCAAAGCACAATTTAGGAAAACTGCTGAACTTTGTTAAATAAAATGCTTCAGTCTGATGAGATGGCTACTTGGAACACCAGGGGTGAATTAGTTTACAAAGGTCAAACTATCCCAGGGTCCAACATAGTGGATTTGGTACGCAGTGCCACACACAGTCACAGAATGCTGAAAGGTAAAACGCCTCGCAGCTGGGACGTTTTCAAGGATGCTCTGGCCAAATTGAATGTACCCTGATTGGAAACAACAATGAGAGAAAGGGTTGATGATCTAAAAACACAGACGCGCTGCAATTTTGCAGTCATGCGCTATATGCCTTTCAAACCGACGCGTGTTTGTTGCATCTACACCAGGAGTGGTACAACTACCTCCTAATGTCTGTTAATTTACAATTAATAAATGTGTCTATCATTTTTATGTCTCTTTAAAACTTTTCAATAAAAGATCATCTTTTTTTTTAAAGTGGTCTTTTTTTGTTGTACGAGGATAAATATTTGTCAATAAAAGCAAACCATAAACAAGTATCCTGGCTGTTAAGATATTAAGCTTCAGCAGCTGGTAGGGAGGCTAGGGTATCAAGCTCTTCATCCCCTAAAGTTTCATCGCTAAGGCTTTGTCAAAACATAAAAAATTCTGCCCATCAAAACAAACTACCCTGTTACAAATTGCTGGTTGCTTCTAACATCTGAAATCCAATTTATCTGGAACGGGGGGTTTCAGGTAAACAAAATTAAAGGTGCAAACGGGGGACATCTGTGTATTAGACCACCTAAAATTTAATTGCTAAGGCATTGTCAGAATACAAAACATAAAAAAAAACATCAAAATGAACTACCCTGTTACAAATTGCTGGTTGCTTCTAACAACTGAACCCTACGTTCTCTGGAATGGGTGGGGGGGGGGAGGAGGTACAGGTAAACAAAATTAAAGGTGCAAGTGGTGGACACCTGTGGCTAACAACCCCTAAACTTGCATCGCTGAGGCATTGTCAGAAAATAAAAAAAACTCTGCCCATCAAAACGAAATGCCCTGTTACAAATTGCTTGTTGCTTCTATCGCCTGAACCCCAATTTCTCTTGAACTGGGGGGTACTGGTAAACAAAGTTAGGGGTGCAAGTGGGGGACACCTGTGGATATCACCCCCTGAAATTTTATTGCAAAGGCATTGTCAGAACATAAAAAACTGCCCATCAAAACGATCTAACGTTACAAATTGCTTGTTGCTTCTATCCCCTGAACCCCAATTTCTTTTGAACTGGGAGCCAGAGGTAAACAATAATAGGAGTGCAAGTGGGGGACACCTGTGGATAACACCCCAAATATTTCATCGCTAAGGCATCGTTAGAACATAAAGAACTCTGCCCATCAAAACAAACTACCCTGGTAAAAGTGCTACATGACCTGTTGAAAAATGATGTAGTTGGTCCAGAGAAACAAAAGAAGTTCTCCAAACGTCCCTTTGGAGATAGCTGGACACCTGCATGTGAAGAGGCCTTTGTTCAGCTGAAGAAGAAGTTGACCAAAGCACCAGTATTGGCATATGCTGATGCTCGAAAGCCCTATGTGCTTCATGTTGATGCTAGCTTTGAAGGACTGGGTGGTGTGTTGCACCAGGAATATCCAACTGGACTACGGCCTATTGCTTACATTAGTAGGAGCCTCGCCCCTAGTGAACGTAATTATCCAGTGCACAAGTTGGAATTTTTGGCACTCAAGTGGGCAATTGTGGATAAGCTACTTGATTATTTGTACAGAGCTACATTTGAAGTGAGGACAGATAATAACCCATTAACGTATGTCCTAACTACAGCAAAATTGGATGCTACAGGGCATAGGTGGTTGGCAGCCTTATCCAACTATCAATTTACCCTGAAGTATAAACCAGGACCAAAGAACACTGGGGCTGATGCTCTATCTAGATGCCCATTTCTAACTCCTAACGCAGAAGACAGTGAATGGGAGGAAGTTCCTAGTCCTGGTGTGGACTGGAGGTATTTGTGGTAATAGACTGTATATATACCCGGGTATATCTGTGCACAATTCTTCTCAGGACTATGCTATGTGCTTGTTATGTGTATTCATTGCTGTTTATTGATGGTATATATTATTACCGTTTTGAGATATAAAGCTTACAAATACTCCAACCTGTGTGTTCATTTAGCTGCAATGGTTAATGTTGCATGCTGGGTGTAGTGGTTCCTCAGATGTTGTTTTTATTGCTGTTATTATTTCTGGTTAATGTCCCAGGAAGGGAGCCCCGCTGCTAACAGAGACCCTGTCCTGGGTGGAGGCACTGCCAACTTTATTAGTATCCTCACTCTTCCACATAGCGAAGGCTCAGTATCCTCTCTGTTATCTACAGGTTAGCGCCATAGCCTGTTTTGTGGGAGTCATTTACATTACCCCCCCATAACAGGGCTACATTAGCTTTTAGCATTCAGCTCTATTTCTACAATCCTGCCTGACTTGATTGGCCTGATTGACTGTACAATAAATTACTATAAAGCACTATAAATGCCTTAATCAAACAGGCATTTTGGACTTATAAAGGGCAGATTCAGTCTAAATAAGGACAAGAAGTGGCTGGAATATAGTGTACCTAGCCTAACATACCTCTGTATAGAGTGCTCTCTGGGGGAAAGGTCTGGCACAGACAGAGGGGGGAGACGATCAGTGTGGATTCTGCAGGATTACCAAGATGTGAGTTCCGGTGTCCTAACAAAAAAAAACTACCCGTGAAAAATACCTGCAATTGGGGTCGGATACCAGTGGGTGTGTACAATGACCTAATCGACAGGAAAGTGTCACTTTCACTTTGTGTATGAATGCAGCATGTCATCTACTGCAGCCTTACATCTCTCCCTGTACAAACCTCCATATCTCCTGATCAGTATGTCCTACCAACCTGAAATGTTCAGGGTACATAGGGGACCCTCATAGCTAGCAGTACCCTAAATTTCATCTCCACACCCTTAATAAATTACTACATAATTATAAAAAATAATGAAAGTTGAACAGCAGGGTTGATGTTTAAAAGTTAGTGTGTCTAGAAGCCCAAAATTAAACAAAACAAATTAGGGATTCTTGGGGCCACTTACATAGCAAGGAGGTGTGACCCCCAAATTTATACTGACCATTCACAAAACTAGAAAATGCTCATAATATAGTACACTGTCCCCTTCCATACTTTGAACCCCAATTTCCCAAGAACGGTGCAGCCCAGTTGAACAAATTCATAGGTGCAAGTGGGGGATACCTGTAGATAACACCCCCTAAAATTTCATTAATAGGCCATCGCCAGAACAGGTAGAACTCCACCCAAAAAAACTAACCTGTTACACATTCCTGGAGGCTTCCAGCACCTGAACCCCAATTTCCCAGGAACAGTGCGGTGCAGGTGAACAAAATCATAGGTGCAAGTGGAGGACACCTGTGGCTAACACCCCCTAAAATTTCCAGCACCTGAAGCCCAATTTCCCTGCACTGCACATCAGAAATTGGGGTTTAGGTGCTGGAAGCCTCCAGGAATGTCCAACAGGGTTAGGAGTTCTACCTGTTTTGCCGTTTGCCTATTGATGACATTTTAGGGGGTGTTATCTGAAGGTATCCCCCTCCCCCATATTTAGTAATTTATTAAAGGTGTGGAGATGAAATTTAGAATACTGCTAGCTATGAGGGTCCCCTATGTACCCTGAACATTTCAGGTCGGTAGGACATGCCCTAAAGGAGATATGGGGGTTTGTACTGGGAGAGATGTAGGGCTGCAGTGGATGACATGCTGCATTCATACGCAAAGTGAAAGTGAAACTTTCCTGAAGATTAGGTCATTGTACACACCCACTTGTATCCGCCCCCTAGCAGTAATTTTTCATGGGTAGTTTTTTTTGTTAGGACACGGGCACCTTTTTTCTTACAAAAAAAGCACTGGTGGTACCGGTCAAAAAAATGGAAGTGGGCAGATTGAGGAGAGGTATATGTGCTTCACTAATCCAGATCTCCAAAGGATGGCATCATGGCTGGCCAATGCTTTGAATATATGCCAGCAGAAATCCATTGCTTGTAAACAGCTATGTATGAATGTATATTATACACAGGGGTTTGCTTATTTCCCAAGTTAGCCTATTTCTTCCTGGTCAATAATCCATCACAGCAAGGAATCCAAAAACACTTTAGGCACAAACAGACTTAGTTTAAAATTTAAGTGAGTTTGGCTCCAAAACCTTAACTCTTGAAACATATTAATGCTTTGGGGTCCTACAAGTTCTGCATTGGATAGATCTAACAACTTTGCTTCAGAGGTCACTCTGTTTTCCTTTAGAAGCTACATGTGCGATCTGCACCAAGCCACTGTCCTGAAGTCACTTCTAGTGTGACACTACCTTTAAGTTAAAATAGCTTAGTAGACATTGCTCAGAGATGTCTTGATTTATTCAAGGGATGTCCTTGATTTATTGGAGAGGGGTTCTCTCCAACACCCACTCACACAGAATTGTTGCTAGGCTTCTTTCCTCCCTTAAACCACATGCAAAAATAACCTAAACTACCCTGTTTACACACACACACACACACATTTGCCCCAGATACAGGTTATACACAGAGTATTTTTCTGTTTAGTCAGTTTTCCTTTTAACCTGAAGGTGGGGTTTGAAGTACCAGGCTTCTTGGCCAGGTGGGGGAGTTAAAGAGGCCTGGGCCTGTAACTGTCTCACCTGAAACGCATCCTGGAAATTAGGCTGGGGATATAAACTCCCAGCCTGCTTATTCCTGTGGCTCTGTCCCTTATGGTGAGCTGAGAGGAAGTCCAAGGTGAACGGTGAACGACACAGACTTTGTTTCAGAAGATATATGGTTAGGGCCTTAGAGTCCTGAACAACACTAGGTTGGGCTGGATTGCTAGTTAAGGGAACTAACAGTGAGTTAGTGGCCAAGTGGCCAGGCTTTTTTTTTTGCTGTTTGTTTATTTTTGCTTGTTTTGTGTGCAAATAGTGTTAAGTGAAATAAACCTTTGATGCACTTAAAACCTGCTGGCACTGTTTACTGCTTGAAACACCCCCGTTGCTACGGGGGATCTTACATATGGTGGAAGATGTGGGCAACTTTATAAGTGGGTGTTTGGAAGGCCAGCATGGAGGAGATACTAAAACAGCTTGTACTAACCAACAATTGGTGCTAGGTCTGGAAAAAGTGGAGGTTCGCCACAAGGAATTGTTGGAAATACAAGCACAGAGCTACCAACAACAATTAGATTCCCTAAAACAGCAGTAAGCCAGTTGTTGAAAAAGATGACTGCGGATGATGATCCTGAGGTGTTTTTGACTACATTTGAAAGAACTGCCGAGAGGGAAAGTTGGCCTAGGGAACAATGGGCAGGATTAGTAGCCCCGCTATTATCTGGAGAGTCCCAAAAAGCCTATTATGACCTAGAGCCCTCGAAGCAAGCGACTATGTCCGCCTTAAGGGCGAAATACTGGCACGGCTGGGTGTCACCCTAGCTGTCTGGGCCCAACGGGTGTATAACTGGTCCTATCGAACAGGAAAACCTTCCAGATCCCAGATGTATGACCTGATACATCTAACAAGGAAGTGGCTACAACCGGAGCTGTTGTCAGGACTGCAAATTGTGGAATGGGTAGTCATGGACCGGTACCTAAGATCCCTCCGTTTCCATACAAGAGTGGGTGAGCCATGGAGACCCTTCGACAGCTGATAAACTGGTGGACCTAGTGGAAAGGTACCTGGCTGCCGAGAACTTAAACACTACCCTTCATTACTCACGGACTTTCTACCCCAAGACCAGACCATCCCTAGCTGTGGGTAAGAGTGAACCGAGGGATGGGGCTGAAGAGAACGAGAAAAGGGGAGCTAAGGGTAATAGACAGACTCCAGTCAATGTATGCAAGGAGAGACTGGGAACCCTAGCCCCCCAGGAGGAAGCCAAACATGTTATTTGTTACGGCTGCCGGTAAGAAGACCATATTGCTGCAAATTGCCCTGTGGTGGATGAACCAATGCACTGTGACTTTCTGGGTTACAGACGACAGTCTCTTTTTGCCACCATTGCATGCCCTGCTATACGGGACGATGAAAAATATTGGTGTAAAATGTTTATAAATACCAAACCAATTGTGGGGCTGTTAAACTCAAGTAGTGTGGTAATGCTGGTGAAAGCGGAGTTAGTGGTTACAGAGACCTCCTGTCTTAAAACTGTGGGGGTAACATGTGTACACAGGGATACTAGGGAGTATCCTGTGACGTCAGTGTCTTTTGAAACCTCCCTAGGTAAACTGTGTCATCAGGTGGGGTTGGTTCCCCACTTACCATATGATGCTATCATTGGGAGGGATTTTCCCAAATTCCAGGAGCTCTGGGATCACCCAACCCAGGCAGTGCTGGTATCCTCAGAGCATGAGGCTACTGAGGAGTCCTCTGATGATTGTGGGGGAAGCATGGGGTTTTCTTTGTCTGTGCTAGCAGGGGAAACAGTTAATCCTAGGGAACAACCGGCAACTTCGGGGGAAAGCCAGCAAACACTGGAATTTCCTGACTTACAGGTACATAGAGAGAACTTTGTTACCGAGCAATTGAAAGACCCCACACTGTTTAAAGCCCGGGACAATGTCGTAAAAATTGATGGGAACCTAGTGCACCCAGACAGGAGGGTTGCATTCCCATACTTTATTATTGAAAGGGACCTACTCTATCGGCTGTCACAAAGTGGCCAAGGAGTGAATAGTCCAGAGGTTTTATTGGCCAGGGGTTTCCAAGAAGGTGGAGATAAACTGTGCTTCCTGTCCTGTATGTCAGTTGTCTGCCCCAATGCCACATTTTCGTAGCACTTTGGTTCCCCTCCCCATCATTGAGGTCGCGTTTGAGAGGATTGCCATGTTTGGTTGGCCCATTGCTAAAGTCAGCTAGGGACCATCAATATATCCTAGTCATAATGGACTATACTAGTCGGTATCCTGAGGCAATTCCTTTCCAAAATACCTCTGCTACAACCATAGCCCGAGAGCTGTTCCAAGTTTTCAGTCGAGTAGGAGTGGCCAAAGCGGTACTTACTGATCAAGGAACCACGTTTATGTCTCGGGTGACTAAAGAGCTTTGTAAACTCTTAAAGGTGACGCAGCTACGCACATCAGTGTATCACCCTCAAACAGACAGCTTAGTAGAACATTTAACTAAACTTTAAAACAGATGATGTGGAAGGTAGTAGATAAAGACGGGAAAAACTGGGACTGTCTACTCCCCTATTTGAGGTTTGCTATCCGGGAGGTACCCCAATCCTCAACCAGATTCTCTCCCTTTGAATTATTATTTGGGAGGCACCCCAGGGGACTGTTAGATATTGCTAGGGAAACATGGGAAAGGTAAAGTTCCCCTTATAGAAGTGTCATCAAGCATGTGGCACAAATGCAGGACAGAAATGCGCAGGTAATGCCCTTGGTTAAAGAGCATCTGGCCCAAGCGCAGTTGGCGCGTCAGAGAATTTATAACCGGGGTGCCCGTATCTGTACTTTTGCCCCTGGGAATAGAGTTTTGGTTCCCGCGGTGGAAAGTAACTTCCTAGCCAAATGGCAGGGCCCCTATGAGGTAATGGAAAAACTGAGTGACGTAAATTATAAGATTAGCCAACCTGGTAGGCGGAAACCAGAGCAAATTTATCATGTAAATTTGTTGAAACCATGGAAAGAAAGGGAAGCATTAACCGTGAGGACCACAGAGCTACTTGCTCCGTCTGACTCTGTAATCACAGAAGTCTGGATACCAGACACCTTTCAAAGAGTCAACAGGAATCGAGAGATTTTGTGCTACAAAATAGGGATATGTTCTCCAACTTGCCTGGACGAACATCCGTGGCTACACATGATATTATCAACCCTCCAGTTGAAAAGGAAGAAATAAAACCCTATTGAATTCCTGAAGCTAGACGAGAGGTAAAACATCAGGAAGTTAAAAAAAAATGCTTGAATTGGGGGTTATAGAGGAGTCCAATAGCGATTGGTCCAGCCCAATTGTGTTAGTTCCCAAACCAGATGGGATCTGGAGATTCTGCAACGATTACCGTAAGCTGAATCAGATCACAAAGTTTGACACCTATCCTATGCCCTGGATAGGAATGAAAAAGTGACTTTTCTTGGATTTGGATGGTGTAAGAGATAATTTAAATTCCTGTTAGGGTTTTATTTTTTGTTATTACATTACTTTCAATTTCAGTCGTTGTGAAGCTCCAGATATACATTGGGGGGGGGGGGGGGTACAGCAAGGATAAGTTTTCTGTCTGGACAGCAAGGGAGAGGACATTTACCCAAACATGACACAGTTGTCAATGGAGCAGGAGCAGGTGATATGTTAGGTCAAAATGTATTTTAAAGTTATTCTAGAAAAATATGAGCATTTTATCCATGAAATGGAGCATTACTGCTAGGATATTTTTTTTTTATTTTCCTAGGAGTTTAGATTTAACATTTGTGTTTATCAAACTGGTTAAATACATTGACAATAATATACAAAAAATATACAAGGAGCAGCATTTATTACATCAATAGATTCCCTTATCTTCTACAGCCTGATGGCTAAGCAGGACCAGACATTTTTTATAAGAGGTTCGGGAAGTGGACAGTGTGATTCAGTGGACAGAAATGTGTGTGGGATGATTTCCAATGTGACTGCCTTTTATGGACATTAGAAGGAGAGGGGGACTTCATGAAAATGACTTTCATCTTCTTTGTGCTTAATGTGCAGGACAAAGTTCCCATGATGAAATGGTCTGCATCCAGTGATTCACAAGGGTTGTAAAACCACATATATCAGACTAGAAAATCCTAAAATCCCCTAATTTATACAAAGGGAAGATTTTAAATACACATTAGACTAGTTAATCACTGCAACAAAAACAAATGTATGCCATAAACTAAACAAAGGGCAGCATATCAGTTTAGAATTTCGAAAGCACCATGCACATGCTGGCAAAGGGCTAGTTCACATCAAAGCATTTTTGACAAATAAACTCACGCCCACACCCAGGAATGACATAGTTCAACATTTCATTTTGGTGTTAATGTAAATTATTCAGTCAGCTCTCAAACTGCTGCATGCAGCGTTGCGGGTGCATTTTAAATTACATTATCCCCATAGGACTTTCAGTGACCAAGTCTATATAAAGCCTATATGTCATTAGTTCTCGATAACTTTACTGATGTACAGATATGTCTATATTTTCTGAATATTGTTCTTCTTGTTTCCTGTAATCGCACCCTTTTCTGGTTCTGAAAGTATAAATAGAGGACAGGCAAAGATATTTAAAATTACAGTATCAAGAATATTATTTCTTGAAAG
Source organism: Pyxicephalus adspersus (assembly GCF_032062135.1). Classification (NCBI taxonomy): domain Eukaryota; kingdom Metazoa; phylum Chordata; class Amphibia; order Anura; family Pyxicephalidae; genus Pyxicephalus; species Pyxicephalus adspersus. The sequence continues at coordinate 32,858,076 of NC_092866.1, forward strand.
AGCAATAATTGGTTAACTGCTTGGATTTTTTTGTTTACCACCAAAAAATTTTCAAGAGGCTGTCTCTGAGTCACTGTCCTGAGTGCAAACTGCCTAATCTATAATTTGATTGTCATTTATCAAGCAACTAGTATTTTTAGAAGGCAAGGTGTTAGGAGATGATTATCTGCAAGCACTGTTGCTGGACCAGGGCCATACAGCAGGATGCAACAGCTTGAATCGTTTTACATCACATTTAAACATGTCTGCTATGATCTTTACTTAGAAAACAGGGATTAGCAAAATTAAAAATTTGGGGCAAGTATCAGCATATATTGGAGTCAATGTGAAAGACAAATTTAGAACAATTCTGCAGAGAGGGCATTTTTTAGCAACGAACATAACTAATACTCCCCTCTAATTTGCACTCTTGCACTTGCAGTGGTTTAATTTGCTGGCTCATATGCCGCTACTGTGTCCTGTGGTTACTTGGGGTTAAGGGAGGAACCGCTGAACACACCCAGGGACCAGGAATCGGACACCAACAGAAGTGTTAGGTTATGAAGATTCTTTGGACAACAGTTTTTCTATAATACAGCAAATGACTATTATCCATTTATTAACCATCTTCTTTGCGATGAATAATCATGTTGTGAGTGTTTTATAAGGGGGGAAATGGGCCGTAAATGGCTGCTCAGGATTAAATAGGATGCATAGTTCTTCCCAGAGGGTTTTACCCGGTTGCTCCGCCCGGCCGCTGTGCCTACCCCGCCCACCTCTCCTCCGCAGCTCTCATCTTCTGCACATATCTCAGTGAGGCTGTTCTGTGCTCACCTGTCATCCGTTCAAAGGATTGCTGCTGCGATGAGAGGTGAGCACACAGTTCAGACTTCATGTAAATGAGCAACAGGCAGAACCGCCTCCATCTGATAGCACGAGCTGGGATTTCTATTTAAAAAAAAAAAAGCTGCCTGTAAAAATGTATTCACTGCTAGAGCTGTGTGTGAAGTCTGCATTCGTTCTGCATCCTCACAGCTCCTTGTGTACAAACCTCCATAGCTCCATATCACATATAAACTATATGTCACGATGACTTGTAATTTTCAGGGTGCGCAGGGTACCCTCATAGATACTAGTTACTACAATGCTAGCCCCCAGCTTTAAAGAATTTCAAGACATGGGGTCACAAATGTAAAACGTTATGAAAATTGAACATTGAGGTTGCTGTTTCAGAGGAAAGTGCAACTAGGAGTCCTAAATTGAAAATGCAAATTGGGGACCCCAGGGCCACTAACATAGCAAAGAGCATTGAGGAAAGCATTCCTTAGCCAATCAGAGAGCACTAGAGGTTTTGAATTGGGGGAGTTGTGCCTATTTAACTTCTAGTGCCGGGAATCGCAAACAGGAGGATTCCCAGGGCTGCAAGAATGATTGCAGCCTTGAGAATCCACTGCAATCCCGGGGCACCAGAGGTTAATTAACCTCTAGTGCCAGGAATCGTAATGATTTCCTCTGCCGAAATTTTGCAGCCCATCAGAAGTTCGAGGAAATTTTCTCATTAATACAGTATCATTAGAGCATAAAAAACTCATCAAGCCAATCAAGATGGGCTTCCCTGCCCTGTTACACATTCCTGTCCACTTAACTAACATTTTGAACTTCAATTTCCCCGGAATGGGAAGGTGCAAGAAACTAAAAATATAGGTACAAGTGGGGAAGATCTGTGGTTACCATTCCTTAAAACTTCATCACTATAGCATCATTAGAACATAAACTCTGCCCACTAACATTTAATGGGGTTGAGGTACTGGAAGGGTACAGTCATGTTTAACACGGAAGTGCATTTAAACCTCCCAACCTTTAAGCCCGACCTTGGTACGGGCTAAAAAATGTTTTCAAATGTTGCAATTTTCGTTAACCCCGAACTTATCTCCCTATATTAAAATCCTCACTTACCTGGTCCCACTGTGCTCATCCAGCGTTGTGTTCGTGTTCCAGCATCGTCCTCCAGCGTCGATCCCCCTCTCCAGCGTCGGGTGCCTTCTCCTATACCAGCGGGACCGGAAAGAAGCCGGTGGAACACAAGATGCCGGCCGGCGGAACACAAGATGCCGGCAGGCTTCTTACCTGGTCCCGCTGATTAACCAGCGTCGTTCTCGTTCCAGCGCCGGGTGCTCTCTGAAACAAGAAGCCTGCCGGCGGAGAAAAAAAAGCCGGCTGGCTTCTCCTTGGATTGAATACAAACTCCTGTATCCAATCCAAAATAATACAAAATAAATACAAAGTATGTAATTGGTAAATTCAAACTCTCATTTTGTATTGGATTGGAT
>NC_092866.1:32860891-32901322 GCF_032062135.1 Pyxicephalus adspersus
ATCTACTAGACCCCTATTCGGTCATATTTCTGTAAGTTACAGGTCTACAATTTAAAAAAAAAATTTCATGAAAAACAGTGTAACGCTTTTGGTACAGAAATCTAGACCTCAGTGTAACGCCCAGGTGGTTAAAAGATAGTTTTGTTATGTTGTAATGATGTCATGGTGATGGAAGGTGATAGCCAGTATTGTCTCCCACTTCCACTATATTTTTGTTTACCTGCACCTCCTAATTCTAGAGAAATTGGGGTTTGAGGTAGAGATGCAAACAGATATGTGTAAACAGAGCAGGTAGCAAATTTTGCTAGGTAAGGATTTATGTTCTCATAATGCCATTGTAATTACATTTTAGAAAGGTTTAGCCACAAGTGTCCCCCACTTGCACCTACAGTTTCAGTTTCCTATGCAATGTAAGGCAATAAAACCAACGGTTGAGGAGATATGAAGGTTTGAACACAGTGAGTTGTTAGGCTGCAGAATATGACATGCAGCTTTTACACACACATAGCGATGACACTGCGCTGCCGATGACATCATTACACACAGTGATTAAACTTCACAGACAGTTTTTTTTTTTTAATAGAATCTAGGCAGTGACGAGAGGGGGTCACTGCCTGTCTTGTCCCCATCTGATATCACATGCATGATGCTATTAAAGCATCACCACATTTTTAACATCATATAAAAGAGTGATATGATTTTATATAATGGAAAAATGTGTGATTTTTTTTTGTTTTTACACTTTTTTGGGGGGGACCTCTCCCCCTCAATCTTTACTTCCATTTCAGTAAAGACCAAAAGGGAAATCCACAGCCTCCTGGGATATTTGTGTCACATATCCCAAGAGGCTCTGCACTGCTCCTGTGCTTGCATCTTCAGAGGCTTTGTTCAATCTCATGCATGCGCAGTGCAAGACAGCCCTGGACATACAAGTGAGCATTAGCGAAAGGATGGAAGCTGAGCCAGCATTGGCCTGCTGGGTTATTTTGTAAAAAGGAGCAAGTGAAAAAAAAATGTTTTCACAAAAGTTCACTTTAACTAAATATAGCCTCAGGAGCACATCTGAAGTATGGCTGAATTCACACTGGCAGTAAGGTTACATTTGTCCATTCCTCATGCCAGGAACCACTGCTGCTTAAAAAACCTCTAGCTCTAAAAAAGCCCAGCACTTACCACCTGTTACCAATCCTAGGTGCCTAGCAGTTGCCAGAAGTCAGTCAGACGGGGTAAATGTTTTTTGTTGCTAATATGAACTAAGCCTAACTTGTTAGACCACATTCATTATACTATTACACTACTACAAAGGATTACACTCTTAAAACTTAGAAAACTAGGAAGTTGGGTCACAATACATGGCATACGACAGTTGTGGCAAAATACATAGAATGGAAAAATTGGATATACTACCGGGGTAGGCATTACAAAGTTGGAACAAAGTATAGGGAGAAGGTAGAACCCTGAAACAATAAGAGGTTACTGGATACATATAGCATAAACAACTGGGAGCACTAAATTTGCCACACACCTTTTTTGACCCCCTGGCTACAGCTTTCCACCACCAGGCTGAAAAACATTTCTGGGGAGAACACTGAGGATGCTTTGTCTAGAATATTTTTGCCTAATTGATTTACATAGCCTATTAATTGCACATTTTGATAATTTCCTGGCAAAGGCCAAAGGGTAATATTGGATAGATATTGAATAAAATCACCCCTTCCAAATATTCACATTTTGTTGCTTTGCAGCCCGGGCTAAAGATTTGTGCACCATATAACATACTAGTGAAAGATATATTGTAATAGCAACAGTTCAGAAATATCAAAAAAGACAGAAACATATTTACACTTATACAGGAACTGTTTATAGCTAGAAGGGTTTTGATACGAGAAAAAAAAAAAGTGATGGGAGACGGATTTCTCAGGGTGGAGGAATGGAAATTTGTGTTATCCTAGTAACTTCTTTTTTAACTAACACTGCCAGTGGTGCAAGCATATGGCAGTGTACATTTTGAATTGTGCAGCCTAGTACCAGGATAATGCAACTACATTATTTGAGTTCAAGAAAAAATAGGCAGGGAAGAAACAATTGGAAAAGTTGTGCTTTAATAAAAGTTAGATTGAAGTGGATTTAGATTTGCTTTGCTAAAATAGAGTGAGACTTGGCTGCTAGTTGTGATTGGGCTCCCAAAAAAAGTCTAGTGAGTGATGTAATGGTTCCAGCTTCTCCTCTTGACCAATAAAAGATGCCTTGAAGTTTTAACCACTCACTTTGCTCACTTTGCTGTTGGATCAGATGGATCTCTAAATGCATTCACAAAAACATGCCAATAATTTCCACATTTTACTGCTGCCTAAAAAGCACAACAATAAAAAAAACTATAAAAAATTCCCAAAAGAGCAAACTCCTTTATTTACTTCATGCTTTGGCATACAGGTATACAAATATAATCTAGGCCATTACAGCACTATCTGTAAATCAGTTTATTTAGAGAGACAAATATATTTGGATTTAGGCTTTCTGCCAGGTGAAACCAAATGATAGTCAATACCTTTTTTAGGTAAAGTAGAAATACAAAATGTAGTCCTGCTTGTTTTTGTTCTATTTTTCGTTGCACATTTTTTCTCACTTTCTATCTAGTGAAAGTTTGTCCCTAGAACAGAAACTGGGAAATCTTTTAACCTAACCCTGGAGAACAGTAAATCCAGGCAATATTTTGTTTTTGTTAATTCTATTTGAAAATCAACAGCTCAACATTCACAACTATAACTGCTATTTTTGTATAGCATGAAAGCAACAGTGGCTCAATGAAGGTCATAATTTTTTCTAGTATTTACAAATACTGTAAAATTTACCTGATGAAAATAATTTTTTTAGCTTAGATTTTCTGATATACCATGTTTAGCCGTACATGTGCAATGTGCTATGTGATTTGTGCAATGTGTCTGTGCAATCTCTCCCTCGTTAAATATTATTCTGCTATATTTTATTAAATATTTCTTTATACAATTTGGTTCAGAGTATTTTTTTTCTTGTTTTCCTCCTCTACAACCTGGGTACGTCTTATGGTCAGGTGCATCCTATGGTCTGAAAAAAAAGTACTTTTTTTTCCTGTTAATAATTTGTATGTATACAATCAATAATAATTTGTGATGGACTTACCCTGTATGTGCAGCCTTTTCTAGGACTCTTCTTAGTTTAGATAGAATGCTCTTTTAGTTTAGATAGAATGCTCTTAAGTAAAACACCCTGCAACTGTTTGAGACGGATATAAAAATAAATTAATTCTTTAAGTGTACCTACTCACAAAATCAACTTGTGAGTAGGTACAATGGTTAACATAAGCCAAAGTTATATTCATCTAAATACTTTTTTTTCAGCTTGCTTTTATCTTTAACATTAAAAACGAGTTCCAGCCACACCCCCAGGCCTCTCCACCGCCAAGGCGGTGAGGTGCAATCTAGAAAATGCCATCCGTGGTGGGAGTGTTTCTAGTCCACTCCCACTGCCCTAATTAGGCAGATTTGCCTGAGACTCTCATGTTACTCCAGTCCAACTGCTCCGTCTACAGCTGCTTCCTGCTTCTTTCAGCTTGTGAGCTCCGTGCAGAAGGAGGGGGAGGGAGTGTCACGGATAACAGGGGAGGGGAGGGGAGGGGAGGGAAACAGAAAGGGTTATACTCTGGACTAGGCCTCCAGTGGCTAGGGAAAAGGGAATGGTCACCCCCTGCAGACACCCTAACCTTGCCCTAACTCCTAACCGTATGAGTATCCCCTGATGGTGGAAATACTCATACACAGGAACCTGGTCCCTACTAGCCCTGTATAGCCCTAGCAGTAGTGTCTGGCTTGAGACTGCTGGTTCCTTCCCCTATGAAGGACCCAGTGTCTCCCTGAGGCCTAGTAAACAACTAAAAAACCACAAGACCCCAAAACACCAAAAGACCAAAAGTAAAGCAACTTATCTTATTAGCAGATATAAACAGGAACTCAGGATGGCACAACACGCCAGCTCTTCACAACCCAGCAGTGAATATCAACTGCACAGCATAAAGTGTGAGGCCAGACTAAATGGAGGAGCAGTAATGACCACCAGCTGCATCTGATACAAGGGGAGTGGTCATTACAAACAACAACACAGAAACAAGTAAAAACAAAGAGACTGTCAGATAATCTCACATGCAGCTTGTCTGACAGATCCTCAAACTTCCCTCATGGAAGGGACGGTGACAGGGAGGGGGAGTGGGTGGAGAAGAAGGTCAGGAGAGGAAGAAAACGTGAACTTGCCAGTCATAAGCTGGCCACTTCTAAACACTTCAGAAATCATTATATATTGCATGGATACAAGCTGATCCAGCCAGTGCCACCAGGGAAGACTGACATTTTAGTGCAAGTAAGTAAGAATAGATTATTAATTGATAGACTAGTTTTTGAGTATAGTTCCTCTTTAATGAACCACTTCAAATGACTATATAATGCAATTTATCAAAATAAATGAAAATAAAAATCAAGCAATGTCATCTTCCTCTTTCAAATCAAGTGACAGGGAAAAGCTGGTAACATTTCTTGTGAGGCAGCCAAATGTATGAAATATAGAAACACCCCACATATCTCTTTTTCTGCTCTGTAAAAACTTATTTAGAACTACTGACAATTCAGATGTGTTTCATAGAACAGGGCTTAGTCATAGAGACATACAACAATTAAAAATATCACACAAACTATCTCTACCTAACAATAGTTTTTTTGCAACACATGTTACAAATAAACAAAGATCAATAACCTCCCAAACCACAAAGCCCAACTTGGGACTCTTCTGTCCAACTTGGTCCCAACCCTTACCCCCTGAAGGCCCCCTGTATGTCCTCTAAAAGGACATTTATTCACATATCTGTACATTTTCAGTGGACTTTAACACAATCCTGTGATGCAGGGCAGTCCTCAGTGATGCAGAGAGGTGCTGATGCAACATTGTCATCACTGCTCCCTGGATTACCATATTTGAGTAGAGTGCTGTGGTGATATCCCCTCAAATGACAGGTGCATGATATTTAGCACTATCGGGATGTCCTTGGTCATTGAACTCTTAAGACTGAGGATATCTAATGGTGAAAGCTTGTCTATAGGGGACAGTGCAACTGAGGTTTTTACCTCTATTGTGGGACCAATTTTTGTTTTCTCAACTAGAGTTTATAGAAACATTTCCTAAAGGAGATAAATTAATTGCTTAATTACCCCTGGAAAAGCAATTTACCTGGATGTCCTGCTGACCCTCTGAGTAACTGAGTAACACCAGGGTTCTGCTGTTGTACCCCGAGATTGTTTGTAGATATATGTATATATATAGAGGTGTATGTATATATATATATATATATATATATATAGATATATATATGTGTGTGTACATATGATACCCTATGTTCCTATGCGTATACATACACTATAGGCCATGTTCTAATAGTTAGGTTTATATTAGGTATAATTTAACAATGCAGGAAAGCATGTGTGGGAATGTTTGTGATCTGTTAACCCCTGTCCAGGCACTTAGACCCCCTAGGGGGATCTCTAATTCCAGGGACTTCACAAAAGTGACAATGGGGTAATAAATACCAATACAGGGTTTGGTCAGGAAAGGGCTGTAAAAATAGATAGATGACAGAACAGGGAGTGAGGTGATATCCCCCATGTTGATCCTTGCTGACACTTAGATTAGAGGACCCCTGCTTGACTTCCCCAACAACTTCAGAACTCCTTCACTTCATGGTTCAATTAAATACTGCAGTTTGAATTACACTATCCCAAGCTAGGTGAATGCTTCAGCCAATAGGTGTTGAACAAATCACATCCAGTAGCCAATCCAAACTCTCCAATGATTCCTAATGGGGTTTATCTGTATAAGACTGGGAGCTGGGAGAATGGTAGCCATCGAGAAGCCAGACAGAAGCCAGCAGGAGAAGGAAGCCAAAAAGTGCCAGAGGAAGTCTGTGAGTATGAGTCACTGAGTAAGCAAGAAATAGTTAGCCATGCAAGAAGCATGTAAGCAAGGGAGAAGTTAGCAAGACACAGTTCTTAGGGAATCAGGCTCCTCGGGTACCCATTTATATTTTACAGGTAGCTATAAGATATTCTTGAATGCATTCCTACGTTGCCTTATATACAGTATGTCTATGTTATTGTTATGTTGTTTTGTAATTGCTAGAATATGTACTAACCAGTATTAGATTACTACAGGGGTTTACCTACGTATAACATTATCATTTAATGTATATTTTGTTGATTAAATGTCCTATATCTATATCAACCAATATTGCTGTGTATTATATGTTTCAATTGTTTCCTAATTAAACTGTTTAAGTGACTAACTAATATGTGTGCATGAACCTTCATTTATAGAAAATATGTGTGCATAGATAGGGTTATAAATTATCCATATGTATTCAGATAATATTCATATTCAATACTGCAGATCATAAAAAATCAAAGTAAAATAATTTATCTAATTGAGGTAATACAGCTGGAGCACTAAAGTACCAACTTGCTGTGGTTACTCGAAGATCTCTGCAATCTTTCTAAAATATATATTATTTTCAATCTACCACAGCACTACCCTATATTTACAACATAAGGATGTATATTATATTATTCACTGGATTTATATCAAAGTAACAATGTTCAAGAATTGGTATAAGCAGGAGGATTTACACAGTGGAACTTGCCTTTGAAAGGGTCTATTGTGACTGCATGAGAGCATGAGACTAGGAGTGAACACCATGTGCTTTTTGAGCACTCTGAAATTGTGATGAAAACTAATTTGGGTTTAATAAAATGTGTTACACTGTACAAGTTATTTATTCCTGGTTTTGGATAATACTTTTGATATAAATGCATGGAGTGCAACACTGACTTTGAAGTCCGAAATGCGTAGGGTTCTGGGGTTGGGAAATTATTACAAGAATATACTGCCTGTCTGTTATAGGAAGGGAATATTATTAGATGAGAGTCAGTCTGAATTGATTGCACATAAGAATGGAAGAGAAAGAGGGAACTTTATTTTCCCCCAAAAAACGATTGTGCACAAACACTGTTCGAATGGTATAATAGTCACCCTCTATTGTACCAGCCTGATAGCTTAGCATCTACAACCCACATACTTTGAACAAAAACAAACACTATTTACTAATGTTTGCACTATGTACACTATAAAAACATAAAAAAAAGTTTCATCCAGTGGGCATTTATACTGGCAAAAACCTCCATCTTAAACTTATTAAAAAAAAAGGAACAATTAATAGCGTGGCTAAGCATCATCCTGAAATTTAAAAGGGGATGCTAAGAATGGCATCTCTAATTACCATTTCAACAGCAGCATTTAAAATCAAATCTCCTGTAGAACTACAATACTTATGTTATGTGAAAAAAGAGGATCAGGCTTCACTTGCACATGGCTCTTCTGCTGGCTAACAGGACCACCTGGTTAGCCTTGTTGGACAGCCAGGTGCAAAAGGAGTGTCTGAGCTAAACAAAAATGGGAGAGAGGTGCTGCATGTGTTGGGTTTTGTCACGGTGCTACAAGGCAGAATGGTGGATCCTTAGTGTCACCAGCTCTGTTGGCAGGGATGTGCATGGGGCACAGAGTCTAAGCAGCTGCCTGGTTTTCACCAGAGCCTCTAGAAGTGAGGATGTTTCACTGTGAGCAACTGCCAGGTTGCGGCCCCCCCTGCAGGTGACTGCTGACAGGCAGGAACAAAGCGTGGTATCAGAATGAGAGACAAAGAGTAGTCGGACAAGCCAAAGTTCAGGGCAGGCAGTGATCAGGAATAGGTCACGCCGAGGTCGATACACGAACAATCAGGAGCACGAGACACAAACTGGAACAACAGGAACCTGGGAGCAGACCCAAAGAAACTCCTTGTTGAGGCAACTTTTTGTTGCCTGTCACTTCCTTTTAAAGGGAAGGTCAGGTCAGGTGATGGCTGGAAGCCATGTGACCTGCTTGCATCTTATCCTACCACCAGAGGGGGTGCTGGAGACGAGAGGTTAGTGGTGTTCACATCTCCACCTGCAGGGGGAGAGAGTTTGCGGAACACTCTAGTCCTCTGAAGTAATGGAGCAGCTTACTGGGAGTCACATGACCTGGACCAGGAAAGAAGCTGAGGAGGTGATCACTGAGCAGAGCTGGTTCTGGCAGAAGGAGTGCAAGGTGGGTGACACTGAAAGGGGCACAGATTCCCCTGGTCCTGCGGGGATCTGTGACTGGTTTGGGCTGAATGGCAAGGAAGTCAGGTGCAAAGGTTAGATAGCTAGGAGTCAGGTATATACAGAGTGTATGGCTAGCAAGCAAAGGAGCCAGGTGCAACCTGACCCTCCACTTGCAGATGACCATTTCTGGCTCCTGATTGGCCAAGCTAACATGTTGTATAGCGCATACTGCATAGTGATCGTCCTCCTATGGCTGTCAATGTATAATACATAATAAACTGCTCACAAACTGAACAGTTCAGTATCTGCAGGGAATATATATATATAAAACTCTGAATTTATACAAATTCACAGAAATCAGCTATCAGAATTTATTTTAGTCCTGTGTGTGCTTTGCAACCAAATAAAATGCATCTGGAGTCAGTCAACCATGAACAATACCTCAGCATTGGTTCCTATTGGTTATAGCACTCAGGGGTAAACATGTGTACTGAATAGGTTCACATGTAGAGGAGAGGGTCACAGATCAGATTTTGCCACCTCTAAAACTAAAATCCCATGGTGTTATCCCTTAGTGCTGCCTAATCTTAACCTCAAAACCCTATTCTTGATGTCTAACCTAACCATCCTATCCCAATGGGTAAATTTTAACCCCTTCCTACCATTGTCTAACCTCATCCAGTTTCTAACCTGACCAGTATCTAATCCTTACCCATGCCAAGGGGTCTTTCCTTTCAGTGAACAAAAAATGATGGGTAGAAAATCGGACAGAACACCATAACACCATTGATTTGAGGTCCACAGTAGACAGTGTTGCTATCACTTTTTAATGCCCTCCCCCTTATCCCTTTTTTTTTTTACATCATCTTTGTATTATGTCCGAAATGTCCAGTGCCCCTGTATTGTGGACCCAATTATTAATGGCCAATGTTTTGTAAAGAGTGTATTCACTCCTAAGGGTGTAATAGATGTAGGGTAATAGTTTAAATTAGTGGTAACTCTGGCATTTACTGCTCACAAGTACTCACTGGCAACCACTATGCTCCCAGAAATAATAACAGGCAGTAACTTTCTTCCATTTTTCCATTCATATTGTTTTGCTTTTTTAAATCGAAACTGAAAAAAAAATATGAACGCAAAAAAAGTTATCGTGAACTAAATCTTACACTATATTTAAATTGGTGGGGGGGGTCGCAGTGCGTTTACTGCTTCCTTGCACCAGTGATCTCTTGCCATTGGGGAGACACAACATGTAGCATCTCCTCACAAAAACCCAATAAAGAAGGGGTGGCTGTGAGCAACTGCCTGCTGTCAAATCTGCAAACGCTGTTAAAAAACAGAACAGCCTGGTGATGCAAAGGATTGCTTGCTCCTGCCACAAGTCAGAGCCAGCCCTTAAACTGCAAATCTACATCTTGGTACACCAGGGCTCAGCTGTGGGCAAACAGCTGGCAACAAAGAAATCACTGCCTGACCTTTAATGAACTTTCAGTGACTCTGCAGCCTGTGGGTTCTGCTCTATGTTCTGGAGGGGAAAGATACATGTACACATTTCAGGAAAAGCTACAAATGTATCAATCCCACTACTGAGCAGAACTGTCAGGCTGCCAAGATTCACTGACAGCTCTCTGTAGGGTCCAGTTCAACAGTTTCACCAGTCTCCCCCCCCCCCCCCCCCCCCCCCCCCCCCCCCCCATTGCATATATATGCTAGCCCAGCCTTTCTCAACCCAATTGCCTTGGAGAAACCTACATTAATTTTCAGATCTCAAGAAAACCCTGCTAAAATTAAATAAATGGTGGTCAATATGTAAGGTGTCTCTTACATTGGTGGTCATAATGTCAACCTTTGAGGAAGATTATTGCTGTCATGCTTGTGGAAATAGACCCAGGAATTTGAAGGCTCCTTCAGAGTTCCATAAGCCACAGCTTAGATAACACCTTTAGCAAACTATAGAGGAACCCCAGGGTTCAAGTGAATTGAGAATGCCTGATCTAGCCTAACAAACAATAAATTTGTTTTTTTTTTCTTTTTGTTTTTATTTTTTTTTGTTTTTTTGCTGGACAGCTACAGCTCTTATTTTTTTAAACTTTATATAGGAGTTGTCAGAAGTTGTCAGTCTTCTGCCCACAGGTAATTGTCCTAAGTTTTTCAGTATATGGTTAACCCATAGATTCCTTTTAAATGCTATGTGTAATATATATATAAAGCCCTTCAATTTATTCCTTTAAGAAGAGCTCTTTTTCCTATTTAACACTACATTGCAAGAAATGCAGCTACAAATAAAGAGGGAGTCACTCCTTGGACTCAACTGTGTGTGTTGTAAATAGAAATTAAAATAGCAAGATATAGAATAGCAAGAGATCAAATCACATGGGCTATTCATAACATACTAGCTAATTGGTAGCATGATCCTGTTGGCTGCATATGGTAAATGTTATATGGTAAATGTAATAAGAAACAATATTTCTTATTCACTTCATTTAAAGGAAATTTTGTTATAGACCCAAAACATAACATTTGATTTTTAAAAATACTTTTCTGCTGTGTTTCACCTGCAACTTTTTTAATTCACAGTCAGCGACAATCTATATCTCTACCTAATGTTACAATATTTAAAAAAACTTCAATTTTTGCATTCAAGGGTTGTTTTTTTTCTGTCTTTTGTAAATATTTATCTGTAATGATTCAGATTGTTATCAACAATGTGTCCACTTTCCAAAATATCTTGGCACTAACCTATAGGTATTGTATTTTTGCACAGTTTTGTGTACAGATAGTTTACTTATGGCTCCACTATTTTTTTGTCTTCGATGTTTACTCTCCCTTTTTCCAATATAATAGTACTCCAACTTAAAATGCTAATAAAACGTACAAAAGACATGGTATATATAAAACCCATACCTGCACTTCTTGCAGTCAATAAGAAAAATGGTGGAAGGTGTGAGCATTCAGTTGGATCTCAGATTCGTCAGCAAACTCTAGGGGACTCTGAATAAAACACAAATAAAAAACCATGAGCTAATAATGTTAAATACTGCTTAACCTAATGGTTGATGTTAATGTTTTTCAATAGCCAGATAATATTTACCCTTCACATTAAAATGTATGTGTTTACATATTATGTGGAGAAGTTCATAATGCCATTATCTTTTGCAAAAGTATCACAAAAACCGTTTAGATGAAAACATATAAAACACAGCAAGATATAATTGACTTATGGAAATAAGGTAGAAAAGAGAAAGATAACAAAATTAGAGAAGGAATGGACAATTTGCTAATACATAAGATGTTGTGAAGCTATTGGTTCCATTTAAGGTTTGATAATGCTCGAGGCTGTGGCCAGTGTTCAGAAATTGATTCTAAGCAGTGGTAATTGGCATTAACATCCATGTCAGCTCACCCCAAAATTCAAAAAGTAACCTTGCCTTTTTTATTTCCTTGACAAATATCTGTTGGTTCTTTTCATTTATCAGATACATATTCCAACCTTCCTCCCTGCATGGTTGCTAGATGAGCTGTATTTTGCAAAACAGGTGTCGCACATGCATATATGAAAAATGAGCCTGAGTACATGCAAGTATTTGTTATACACCATTTATTGGAAACTAGTCACTCGGCTGATGGAATGGATTTGTGCAATTTTCACACCACAGTACCACCCCTACTGCAACTAAAATTTATAGCAGCAGACGCCAACCTTTCGGACCTCACGGACCACTAAATTTAGAATTTAATGTACAGCGCTGTGTAATATGTTGGCGCTGTATAAATCATGTTTATTAATAATAATAAATATTATTTTTTAGTACAAATGTTTTATTGAAAAGATGCATTGAATCAAAAAACAGCAAATAACATACAAGGATAATAAAAAACAAAAATGACAGCATAAGCCAACAAATTTCACACACACACACACACACACACACAAAATAGACAGTTAGCTGTTCTTGCACAGCAAGAAACTCAGCAGATATAAAATAGCAAAACAAATATATATGTGATAAAAAACAAAATAAAAAATGTACACACATGGTTAATTTAGGGAAAAGAAAAAAGAAACCAAGAACAAAAAACACAACAATAAAAGGGGGGGGGTAATTAAAAAAAAAAACATCCTGTCACAAAATTGAAAAAAATAAAAGTTTTAAACATCAAATATGTACTGTAAGAGTCTCTCTAGGGGAAGGCAGATAATAATCTAACCAAATTTGCCAGATAATTAAAAACTTGTCATACTTATCATTAACGATAGCTGTAATTTTTTTCGTTAACCACAGTACCGTGCATTCCATTTTTAACTTCCATAAAATTTAGAGCAGTGGTCTTCCAAGCACATGCAATAGTCTGGTAGCCATAAAAATGTGAGAAATAAGATTAAAGCTTTTTTATCAACATTTGGAAGAGGAACATGAACAAAGCATATTGGGGATCCTCAGGCAAAATAATGCCCAATATTGTATAGATCATATGGTATACTCTTATCCATAGTCTCGATACTTTAGGGCAGAGCCACCATATATGACCCATGGTACCTTTCACTTACATCCTCTACAACAATTCGGTGAGGAAGAAGGAAATGCACGCGCTATTCTAGCAGGAGTGTGATACCATCTCATTATACCCACCTTATAAGAGTTTTCCAAAGCGATCACATTTCTCAAACTTTTGGGTATAGCTTGTCATAAATTCAGACTAATAGAGTAAAGGTTTACTGAACCACGTATTAGCTAAAGTTTCATACAGATACTAAATGGCTCCTACTGTAATAGGTTTGTCTCTACATATACGTTCAAACCCACTAAGAGGTAAGGCAATATGAGGGCTATCCAACAGACTATAAAGAAAATGTTGAATTTGAAAAAAAATGAAAAAGCTCATTAGGAACACCATAATTCTTTTTCAAATAAGCTAAAGTGTACACTCTTAAGTTAGGGATCATGGACCCTACTGTAGTAAAGTTATGTTGGATCCACCATGTAAAGTCGGACTTATTGGTAATACCCAGTCGAAACAGGGGGTTATCAAAAAGATCCATTAAAGGACGAAAACCACTAATAAATTTCAGTTTTTTACAGTGTCCCATATATGTAACAAATGCAATAGAAAGGGGATCATAGTTTTAGGTCGAATTGAAGAAGGTCCCCGAAATAACCTAGCCACAGAAATAGGGGAAATAAAAGTTGCCTCAATTAAAGCCCAAACCTGACAATCTTTATTGTGTATAGAAATAAATGTAGCTATTTGGGATGCTTTATAATAAGAATATAAATGTGGTACACCAAGGCCCCCGGCTGGTTTTTGGCGAAAAAGTATGTATTGGCTAATGCGAGAAAACTCAGATCTCCAAATAAACTTTAATACCTTCTTTTGAAATGTTTAGCATATCCCATAAGGAAAAGATATTGGAAGAACTCTCATAATATATAAAATTTTAGGCAAAAATGTCATCTTTACAGCATGCATATCTCCAAACCACAAAAGAAAAGGTAAATGCCCAGATTTCAAAAGACCACATTTCAGTCACAGATAGGGATACATTCAATGCTAGCGATTTCGAAGGATTGACTCTAAGCCCTGATAATGTTTCAAAATTGGCCAAAATCTCTAAAATTGATGGTAACGTAACTAGAGGAGAAGTGACATATAACAAAATATTGTCCGCAAATAACGAAATCTTATGGGTAATATGTGAAGTCTTGAGACCCCGAATTACCTTACTTTGCTTGATAAACGCTGCAGGAGGTTCCAATGCTAGCACAAAAAGTAGCGGAGATAAAGGGCACCCCTGCCGGGTACCACGAGCAATGGCAAAAGATTACGACCTACTTGGTCCTTATAGATCAAAGAAGGTAAAAACTCATTTAATCTGAAAGCAAGAACTTTGGCCAAAATTTCAAGATCTACATTAAGTAGTAATATAGGCCTATAATTTGACCAATCAAGGTGGTCCATACCCGGCTTAGGGATCATCACCACCTGGGCTTGTAACATAACAGGACTAGCAAGGCCGGAGGGTTTGAAAGAATTAAATAGGGTGGCCAAATGTGGAGCTAAATAGTTTGCCATTTTCTTATAAAAAGGCGCTGTAAACCCATCCAGGCCACCCTTCTTACATACTTTAAGGGATTTCATTGCAGCCAATACTTCCAAAACAGATAAATCTACATCCAAACAATTGGCCTTTTCATCGGTTAACATCAGAAGATATACTTTAGATAAAAAGGATTGAGTATCTGTGGGCGAACTCACAGGGGATTCGCTATACAGCTTGGCTAATTGGTGTTGAAATTCTTCCACTATATTATTTGGATTAGAAGTAATAACATAATTTCTAGTTCGCAAAAAAATTGCGGGTCTATGTTTAGGTATATTCCGTAGCTTATTAGCTAACATTGTACCAAATTTATTACTGTTCGCATAACATTTTCAACGAATATTACATTTAGCAATGTCCGCAAGACACAAATTTAAGTCTGTTTTAGCCTGAAGATACAGTCTCCTATTATGCTCTGTGGGATGTCTTTTAAAAGTCCGAGTATTTACCTCCATTCCTGTTTCCAGCTTAGCCAGATGTTAAGTACGCTCATGTTTACGATGTGAACCATGTCTAATAAGTACACTCCTAATAACAGTTATAAGCATCCCAAAGAACCAAAGGAGAAGAGACACTACCTGAATTCAAACTAAAATAGTCATTAATCTGCGATATAATGTCAGCCATCAACGGGGAATAAGATAACAAAGACACCAGTTATTAGTGGATATATTGGTGGATATTGGAAAAAATTAGTTACACACTAAGAGAACTGGATCATGGTCTGACCAGGCCACCATTAGAATACGAGATTCAGTCACTTGTGGTAAAAGAATACGTGATACAAATATATGGTCTATGCATAAATGAGAACCATGTGGGTGAGAATAGTACGTAAACGCTTTTGCCATCGGATGTCGCTCTCTCCATACATCTATCACACCTAAATCATGCATTAAAGAGGTTAAGGTATATATCTTCTGCTTTAAAAAAATACCATTGCATCTAGATCTATCTAATTTGGGATTTAACACCATATTGGAGAAGCCACAAAAATAATAGTGCTCTGAATATGAGCTAGCACTATACTAGTCAAATGTGAAAAAAAGACACTTGTTTTGTATTAGGAGCGTAATATGTACATATAGTTACTTTATTATCAAGAGTAGAACCTGTTTATGACAAATAAAATGAGTTCTCTTATGTACTGCAATTAAAACACCACATTTTTTAACTGGAGCATTAGCATTAGTAACATTAGCATTAGTAACATTAGCATTAGTAATGTAATTCAGATAAGGAATATTAACCTTCTGCGATCTTATTTAATTAAATGTAGTTGACCGCTTATGGGGGAATTCATTCCCTGACCATTTAAAGTTACAATTTTTAATGCCATCTGGGACCTGGTACAGAAAGATTATAGTGCCAATTCACAAAAATGTTGACAGGACTGAAAAAAAGAAAACATAAATCCAATAGCATAGAAAATGTGACAAAACAAACAAAAAACAAAATTACAGAGAAAAAAAAAACAAAAACATCCCAAACTTGGAAAAAAAGGTGCTTAAGAAAAACCATGTAAGTGAAAGCACCGCAGTGCATCACGACTAACCCTTATTTCAAAATAAAATGAACCAATACAGAAAAAGCCAGGGAAAAAGGTGGAAGTATGCATCACCTCAGGCAAAGGTAATAGTGGGGCACCGCCCACTTCATCGGGGGAAATCAAATATATTCTATGTAATACCAACTAGAAATAATTTTACAATGATCAATCAAAATATAAACTTGAAAAAAATGTAAAAAAGAAAACATTACTGGGGAAGTTCAACCATCCGCCACTTTATGTAAAGATTGTGATTGAAGGTGTCCCAAAGCCTTGGAACGAGACATCTCTTGGGAAGTTGTTTTCGTCACAGAAATATCAGGATGAATCGAGGAAGTAGACATCACATGTAAGACTCAGGAAGTTTGCAAAGCACTGTCCAAAGGATATACAGTAATGATAGATCCATAAGGCGCTTCCGCAAATCATTCGCAGTCACCACAGAATAGGGACAATTTTGATAAGTAAAAAGTAACCTAAATGGAAAGCCCCAGCAATAGCGCACATTGTTATCTTGTAGAATTGGCAGGTACAGTTTCAAAGCCCTCCGTTTTTGAATGGTGAAATGCGACAGATCTGCAAACACCTGGTAGGAGCCATTTGTAAGACCAGTTGCTTGGTACGAACAAAATGGAATTTTATAACGACATCTCTGGGTGGTCCATCTATAGGCTTACGTGATAAGGCCCTATGAATCATATGAATCCTATCCATTTCCAGACGTTCAGATGGTATACCAGGCTCTAATGCATGAAGAAATGCTATAACCATTCCAGTGAGATCCACAACACTCTCAGGAATACCTCTGATCCTAATATTATCTCTTCTAGCATGTTTTTTAGAATCTTTTAACTGATCTCCCAGGGTTTGTAATTTCAATTGCATAGCATCAAGATCTTTCTCATGCCCCTCCAAAACTGTTGTTACATTGTCAAATCTATCTTCCCGAGCTGCAGTGCGACGCCCCACCTCAAAGCTGAGGAATTTTTTTATTAGCCTGGGATATTTCCTCCTTCATATTTTCCCTTATTTTCACAAGAAGAGACTCACTGGGTTCAGGATCCGCAGAGGATAGGGCAAATGGGAACTGCTGCTGACTGTCTTCAGACTGCTACATGTCCTCCAGAGGATCTCTGCCTGAATCATCCGCACCGGAAGTCACCAGCGCCATCTTGGGACCGAGACCACGTTGAGGCCGAGGTGTCTAAGGGGGCCGTTTGGACGATCTGCCCAACGGACCCATACTCCCCGGAGATTCCACGAGCGATCCGGAAGCTAAAGAAGCAGGTAAGTAGTCCGTAGTTTGTGTTTGCTCCGCTTAGAGGAGGTCAGTATGCCAGAGGTGCGCGGAGGTGGATCAAAACGCCGCTATCTTGGTCCGCTGCGTGCATGTGTCCCCATAATAATAATCATTTTAAAGTTATTTTAATTATTAAAAAATAATTGAAGCTTAATTAAGTATTACACAATTTGTTGTGTTATATTTGTTGCTACATGTTTGAAATAAATGTATGGATTTTTGGCTCCAATGATGTTACTGCAAGACGAAGAGCTCTTTTTATTTCAAGCCAAGACCGTTACCAAGTTTTAATTGCCACGACAGATGAAAATGTCTTTTCTTAAAGTGTCCAAATTTCTGCAGACCACCAAAATTTTCTTGCGGACCACCAGTTGGCGACTGCTGATTTATAGTAAGTCAAATCCAATCCCAGTTTTAGCATTTTTGGGACATTTGTAACTAAGCATGTGATTTTTTTTTTTATATATAAAGACTCTGGTATTTTTCCTGACCTTTATAGCTTTGATTTTCAGTGGAAAAAGTCTAATTTTAGTTTTTTTCCTCGTTATGGAGAAGGCATCCATGACCTTGTATTCAAGTTTCTGTAGCTAAAAATAGGCATACAGTTTAAAAGGAAAACAAATAAATACATATCAAGTCAAGTCATGGAAAACAAAAAGTTATGGTCTTCATCCGCACTGGCTCCCAGGAGAATCCATTTATTGTCTTGGTTTTAAAATATTTTTTTTTTGTAAACCGGTCTTCTAAGACAGTATGCTTGCAATTGAAACTGTATCATAGAAAGAGATGATAAAGGTTTGTAAACTTCTTTTGCAACATAAACTATTTGTTCCACAGCCCTCTCTATAGAACCTTGCAATGTTTATAGCCCTTGGTGTTCCATTATGATAATAGAAGAAAAAAGCATATTCCTAAGGAAAATGTGAGTGGGTTACAATATTGTATATATATAGATAACAGACTGGGCTAAAAAAAAACAGAAACCTGTTCATATCAATGCATTGACACATCAACTAAAATATATGAGAAGGACCAAAATCTTCTTTAACAGGTGAAATTGAGGAAAACTCATTGAAATCACTTCCAAAACTTGACTTACTATTCTTAGTTTGCTACAGTAGCTAAATGATAAAGTTTATTTATAACTGAATTTGCTTAAGTGGCATTACATAAGAAAAATCCACTCCAATATACAAAAACCATTCTGACGAAATAGGTTTCAATATCCATTATAGAGACTCTTTATGCAGAATATGGAACAGTGTGCACATTAAGGGCATATTTCAGATATGTGTACTAGTTAATCCCATTATTGAAATGAGTAGACACAAGAAGCTTAGAAGGAGAAAAACAGCTGTGGTTGTAAACAGCTTTAAAGCAACTGTAAGTACTACTACTTCTAAGCTAATATTCAACTCATTGCTCATAAATATCTTCTGGCTGTTGCAAGTCATTATAGAATTGTTTTATAGGTCTGCACATTTTCTGTGTACTCCAGCAATTCCAATGCAATCCAGACAAACAGAAAAATATCATACGTCTTTTGCATATTCTAAGGTTATTTTGGTTTCTTTTTATACTCAGGCCAATAGCTAACTATGAATTTCTACTCCAATTAAACGTGCCTGTACGTACTAATTTACAACCTAGGCAACAGGACACCCCATACACATCTTTATCTTTTGGCGTGCCCAAAGACCCAAATAAAGACCCAGTAAATTCCAGCTTAAACTAACATACAAGGCACAAGAAGTAAACCTTCTACTGGTTAACAGAAAAAGTGATTAGTTGTGATTATCTTGTTCAGTTATGTTGACATGTTGAGAAGGCAGACATGTTGACATGTCAGACATGTTGAGAAGGAAACTGACCATGTACAGTTTAAACCCGCACACTTTAAATAATGAGAATATTGAGCCCAGAGGTAGCCAAACGGTGGTCTGCGGAAAAATTTGATGGTCCGCGGCTCTGGCTGAGGGGGGTCAGGAGAAGGAACCCGCTTGGGGGGGGCCCACTGGCCAGAGCCGCAGACCATGTCCCCAGTATGGATCGCAGGCTCAGGGAAGTGGGAGGGTTGTGTTCCTGGACACAACTCACCCACTCTTCCATCGCAGGCTTAGACCTGTGTTTGTTGCTTGGTAGGTAAAACCTCACCCTTGGGCACTAAATGGATGACACAGTCCTAGTCTTTTTGTTTTGTATGTTTAAAACAAAGCAACAAACATAGTTTGTGATTTTTCTGCTGCCAAAGAACAGTTTCAATAGGAGATGAATATTAATGGTATAGTAATCTAAATTCTTTGCTTTGGATGCCTGTCGATTTGCCTGTTGCCTTTTGATTCATTTATTTATTTGTCATAAGTGCTGAGCATATACAGCTGTTGAACATTTTTTCTCTAATGTTTAAAAGTATTAGTCCAAAAAAAAAATATTGACAAACATAACAATATTTAAGTATACGTCCTATTTAGGATCACTGAATTTGCTCAAAGGCTTTGTTAATACTAGAATGTATCTTTTAATGTGCATTTTAGTAGAATTGTGTTGCAATTATTAAAGTATATACCGGAAAGGCTTTGAATTGCAAAACGAAGCATAACACACCCAGCATGCCAGACTTCCTAAATGCTATGCTGGAAGAGCCTCACCTGATAACAGTCATTTTGATCATGCCCATGCAATTTGTGTGGAATAAAAAGTGCAGCAAAATCTCAAAACCCCTTGCCACAAATATGCTTGAACAAACCCTGAAGCAATAGTGCCTATCTTGCGGCCTGCAAGCTATGCTGTGTGCATACTGGCATTGATACTTTATTAATTAGAAACAATATTGTAATAAATGTGGCATTGTAATACACAAAGCTTAGATGTCAGCAAATCAAACTTTTCTTACCCTATTTCTGCTGTTATCAGTGGCAATGTCATTTGTGGACCATGTATTTATATCTCAAGAATAAAAGAATGCTAACAAGTCTTAGGGGTTCATATACCATTAATTGTGAAAAAGCTGGGCACAAGTGGAATCTTAATATCTATAAGTATAGGCAAATACAAAAATGATCAACAATAACAGTTGATAAAAAATAATAAAAAAAAGCTATTATTGACAATCCAAGCACCCCTTTTGGCAGAAAAGCATCTAAAAAAATATATATATTCCTATACTCCTGCTTCTCTAGCTGTAACAAAATGGTTTGTATTTCCAACTAGGGGGGTGTTAAAGTACTTATTGAAAAAATATATGATTTAATGGTAATTTAAAAACAATCTTTCCATTTCAAACTGCAGCTGCTCTAATTTTCAAAAAACTATATGAAAAAAAATATGACAACATAGAGGCATTCTGTACACTGCAGGTTTACAGCATTCCCCCAGAAAAAAAAATTTCTGTTTCTGTGATTGGATCACTGATTTTTCCCAGAAGGATTGTACTAATATACTTTAGACCAGCAATTCTCTTCAGAACTTCTTGAAACAACGTTCAGGTCTTTAGGTAACCCCTGATATAATTGCTTTAGCTCACAGTACATTAGTGTGGTGGTCAGTGGGAAGAATGTCTTTTACATTGCTGTCTGGCGGGAATAATGTCACCCTAAGGCTACATACACACTTCAGATGGTTCTTGTCCAATAATCGTCTCAGGGATGATATCGGACGAAGATCTGGCGTTTGTACAGCACTCATTGTCTGAAAGACCGCCCTGGTGGATCCACGGATCCACAGACTGGGTGCCACCCCCTCGTTCTTCCCCTCCCCTCTCCATAGAGCAGAATGGTGCTGTATGCAAAGCACTCGTTCATCGATCGTGCAGTCGTGAAAGATCCTTTCCAACGACAATTATTGCAGGTGTGTACCTAGCCTTACAGATAACCAAAAAGATCATTGGTGTCAGTTAAACTGACTCGAGAGTCACAAATTGCTCATTGCTCAAAGAACCACTAGCAACCTCATCAGAGGGATTTGTTCTATTCTAAACAAAGTGTAGATGTTACCCATTTTTTTATATATTTTTTTTCCTATTCGATTGACCTTTTATCAACAAGTCACCCAATTTTTTTGGTAAACATTGTCACGCTTACCTCTTCCTCACTAAGGAACAAATGCCTCTCTCGTGTGCAAGCAGTTCTAACTCTGCCTCTGTTTCCAAGCTTTATCAATTCCGTCCATTCCACTGGCCAATCAGAAAATAGCCTCTTGACCAGCCCTGGCTAAATAGCTAGCTCACACACTGCACTCAGTGCTCGGGCAACAAATCTCCATTGTGCTGAGCCCCTAGTTCTGTTGAGCTATTTCCTGTTTACCTGGTGCTTAATTCAGTGTTTCCTCTGTCCAGCTTTTGGGTTAACCCCAGCGTTCCTGTCTGTGGATATCCCTGAGTCACCTGTGCCTTCCGTTGCTTCCAGTGTCTCCTGTGTTTCCTGTGCCTGCAGTGGCCCCTGTGTCACTGGTTTCTGTCTCCTGGATCCCTGGCAATTGACCCCTGGCTTGGGATCAGACCTCCCTTGCTTGCTGCCTGCCTCGACCCCGACCTTCTTTGACTATCCTTCAACTTATTTTTTTGATTTTGACTATTTAAAGTGTATCTCCACGTTGTTTAGAAAAAAACAAATCCCCCTGGATGTATCTGAGGTATTCTACTTGATGTTTGTCCCATTGCTTCCTAGGACAAGACTGCTCCAAAACCAACAGCAGACAATTTTTTTTGTCTTGTCACTTATAAGCTCTATTACCTTCCCAACCAATGCTGTAGTTCAGAAATGGGGATTCTTTTAGGTCTACTGCCTGTTTTGGATTAGCTGGCCTTACAAATGGAAACTTGAAGTGCCTGGACATTCTGTAAATGGATATGCAGGTATGCAATTTTTGGCATAACTTTCAGGGTGTTTTTGAAATAGTAAAGTATAGGATAGTATACTAAGGTATTGTTGTATTTAACAACTTTGACAAAAAAAATGTCAAAAAAGCAGTGGCCTGTACAGATCCATAGAAACTCAAAGAAGCCTAAAAAATAGACACGAGTACCAGTGAACTTAGAAAATGTAGTTGTGTACACCTAGACTTTAACCAGAGTGAAAAGAATATAGGAATATTCTACTCACCTAAAAGTACTTGATTATTATTATAAAATATTATATCATTATAGTTATTATTTAATTACTTTAATCAAATTTTACTTGTTATCCAACCTATAAAAATTTTACGTGGGTAGACTTTTAGACTGTTAAATAAATCATAGCCTATTCTCTGCTGAATTTATTGAATAATTGTTGAAAAACTGTAAATAGATGTCAAACATACATGGAAAGATAAGATAATACTATCTCTGAAACTAAAAACATTGCTGCAATAAAAGCACGAAAATCCTAAAACAAAAAAAGAAAAAGACTTTTAGCTGGCTACAAGAAACATATAAAACAACTGCTACCAAAAAGTGAAGTGTGTACACAAGCTCCATGCTTGGGCTGTACTGTGTGTTGGTGGTTGAAAGCTACCCACTGTGTGTGCATTTTACTTTAAATTAAAAAAAATTGTTTTTGCTACAATGGTAAAAAGTCAAATTCAAAAGCAACATGTTTAGGTTATTGTGCTGTCTCTATAACCTAGAAAGGGTGAAGTAGTAGTAATATTTTAATAGGGGATGCAAGATTAGCTTTGTGTATCCAAACACTTTTGGAAGAAGGTAAACAGAATCAGACTGAGAATATAAAAAATGGCAGAAATGGCGCGGCCGCTGATGAGGGATGTGTTCTAGCCGGCTCTGTGCTTCTCTGATACCCGGACTCGTTTAGAAACCGCACGAGCAGCAGCTTCTTTCTAGCCAAGAAAGCACTGGTGATCAACCCTACTCCTGACTACTGCCATGGGGAAGTCAGCAAACAGACAGAAAGACTGTAGCCTGCGTTCCCAAACTCCTCACAGGGATCCTAAGATTCTGCTGATAGGCGGTCTCCAGCACACAAGTGAGTCGCAGGGCAGGGGTCTGCGGACTCTGTCCCTGGGTGGGATGGAAATTCTTTAAGGGGGTCCTTCTCTCCCCAAAATTGCCTGATGTTTAGCCCCCAGATTCCCCAGGCTTCTCCACAAGGAGGATTACCCTCTTCCCATGACCCTCATACTACCCCTGCTTCTCTGCAGCAGGGTTGAGGCTTAATTGCAAGGCCTCCCTCTTTCTATTCAGGCTCTCCAGCGAGCCCATCTAATCTACCACCCTCCTGTCACCCTTCCTCAATTAGCTGGGTTACTTCATACCGAGCTAGCCAAAACAAGTGCTGCGATTACTTTTGAGCTGTGCAAAGATCCTCAAAGTTTGGGCACCAGGTTTGACCACGTTGAACAGAAAATGGATTACACTGTTGTGAGAGTTAACCAAATTCTACCTAGATCTCAGTAATGGATTCCCTAATCAACAAATTAAAAATGATGACCTAGAAAATAGCTCTGGGGGGGAAATGTCTATATCTGCCAGTGGACTGCCTGATTCAGTTCAAAATGTTCATGAGACCACTAAAAAGTTTATGCAAACACTGCTTTCTGAGTGCTCAGTAGACAGGCATAAGATGAATTGGGTTCACAGAGCCATAGCTGCACCTAAAAAAGATGGCCCCACCAAGGCACATAATAGTCAAGTCACACTACTTTTCTACCAAAGAGGCCATTCTGAAAGTTGCCAGGGGTCAACAAGAGCTACTAATGGAGGGTTCTAATGTCCAGATCTTCTCTGATCTCTCACCTTTGGCCATCCAATGAAGGAGTGTCACGGCCGCTTCCGTGACGGAAGTTTGAGGATCTGTCAGACAAGCTGCATGTGTGATTATCTGACAGTCTCTTTGTTTTTACTTGTTTCTGTGTTGTTGTTTGTAATGACCACTCCCCTTGTATCAGGTGCAGCTGGTGGTCATTACTGCTCCTCCATTTAGTCTGGCCTCACACTTCATGCTGTGCGGTTGATATTCACTGCTGGGTTGTGAATAGCTGGAGTGTTGTTCCATCCTGAGTTCCTGTTGATATCTGCTAATAAGATAAGTTGCTTTTCTTTTTGTGTTTTGGTGTTTTGTGGTTGTTTAGTTGTTTACTAGGCCTCAGGGAGACACTGGGTCCTTCATAGGGGAAGGAACCAGTAGTCTCAAGCCGGACACTACTGCTAGGGTACAGGGCTAGTAGGGACTAGGTTCCTGTGTATGAGCATTTCCACCATCAGGGGATACTCATACGGTTAGGAGTTAGGGCTAGATTAGGGTGTCTGCAAGTGGTGACCATTTCCTTTTCCCAAGTCATTTGAGGCCTAGTAGTGAGTAACACCTTTCTGTTTCCCTCCCCTCCCTGGTATTCGTGACAAGGAGAGCCTTGAAACCCCTTCTTCAATTGCTATCTGCCAATGATTTTCCTTACAGATGGGTTTTCCCCTTATGCCTAATTTTCCAATACAAAGGAAAAACCTTTTCATTCTCCAACTTTCCTGATGGTGAAAAGTTGATGTTTGACCTGGGTTTATTACACGAGGAGGTATCCATGCCCCCCCAACTGGGACTCCCTTCTGAGCCTCCCACGGGTGATTTGTGGTCCTCCTTCCAGGTCTTGGCGATTCCCCTGTTTTTGGGGTTCGCTGGGGCTTGGAAGGACTGACCTCAGCTGTGATGGTTCTTTGTTTTATTGTTTGTTTTATTTTTTTAATGTTTTGCTCCCCCCCCCATTCTTTGTCCCCTTGGCCCCCTTACGGCCCCAGTCCACTCCAGGTGCCCATCTCACCTGCCTCTTATTACAGTAATAAGCTTTTTTCTGCTTCTAAGCAACCATGAGTAGTAATCCAGATTGCTCTTCCCCTAATCTCAAAATAATTTCCCATAATGTTTAGGGTCTTAACTCCCCTGGTAAACGAAGGAAAGCTTTCCAATATTACCATTCCCCTCATGCTGATATTATAGCGTTGCAAAAAACGCATTGTACTAGGAGTTCTGCCCCCTCCTATCTTCATAAACATAAACAGTACCACAGTTTTACATGTCCAACGCTAGGAAAAAACATTGCGGGGTGGCAATATGCCTAAAAAACGCCTGAACTTTATTGAACTGGAGGTTACAAAAGACTCTAAAGGGCGTTCTTTACTGGTAATTGGCTCTGTCGGGCCTTCTAGTCACCTTCTTAACACACTAAGCTCCTAATACTGGCCAACTAGTATTTTTTCAGGATCTTCTAAAACAGGTTCTTCCAAAAGTCCAAGGTACTCTGATTCTCCTGGGAGACACTAGTGTAGCTCTAGACCAAATGTTGGACAAATCTGATCTCCCTCGTTACAAACACCCCCCAAAGCGGAGCAACAGGTTGGCATTATTGTTACACCATCATATTCTGGTTGATATTTGGAGAGAGCCTAACCTCTTCGCTAGAGATTTCACACATTTTTCCACAGCCTATTCGGTCCCCCTGGTCCAAAGTACCTGTATCCCCTCCTTCACCTGGTCTGATTACAACTCTGTGGTTATTGTACTCTCCTATCTGGGAGGTAGACCATTTGGATTTTATTAGAGAAAAAAATGATTATATGCTCCAAGACAAACTAATGGGCATTAAAATTGAATCTGCTACTGAGGATTTCTTTTTGCTCAATGACCCCTTGAATTGATGAAACTCTGTTCTAGGCTTAAAAAGTCCCAAACCAAAATAATTGAAACCAAAATGAAAGATTATAAGGATCTTTTGGATCGGCATAAGCAATCCCTGCACCTTGACTTAAGCCACCAGATTGAATCCTTGAGGACAGAGATTAATCTTTGCTTAACCACTGGAGCTAAGAAATCTAGAGGAACCTAGGAAAAACTAGGAGGAATCTAGGAAAAACTAGAGGAACCTTTTTTCCTAACTGAAACTTTCTAGGTGAAGACGAAGACGAATAGCACTCTAGGCCCAGATCGCTTTTCAAATACATTTTACCAAAAATTGTCTCTGGGGGGTTATTTAAATTTACCATTAAAAAAGGGACCAGGTAGGGTTGCTCCCTCTCCCCCTGCTCTTTGCTTTAGCTATTGAGCCCCTAGCCAAAGGCCCGCGTTGATGTTAAAGGTATACTCTGTGGAGGAGTTGAAACATGAATGTGCTCTTTTTGCGGATAATATCTTAATGTAATTACATCTTCTAATCCCCATACCCAACCTGTTTAAACTTTCAATCACTTTGCAGGAATATCCGGTCTGTGAGGTAATTATTCCAAGTCAATGGCTATGAATAAAAAACCTAGATAATCCCACTGTGACATTATTACAACAAGCTTTCCACTTTGAATGACAGAAAACAGCTATGGGCATCAAATTTTAACATGGGGAAAAAGGTACAAAGAACAAAATGAAAAAGAGAAAAATAAAAAAAAAATATTTGTAGACTCACTTTTTCTGTGCTGTAGTTCGTAAGGAGTTATCCAGCTATGTTGACTTAAATGTCCTCCGTGGATCCCAAATTCAAGGCTGTCTGTCAACCTATCATTCACCATAATCCAATCCATTTTAGGTAAATCCAGGTTGATGACATTAGATTTCCAGGATCTGGCTAATGTAATATGGGCTGCCAATAATATAAGGTTCATTAATTCAAGGTTCGGTTTGGGTAAAACTAGATCACTTTTACGCCCTCAAGTGAACTTCCTATATCTTTCCGTAAAACAGTAGATATAAGTTTGAAAATGTCCAACCAGTAGCTCTGTGCTATTAGACATGACCACCAAATATGCTTAAATGTTCCCTGGAAGCACAGCCTCTAGAACATAATCGGAAGGAGTTTGAGTGATATTTCGAAATGCGGACCGGCACTAGGTACCATCTAAGTAACACTTTGTAATTGGCCTCAACCAACAAGGAGTTGAATGATATTTTAGATAGAGAATATGCTACCTCACTCCAATCCTTCTGATCCCATGAAATGCCAAGATCTGCCTCCCATGAGCACATATATATTAATTTCGATGTTGGAGTAATCAAGGCAGCATATATAATTGGAATCTGGCCTGTCATGTCAGCTAATGACCTACAGGTACACTCAAAAGGAGCAGAGTGAACCGGACGGGTAGCATGATGGATCATGGCAGTTACAAATGATTAAAGTTGTCAGCATTTGAAATATTCACTCCTGGGAAGTTCCCTTTTACTAGTCAAGCAATCAAAACTGAGCACTGATTGTACATCTATCATATCCTTGATGCGGTGAAAGCCTTTGTCAATCCACCATTTAAATCTACCTTGTTTCCCACCTGGGAAGAACTCAGGATTATCCCATAAAGGTGTTAGTGGGGCATGACTGGAACACAATCTGGGGTTAGTACAGTGTTAATTCCAGATTTGAAGGAAGTTTGTAAGGGTGGGACAGCGTGTGGGGTGTCTTAATTCTTTACTCATCCACATAGTGGATACCATAGCTCCCTGGAAGCAAGATAATTCATCAAGCATGACCTATTGAGGGCGGGCCTCCCTTGAAGTGCTTAGAGAGAGTTGAGATAATTGAGCGGCTATATAGTTTTGCTTAAGGGACCCCTAGACCACCCCGTGGCTATGCAACCTAACCAAGATGAACAAATTGGTAAAGGGTTTGGTATGTTGGGGTCAATTGTATGCCCAGGTATTGCAAAGAGCCTTCTACCCAACTTAGGTCAAAATTGCTTTTCAGAAGTGATATAGGGGTAGCCAGCAGGTTAATATTGAGGGCTTGGAACTTGTCGAGAATAATACGAAGGCCTGATAAGTTGGCAAAATCATCTAAGGGTTTGAAGAGATAGGGCTGCGTTGTCAATGGGGATGTAACATACATGAGTATGTTATCTGAAAATAATGCACACTTGTGTTCCGTCTTACTACAATGAATGCCTCTGATATCCCTATGAGCTCGAATTGCCATAGCCAAGGGTTCAATTGCTAGGGCGAACAGGAGGGGTGATAATGGGCAACCCTGTCTTGTCCCTTTTCTGATCGTGATATTAGCAAGAAACTCTCCCTAGGGAAATTTTTGCTTCGGGTTTGTCACATAAAGACTTCAATAGGTTAACAAAATAAGGGTTAAATCCCATTGCTATTAGGACTGAAAACAAGTATGACCAGGGTAGGCTGTCAAATGCCTTTTGCAGGTCAATTGAGAGAAGCATGGCTTCTCTGTTCGGGCCATTGTCCCAATTTTAGTCTGCCCGGTTTATCACCCCACATAACAATATAGGATTTTTCACACATAAGGATTTTTCAACTCTTGATGTCAGATGCCAATTAAGTTCACAGTGCAATTTATCTAGTTGAGGGCGGAGATCTAAAGTAGGGTTATTTTTATGCTGGAGTTGTAACCTGTGATATTATTTTAGCTTTGCTTCAATGAGTTGACCACAGGCTTTTCTCTGACGTGAACCCATTTAAAGTGAGTTCGCCTCCATTATATGCTTTATGAGCTTCCCAATTGTTAGCTGGGGAGGTGTCTTCCAGTTTGATAATTAGAAAGAATCCAATGATCAAATTCTCTATTTCAGCTTGTAATAATGGATCAGATAGCAAGCTCTCATTAGGTCTCTATCAAAATCCAGGTTGTGAGACTTTCAAGCCCTTTAGATGCATCACTATTGGACCATGGTCTGACCACGGCATGGACAGAATCTGAACCTTTTGTACTATAGGTATTAACTGGGAAGAATAATAATAAATAATGGAAGATATGATCAATACAGGAATACTGTTTATGAGCCACCGAGTAGTACGTGTAGTCCCTAGCTGAAGCATTAATTTCTCCTCATTTATCAATCAAATCATAGTGCTTTAGCCTCATGAACCATTTATGACTTTTTTTGGGGGGTCCTCTGTAACTAGGTCTGCTCGTTTTGCCAAGAACATGATCCAGTACCAGATTGGAATAGCCCCTTAACGATTAAAGTGCCCTGTATTTTAGAGGAAATTCCAGTCAAGAGATGGTGGAAAAAATCTATTTTGCCCTCATTGGGTGGGTAATATGTCACTATAGTAAGCATCTGGCTCTCAGTCATGCCTTGAACTATTAAATACCTACCGCCTGAATCTCTGAACACTTTCTGGGGATGAGAAAATTTAACATTACCCCACATTTCTTTTTATCTGAATTAGCTTAATAGAAAAGAGGATATTTCCTATGTAGAAACCTTGGCATGGACTTGCTAGAGAAATGTCTTTCTTGCAGCGCAAGAATATCAGCCCTAAGGGAGATATAGTAATGAAAGGCTTATGTCTTTTATGTCTGGTTGGGGAGATGAGCCCCTGAACATTGTGAGTGAGAACCACCAATTGGGGGGGGACCCCTACACCATCACACAAGTTACCTGCCATCTATCATAGCATAAGTTATTTCCCAATTTAAAAGATCACATTGAAAGAAGTCCTCCGGAAAAGAGACAGGTAGCCAGAAACAGGAAGTAATCACTAGGGAAACACAATACAACCACAGAAACAACAAATAATTTAGCAGAATGTAAACCATTGGAAGGTCTCAAGTGGACCAACCCCCCTATGGGCCACCTCAGGCCCAATCAAGGGAGGTCGCCAGGAGGGTTTGCTATATTGGGAACTGTCATTCGCCCCTTACTAGTAGGGAAATACGAATAGGGCCAGAAATTTGATCCAACCCACCCGATATTCCCTAATGAAGGAGGGAATTTGCAGCCCCTCCAGCTCCAACGATCCCCACATTTTTGAAAACGTGGGAAATAAAACAGTGTACAAACAATAACTTTGTTAAGATAAGATATATAACAAAAAAAAGAAGAAGAAAAACTTAATCTAATTAAGTGCAAATTGTGGATTTGGCAGCCACACTTTACCTGCAAAAATGTAGAAAACTTCAGCATCATAGAAAAAGCAAATCATTGACCAACAGCATTATAGAAAAAGCAAATCATTGACCAACAGCATTATAAACATTATAAAAAAATATATTAATTTTTTTTTATAATGTTTATAATGCTGTTGGTCAATAGTAATTTCAAACAGTAAATCCCTGAAAATGTCCCTTTAAAAAAAGAAACATGGGACCAAAAGTCACACTAGCCTGGTGACGTCACCACAGCAGGAGTGTCGGCTTCCACCTGACCAGGGCTGTGGAGTCAGAGTCGAGGAGTCAGAGACTATTTTGGGTACCTGGAGTTGGAGTCTATAAAAATGTGCTGACTCTGACTCCTAATAAATTTAAATTATAATAAAAAAATACCGCAAGTTCAAATGTCCTATTTCACCTAATAAAGCCCAGTGCATAGTTGTCTTTCCACTAGTGTGAAATTCAGCTGAGCTGTTATACAACCTGACATTCACATTATTGTAATCTGGATTATCTACATTACAGAAAGTGTTTTAATTTTATTTCAGATATAATGTGTTAACAAGTTCATTTGAGTGTAAACAAGCGTAAAGATATAGGTGTAGTTGAGTGCTATGACCTGATGTGTGTTCAGGTGTCCTGTCTGCACTCTACATATATGCTCCAGCCTACTATTATAGGCTGAACTTTAACATCATTTTGCACACCACCTAATACTAGGAAGTTAGTTCAGTGGGCCCCCTGGGCCTGGAGCCTCCCACTGCCCTGTCGTCAGCAGAAGATCAGCAAACAAAGATAAAGGCAGCAGCATCTGCTCAACTTCCTCTGTCTGCTAAAATAGCTTGGAAGAACTTGGAGGAACAGCTTTTTGGATTCAACTGTAAGTGTTCATGTTTATTTGAAAACTGCATGGCTGCTTGTGTGTAGTATGATGGAAGGCTGTGTGCATGTTTCTGGATAAAACTGCAAGGCTATGTGTATGTTTGTATGTATGGTGCAGGAATGTATGAATGTTTGTGTATAGTGCATATTGTATGTTTCTGAGTAAAATGTAGGGCTCGGTGTTGTGTGTATAGTACATATGAAGGGATTACTATCTGAAACACCACCACTGGATGAAGCTATAAGCACTGGTAACTCAGGATCATGCTCTTCAAATTAAGAATTAGACTTTGATTTCTACTGGGACAAAATAGAACTTTTACCAGTAAAGCAACGTCCCATATGCGTGAAAGATAAAAGACCAGAAAATGTCCAAATAAAGAGATTCCAGCAGGAGTTTTTTTTAAAGAATTATAAGAAGTAGAAAAGTATGATCGCTCATCGAAACTGACTGTAGAAGAAGCCATCCTTTGGCCACCCACCCAAATCAGTGTTGAAAGACTATTTTCAGCTCTAAAAATAATCAAGTCAGATTTAGGAGCTTCAATGAAAGAGGCAGAAGCATATCTCTTTCTTAGAACAACACTACATTGAGTGGGTTTTTGGATTGCATTTAACAGCTATTCTACTCTACAACTATATTTCAAGTTCAATACATTAATACATGAATACATTAGCATATTACAGGGTTTCTCATTTTATCTTCACACTTTTGCATTCAAACTTCACACTTTTGCAACCAAACTTCACAAAAAAAAATTTTCATCCTTGTCAAAAACTTATTTTGCATTCAAACTTCACTTTTTTGCAAACAAACTTCAGACAAAAAATTTAGACCCCTTTTATTATTCATAAATCAAGAAATTTATTAAAAAATTAAATATAACACAATATTTTTGACATAAAAGTTTTTTCTCAAGAAACATTAAATAAAATATGTAATAATTAAATGATTTATTAACCATTAATGCTTTCTCCTCTTACGTATTTAGGTAAAAAGCTAAACATTTTTGTATAATAATTTAAGCAATCCTCCTCGCTTTTTGTTAAAAATACACTATTGATGCTTTCTAATAAAGCACCCAAATAATTAACCTATTTCTTCTTACTACTTCTTTCCATTTAGAGAACATGTTCTCAACAGGATTAAGAAATGGAGAGTATGGTGGTAAAAATAAGAGTTGGTGTCCCTTTTAATCAAGCTCTTTACCTGGCTATTTTTATGAAAGGGAACATTATCCATAATTAGGATGGCATACTTTCACTAAAAACATTCAAAACCTCATCAAGAAAATAGAGGAATGCTTCTTGATTAAATGTTCGTTCTTGTGACTTAAAGTGGAGGGTCCTATTTTTATTCCTCACAAAACAAATTGAATAATTTCTGGAACGTGTTCCAGCTACAACATGCACTGCCTTTTGCCAATAGGGGATCTTCCCCTTTAGGTTCTCATTGAGATGTTAAAACCTACTTCATCAAGAAAGTAGATGTTTTTTCCATCTTCCATCTTGCGCCTGCAGGAATTAAAGTAGTTTTTTTAATGACCGTTTTAATTTATCATTGCATTTCCCTGAGTTTTATTCCGCAATTTTCGGACATTAACTTGTGTAACTCCTCCTTATGGACTTCATCCACTCTTTGAAGTTCTGCACCTAATTCTCTGGCCATAAGGGCAAGTGCAATACTAAATATAATGCTAATAACCTTGAAGATAAAAAGATGAATAATATTGTTATCTTAAAACTTAGTATAAATGCCTGAAATAAAGATATTTAAATTTGAAATTATATAAAGTAAAAAACATAATAATTGACAAATCATCAATATATTTTATCATCATCAAATATTTTCATTAATTTTTTTTTAATTAGTTTTAATAAAATATATCAAGGTACATACAGAGAAAAGAAAAAAAAGTGGTCGTAACATACAGTTCAAAAAAGAACATACAGCAAGGTTAGGTTCTAACAATACATATCTTCAAGCTTGTGGCTTAACGGCCAACCGCATAGAAATACAAACATTGTAACCAACCCGTTGTGCTGTATCAGTAGCAGGAACCATGATATCATAAGGTTTTCAAAAACATTTTTATAATAAAAGAAAAATAAAAGAAGAACAAACAAAGTAACTAATTAAAAAAAGGAGTTAGGAATAAAAAAAAAGAAAGAGAAAAAGGGAAGAAGGAGGGGGGGGGGGAAGTGGGGGGGTTAAAGTGGGCATTGACCAGCTCTAGAATAATCACATCTCTGAAACAGTGGCAGAATGCAATTAGGCATCCATCCCAGAATACTCAGGTATCTAGGGGGGTGGTCGTAACAAACGGCAATATTCCTCAGTAGTGATAAAGTGGATCCAGTGGTACCAAGTCTGTTCGAATTTTTCCGCTTTCTTAGCGTCAGTGGATATCATATCCTCCATGTGATATATATCAGCAACCCTTTGCAACCAGTGTACTACCGTCGGGGTGGCAGTATTCTTCCATGAGGCTGGGATACAAGCCTTAGCTGCATTGAGAAGGTGTCTCAGGAGAGAGTTACTATAGCACCTGCGGGAAATGTCCGAAACATGAAGAAGTGCCAGGGCCAGATTGCCCCTCATATCCACTTCTGTAAGCTTTAAGATAATATTAGCTACCGAACTCCAATATAATTGTATTAATGTTTCTAGAGAAAAACATTTTATGGTAAATATATTGTGTTATAATTATTTTATAATAAATGTATTGATTTATGAAAAATTAGAGGGTCTAAATTTTTTGTGAAGTTTGGTTGTAAAAGTGTGAAGATAAAATGAAAAACCCTGTAAATACAGAGGAGTCGGAGTTGGGGGTACCAGAAACTGAGTCCAAGAGTCGAAGGATTTATCTACCAACTCAACAGCCCTGCACCTGACCATGGTGTTCCTTTGAATATGTCTAGCACCTGCTTTCACTCTTTGCCATAGAGAGTGAAGCGGAGCTTGGGCTTTCTCTGAAGGCATAGATGAGGTGGGACCCTCAGGAAGCAAATCTAGCTCTTGTAGTAATTTTTCTCCTTAGGTGAATAAAGAAAATGAGAAACTTTTCTCATTCCACTGGAAAATCAGCCGTAGAAGGAAAGCCCAGCGATACTTAATTTTTTGTGCCATGAGCGTAGTAATGGTTTGAGAGTCCTCCTGCGTTGTATGGTGAATGAAGATAAATCAAAGAAAATTTTTGTACTGGGAACCCTTCCAGCATCACGGTATCTTGGCATCTTGTCACCCTCATCAAGGCTTCCTTTGAGAAGAGATGTGGCTTTACTATTACAGTTAGGTCCATAAATATTTAGACAGAGAAAACTTTTTTTCTATTTTTGGTTCTGTACATTACCACAAATATTTTAAATGAAACAACTCAGATGCAGTTGAACTGCAGACTTTCAGCTTTAATTCAGTGGGTAGAACAAAAAGATTGCATAAAAATGTGAGGAACTAAAGCCTTTTTTTATATAATCACTTCATTTCAGGGGCCCAAAAGTAATTGGACAAATTCAAAAGCTGAAAATAAAATGTTTGATTCTAATACTTGGTTTTAAAACCTTTGCTGGCAATGACAGCCTGTATTCTTGACCTCATGGACATCACCACATGCTGGGTTTCCTCCTTCTTAATGCTCTGCCAGGCCTTTACTGCGGCGGCTTTCAGTTGCTGTTTGTGGGCCTTTCTGTCCGAAGTTTAGTCTTCAACAAGTGAAATGCATGCTCAATTGGGTTCAGATCAGGTGACTGACTTGGCCATTCAAGAATATTCCACTTCTTTGCTTTAATAAACTCCTGGGTTGCTTTGGCTGTATGTTTTGGGTCATTGTCCATCTGTATTATAAAACGCCTCCCAATCAATTTGACTGCATTTATTTGGATTTGAGCAGACAGTATGTCTCTGAACACCTCAGAATTCATTCGGCTGCTTCTGTCCTGTGTCACATCATCAATAAACACTAGTGTCCCAGAGCCACTGGCAGCCATGCGCGCCCAAGCCATCACACTTCAGACTTCCGTCATGTTTTACAGCCGATGTGGTATGCTTTGGATCAACTAAATGCAGTCAAATTGATTGAGAGGCGTTTCATAATACAGATGGACAATGACCCAAAACATACAGCCAAAGCAACCCAGGAGTTGCCTGCATGTAGCCGAGCTGGAGAGCCAAGGGGAGGAGGGAGCCCCTTTCCCTCACTGGTTGGGGAGCTGAGACTGCCTGGAGATAAACTAGCCTGGGAGCAGGATTGTATGAGACTGGGATCAATGAGAACACTGGCTAGAAATGCAGGGGGTGAATCATGCTCCCATCCCCCTGCCTCCTCTCTCTGGGTCCTACCTGAGCACTCCTGGAGGTCTGAATGCGCTGCCTTTATGTGCTCACGAGATGCAGCCATTTTAGACTGAAGCCTCTGTGGCTTCAGTCTAAAATCCTTGAGCCTGCCTCCTGACTTGCCAACCATGCTGCACGTATATAGAGGACTTCCCCCACCTCCTTGATGTCTGTGACTGCCGAGTCTCTGCTAAGGAAGGGCCGCGTTATGAGCTGGAGGGGTACTGCACAATCTATGCTGCATCCACCATATTAGCCCAAAAGGTGCCTTACTGAGTAAAATACATTTGCCGTGCCCAAATATACCAAATATTCTGTATGTAAGTGCTTCTTGCTGGTAGAATAACCCTGGCTAGAGCTTGGAAGTCTCCTTCCATACCAATGACGCCCTTATCAGTCAAGTTTAATTAGATCATGGTGAATGACAAGCTCACTCGTTTGGTTAAAGACACACTTCATGTGCCTAAGTTAACCTGGAATTCCTGGATTGCTTAAAACTTCTCACCTCAGCCTCCTCCCTAAAGTGGACACCTTACCCCAATTGCCCCCCGTTGTCTTCCCCCCGATACCCTCACCCTCTGACTACTCTTTTGATTGTAATTTTGATTTTACATCTGGATACAGAGTTTTTCTGTTTTGTTTTGCCTATGCTCATTTATAACTGCTTCAAACCTTAAACTCTATTTGTAAGCTCTAACCTTATGTACCGGATTTATACTTATTTCTTTGTTTCCCTTTGTTGTATATGTCAAAAAATTGTTTGAATAAAAATCTGTTGAAATAAAAAAAAAATGGCAGAAATATGGTATTTTACATAAAAGTCAAGCCAAGGTTGTGTTAATTACTTTTGACTTTCCAGAACAAATCATGCAAACTGATAGCTAAAAAATACCCCTCTCTAGTTACATGTCTATTTTAGGTATTATTATTCAAAATAATATATGACAAAATACCTAATTTGGATAAAGTTAATAATAAATGTGTGTGTTATCCATTGTATACAGATGCATTAATATGTAATATTCTACATACTAGAGTTTTCACAGCACATCTGTTTGGCACGTTGCCATTTCTTGTCTGATGGCAAATGTATGTCAAGTAATGAGTAAACTCAACCATGCCAACACTAGCGGGTGTAAAAGCAGTTAATTATGCGACCACAGTTTTGCACACAGCTTTTTTTAGCTGTAACTTCCTCTTTATCAGGAAACTACAAAACCCCAAGAGTTATATCTTTGCTCTAGATGTTTCAAAAAGAAGATTTTGTGGTATTTCACACTGAGAACTAATCATCAAAACTGCTGTACATTTACAGTTAAAAGGAAAGATAATTATTTTCTTTGTCAACCATTATCTAGTTATTGATGTTTGCTGCACCTTTTTTCATGTTTTCCCTTGGCGGCCATGTCACTTTTTTCCAGTGATCCTACTTTGCTCTACTATCCCACAAGCGGATGAAACATGGGTACTTTGTGAATCCCCTTTGCTGTCCAAGTAGGAAGTTCACCATTTTTAAATCAACACATATGGACCATTGGTGTTCATGATAGCAATGCTTGTAAGACCATTTGGTATTTTCATATTCTTGTTTAAGTTTTGTTGAGCAATCGGAATTCATGCATAGCAGTTGCCATTATGCAGTAAAACAGATTTCAAACTTCAAGTGGAACTGTCTATGAAAAGCCGCCAGTCTTCTGCTCGGTATTCTGGTACTCCTATATGGGCTAGTTGTCCAGGGATGTTACAACAGAAGTCTTCATTTTCACTGAAATATGGTAGGAGTGTCACCTCCCTTGCCCTAAAA
This sequence comes from Pyxicephalus adspersus, assembly GCF_032062135.1. NCBI lineage: Eukaryota > Metazoa > Chordata > Amphibia > Anura > Pyxicephalidae > Pyxicephalus > Pyxicephalus adspersus. The sequence goes on from NC_092866.1 coordinate 32,897,850, forward strand.
AATCGTTATGTTAACTTCCAGTCTCAGACAGTTCTTTTCTTTTAGCCTGGATGCTAAAAGTTCAGATGCTTGTTTTGACAGACTTAGGTCACATATTAAATCATTGAGCTCTTCTTGGGGGAACTGCTGGTTTGATGAAACATTTCTTTCATATTTACTTCCACTGCTAACTCCTGGATTACACTCCAAACCCTGTATATCCTCCATGTTGGATACTGGAATATCAGACAGTGTACTGATCACTGGTATGGGTACATCGGGCCCCATGTGGCACAGGTCGTCTTGCTGATTCCAAATGAGTGTACTCCCACTTGTTTTTCTTGTAACGATTGAAACCTTTTACATTCTCAGCACAAAAATACCAATCATTATGATGATTTTTGGGCTCTTGCCATACCATGGTTACACCGAATTTCAAACTTTTCAGTTTTCCATTTTTCCACTGATGTATATACTCTACACAAGTTTACCATACCATATGGGGAGCCCAATACTTATCTTGGTCCTCCAGTTTAACCACCTGGGCGTTACACTGATGTCTAGATTTCTGTACCAAAAGCGTTACAGGTTTTCATGAAATTTTTTTTTTTAAATTGTAGACCTGTAACTTACAGAAATATGTCCGAATAGGGGTCTAGTAGATATAATGAATAGAAAAAATGTTTGAAACACACAATCATGTAAAAAAAAAAAAAAATACTTTTAATAAAATTAAAGGAAAAACACAAAATTCAGCCTAAACAGGAATACATAAATAAATGAAAAATACTGAAAATGCGATAATTCGGTATACTGTATAGTAATATATTTTTCTAAAACACCTTCCTAGTGTCCGTCACATACCTATAGACAAAACCACATAAATATATTTTCTCTCATTATGTATTGGATTAAATACAAATTCCTGTATCCAATCCAATACAAAATACATACTTTGTATTTATTTTTAATTGAAACTCATTCATTCATTTTGTATAGGATTGAATACAAACTCCTGCATCCAATCCAATACAAAATGAATGAATGAGTTTCAATTTGAATTTCCCGCACACGCGCCGACATCATCGCGCACACACGCACGCACAAGAAGCCAGCCGGGTTTTTTTTTTCCTCCACCGGCCGGCTTCTTGTTTCAGAGAGCACCCGGTGCTGGAAGGAGAACGACGCGGGACGATCAGCGGGACCAGGAGACGGCACCCGACGCTGGAGAGGGAGATCGACGCTGGAGGACGACGCTGGAACACGGACACGACGCTGGATTAGCACAGCGGGACCAGGTAAGTGGGGAGTGAGAAAAGTACGGGGTTATCGATAATTGCAACTTTTTTTAATATGAAAAAGTACGGGCTTAATGGTTGGGAGGTTAATATCAAAATATGCAAGATATGCTTGTTTCACAAATTCTGTAATGTTTCTTTTCTTTTAATATTTCTGTTTATGAATAAAAAGAACACAAATGAAAGTTTCATGAAAATAATGGTACATTTAATATATAAAAAATAAAAATCATCAGTGTAAATAAAGACTGATAATATGTTGTGTTAACATTTGTTGTTGATAAAATTGTCTATTCTGATTCCTGTATCACAGGAACTGGAGCCAATTCAATGAAACTGATATCATTTCTGGATTTAGCAGACCTGAAATACACTAAATATATAGAAAAATCCTTGGCAAGTGAAAAAAAGGTTTTTTTTTTGTTGAGCTGTGTTATCAAGGACCTAAGGAAATATAAGGATAAATAGTTTGTCTGAATGTTACACCACTGAATTCCCATTTGACATTTTTGTAACCAAAACTTTGCTCCCTACACAGCAAGTCTATTCCTTAAGATTTCTTTTGTTGCAACAAATTCACGTTTGCTTGGATGGTATGCATTGATGTGATTTTTTGTAATCCTCATGATTGTTAGTTTCATCATCATGTTGCTGCAATGTTTTTGTGCCTGGTTTGTAAATGCCAGTTTCTGTAGTTTAGCAATTCTTCAGCAATGTGTTGTCATTTTTTCCACAAGTATTGAGTACAAATGTCTGCATGGTTCCCACACCAAACTCTTACTTGACCCCCTTCGTTGCTTTTGTCCCATATTGGTATTTGAATGTTTTATGTACATAGTCCTTTTTTCAATTGTCATGGTTTTTATTTCTTTTTTTTAATAGTCTGACATTTTCACTCATGTTGATTTGCCCCCACACAACTCTTCTGATCATTAGTGGTAGTGATATTGGTTTGATGTCATTGTGCTGTGCTGCTTGATCTTAGCCCTATTGTATACAAGCACACTTCTACTTGCTGTCCAAACTGGTTGTCAATTAGTTGTCCAGCTGAGTTGCATACTCATTCTAACACACCTGATGGTAATGGAAGGAGGTCCAGGTTGCCAAGCACAACATCAAACCACATTGATTGCCAAGCTCACAAGCAGGGTCTCGCACTCTTAGAAATGAACAGATGTTGTGTTGTTGCTTAACCTAAAGCTCATAAATACTGGAGTGTATGCATTATTTAGGTGTTTACACAAAGCAAATAGTACTAGAATATCAAACTTCTAAGGCCAAATCCACTTTGTGCCATTTTCTTGCTTTTCCATCCCTTCAGGGTGTTTTTGCAGGTTTGAATGGCATTTTAGATCTTGGCCCACTATATATATTGACTTACTCACCTCAGCTTGGTAGTGGAAGCACATAAAGGTGGATTACTTATTTTAACCAGAAGCAATATCATCCATGAATGTTGCTTGTAGCCAAGCCCATGATATCAGAAATCATAGGAACAAATAGGCAATCTTTTCAATGTTAGGCAATATGGTCCCAAAAGCTCTCTTTGCCTATTTCACACATCTAAATGCATACATACATGTTTTGCTATATGTCTATATGTATATATATGTGTATATGTCTATACATACATGAGTGCATATGAAGCAAAACAAGCAATATACACAAAAAAATACAAACTTACCTGAATGAGGACTGTGCAAAAGTAAAGTGCATTTTTCAACAGTTCAGGCGCACATAGCGGGTCCGCCGTCCTGCACAACTATGAGCTACATGCTCCTGAATTTTGGCGCACAACTGTGTGCATCAAACAACTGAGTTTTAAAAGAAACAGCTTAAAAACAATCACAATTGTCTTTTTTAAACTGTGTGTCCAGGGAGATTGGAAAGGAGATCACATAACAACAAACCTCCAATAAACAAAGGACAACATTTTACAAACAACTTTATTCAAAAGAAACATTTGCTAAAAATATAAAATATAAAAAATGAAATATAAAAACACATCAAAACAAAAAAAAACACATCACATCACTAAATTTACACTAAATGACAAAAAAAATTAAAAAGAACAAAAAAAACATGTAAACCCACACTTCCATATAAAGCCAAAATAGTTCAAAAAGGCCCAACAAATATTGCATTCAAAAATACTTAGCAAACCAATATGCAATTTTGGCCTATCGAGGGTGGAAA
>NC_092866.1:32901720-32920928 GCF_032062135.1 Pyxicephalus adspersus
TGTTTGTTTTTTTCTGCAATTGGACATTTCATAATCATTGATTGATATGATCCTTTAGATTTGTACACCAGTAAACAGATATTCTATTAATTAAAAAATAAAATCAAGTTGGGGAGGATTTATTGTTAAAAGTATTTTCTATATGTGTATATAGAAATAAATTTATATATATTTAGATACATATATAATAAATGTAGACACACATATACATATAAATCTATAGAAGCAAACAAGAACGTGTGTATGCTTGTGATTTTTGTGGGAAAATTTAGTCCGATGGCAAAGCCAAGGTTTAGCCTGCGGAAAGTCGCAATATTTACACCCAGTCGGCTCCTCCGATCAGGCATCGTAAGCCTTTAGATAAGCGCCTATGTAGAGGAGCTGAACTCAGTTAACTCTTGCCCAACAGGAAAGAAACAAGTCATTTTAAAATATGCTTTTTCTTAGCGCATATAGATGTTTTAAACATTTGAACAGCACAAACATTTTTTTTAGGGCTAAGGCTATGTGTGCCATTAGAAAGAATGCTTTTTTAGGGGAACAGTGACTTTTAATGCAAGCTCGCCAGTGTCAAACTGCAGTAGATGCGTGGCTCCAGCAGCGAGATAATTTCTGTTACTAACTTCCGCGCGAATATGCCAGCACCTGAAATTTAGTTGATAAATTGATCGAAGGCTTCCCATTTTGGATCGCGAATACGAATGCACGAGCGAGCTTCCGATTTTGCTTGGTGAATCAGGGTCATTTATATCTATGTGTATACACATTTGTGACTTTTTCTAATCAAAGATTACCAATACAATTTATCCAAATACAGCAACATCTACAGCTGTGAAGTAACTACAGTCTGTATACAGCAACCCCTTCAGCTGTGGCATCTATTATCTACACATCTTGATTAACATGGGTCAATATCCCATTGATGGGTAGGTATGTGAGTAACCAGATTCATTTATCCTTTTATATGTTATGTTCTAGTTTGGATCCCATTCTTTAATAACTATACATATGTGTATATTACATTGTATACCATTCTATTAGGGATGATTGTGTAAAATCAATATGTTTAGTGGTAGTTGCAATTCTATACTGAAAAGTTCCTTTACCCACCCAGGCGGTTAGCCCGACCTTGGTTCGGGGTAAGTAAACTTGCTACAATCATTTACCCCCGAACCAAGGTCGGGGTAGCTAAAAGTATAAACATGACAATCGGATTGCAACTGAAAAAAAATACTTACCTTGTCCCCGCAGCTTCTCAGGAGATGCCGTCTCTCTTCTATCTTCTCCCGGCGTGTGCACTGACGATCTCCGGGGCTTCCCGGTGACGTCGCTGCAAGCGTTGGTGCGGGCGAGAGGCGGGGCAGGAAATTCAAATCACTTTGCATTGAACTCAATACAAAAAAGCTGTATTAAGTCCAATACAAAGAAAATTTTAGTATAATATATATATAATTGTAGTATATATATATTATATAAGCTACTATACAGTTACATTACATTATACACTATTTTTTTTTTTAAAGATTTTTTTTTATGTTTTATAAAAAAAAATTTATTATTAAATGTATAAAATTTTGGACATATTTCGGTGAGTTATGCGGTAATTCGGTGAATTATTGAGTAATTCGGTGAATTATAGCCCACAATCTAAAACAAATTTCCATGCAAAAAATTTAACAATTTTTGCATGGAAGTACGGAAGTTCGGAAAGAATTAGAACACCTGGCGTTCACGTACGCGTCCCTCTGCGATTCCTGATGATGTCAGTGCATGCGCCCGTCGACGGGGGTCGTAGCGGGAAATTCAAATCTTTTGAATTAGATTCAATACAAAGTCCTGTATCCAATCCAATACAAAATAATACAAAATATATTTATGTGGTTTTGTCTAAAGGTATGTGACGTTGGACTGTTGGACACTAGGGAGGTGTTTTAGAAAAATATATTACTACACAGTATACCGAATTATTGCATTTTCAGTATTTTTGATTTATTTATGTATTCTTGTTTAAGCTGATTTTTGTGTTTTTTATTTAATTTTATTAAAAGTAATTTTTTATTTTGTTTTACATGATTGTGTGTTTCAAACTTTTTATATATTCATGATATCTACTAGACCCTTGTTCGGAAATATTTCTGTAAGTTACAGGTCTACAATTTTAAAAAAAATGTCATGAAAAACAGTGTACCGTTTTTGGTACAGAAATCTAGACATCAGTGAAACGGCCAGGTGGTTAATGTCTGTTTTCCATGCTATGCCTAAATATGTATTTATATTATGTATTCTCTCTGTATGTACACACAGACCCTTATAGCACGCACCTAACACCTATCCCTGAGGAAGCCAATCAGGGTGAAACACGTTGGACAATTTGCGCAATACTTATGGTCAAATCATTACCTTCCTATATCACAAACTATTGTATGATAGTACAGATTTTATTTAGTGTGATCAACCCCTGCCCTGTGACATATTAACAGGACAGAGGTAAATACTGTCTGTTTGTATTTTTTGTAATCATATATTGAGAAATCATTGAAAAAATACACTTTTTACTTTTTGCATTACAATTACGAGCCTCGAGCCTCTTTTCTTCTCTACACCTTTTTACATTTATACAACCTTTTTACATTTATACAAAGGGCCACATTTTTTCCACAAGTCACGTAAAAGATCACATTTTCAATTTTGAAATGCAAATACATTTATTTTTCCCACATATACTCCATTTTTAATCATTGAAAACATTGTAATATTGTTACCATAGTAGCCATATGTAGGTCATGTACACCTCTGATATACCCCATCCAGACTGCATGAAGTGTCAGTGTAACCTATAAGGTGTAGAATGTAGTATGTAATTCACAACACAGCACAACAGTGCAGACCTTAAGACTAACTAACCTATAACAAAGCACATAGAATGCAGGAATTTTAAATATTAAATACAATGCAGTGTATGAAATTAAAGGATCTAGACTACGTAATGTACAATTTAGTGTTTAAGTATCTTTTTTCTATGTATGTTACTTATAACAATGTATACAGTGATGGAGCCTGAACTCCAAAACATACATATAAGGTACAGTGGTCAGAACTATGCAAAAAAACAACATAGTATATAGAGTTTCAAGGGTAAGGACACTGTAAGGTAAAACGTAGTGTATAGAATTCAGTGGACATGATCATTTAACATACAAAATAGTGTATACAGTGCAGGGGTCAGGACTATATGTTGTACAACATAGCTTTTAGAGTAAAAGGTCAGGAGTATAAAGATCCCCAAGACTGGAGAGGATACACTTTTTTATAGTGACGCTGGGTGATCCAACAAACCTCCAACAAAACAAGTCATTTATTATTTTCTAGCAAATGTTTTGAATCCTGGACCAGATCCAATTCAGGTTTGCTGCATCACCCAGCCTTACTAAAAGAAGTGTATCCTCTCCAGCCTTGGGGAGCTTTATTAAGTAAGTACCTATCATACCGTGCTACTCTGTCACACATATCTGGCCACTTACCTTCTGTGAACCCTAATTTCTCAGGAATGGGGAGATGTAGGGACCTAAAGATGTATTAGTAAGGACATGTACCCACTGGATATCTGTAACATGAATTGCATTACTCTAGAAGTATCCATTGCAGGGATTTTGGGGTACAAAAAGGGCCCCCTATAACTGACAGGATGCATTGTATAGTGTAGTTTCTGCTCTGTGGTACAGGAATGGTGAGCGGGCAGCATTAAATGACTGGCCAGCACTGTATAATAGATTTAGTTTTGTATCTTTCATTATTAAAATTTTGCAATATTAAAATGTGCATTAAATCGTGTGTGCAGAAATTCTAGATTTGTCATTTCCTTTATTTGGTGCATGTATGTTACGGTAACCGGAAACATTTCAAATTAATTTAATTTTAAATAAAACTATTCTATTTTTATACATAAATCTTTGTTGTTTGATTGCATTGTGGCCCGTGAATTTTTTCCCAATGTCAAATGCCCCCCCCCTTATACATACCCCTGAGTAAGCCAAAAGGTGAAACGCGTTGAGTAACAAGACGTTATAAGAATAATTTCTAAAGCAGTTGCTGATTGTTTAGTTCAGCAGTCCATATCCCATGATGCTAGAATAGGCTTTGGACAAAATTTATATATTTTTTTATCAATTGTGATTCTGTAGGAATTGTGATTCTGTATTACCACTAAAATAAAATAATATACACCAACTATTTCTAGCCTACAAACATCTTCTCTTTGCCTTTCTTTATCTCCTGTGTTACACAATTACAAGGTGTGGCTACAACATTACTACTACATGACAGAGAATGTCACGCACAGAGAGACAGGACCACTAGGAGGCGTTATGGCTTGCACGGAGGGGGTGTGAGCCCTGAGAAGGGCCAAGTTGCAAAGTCTAAGCATTAACCAGGTTTTCTCCAGAGCCTCTGATGGTTAGGATGTTGCGCCGCTGGTTACTGCCAAGTTGCGGTCCTTAGGCACATCAAGGTGGGCAAGACATGGTACCAAATCACAGAAGGATAGTAAAGGAAAGCCGGGGTCGAGGCAGGAAGCAAACAAGAGAGGTCAGTCACACGCCAGGGGTCAATTGCCAGGGATGCAGGAGACAGACACCAGTAACACAGAGGCCACTGCGAGCACAGAGAACACAGGAGACACTGGAAGCCACAGGAGGCACAGGTGATGCAGGGATATCCACAGACAGACAGGAACACTGTATTAGCACAGGGAAATTGGGCTGGGAACCAACAGACTGGACAACGAGGGGGTTAACACAGGAGCTGGACACAGGAAACACTGGATTAAGCAACAGGTGTACAGGAACTAGCACAGAACTAGAGGCTCGGCATGAGTAAGGACTTGTTGCACGAACACAGAGTGCAGTCTGTGAGCTAGCTAAAAAGCCAGGGCTGATCAAGGGGCTATTTTCTGATTGGCCAGAGGATTGGATGGAATTGATAAAGCTTAGAAACAGAGGCACGCCCAGCGTCAGAACTGCCCACATGCGCAGGAGAGAGACTCCTGCTCTTTAGTGAGGAAGAGGTAAGTGTGACAGAGAAAGGAAGAGATCAATATACAATATATATTTGTTCCAATGGACGGTAAACTGGTGTCTGATGTCTGTATGGGCCTTTGGTCTACAGGTAGAAAGCAGGTGTCTATAATCATTAGAATATAATTAGCCAGTTGGTTGTTTTACATGTTGCTTCCTAAGCTTCAGTAACTGATTGTTAAATGTAAAAAACCTTTAAAACTAAACCATTTTAAAGCAGAACTAAAGTTCCTGTTTTTCAAATATTTAATCAGACAGACTGTTATTGTGGAAGCAGACAGGCAATGTCCTTTTGCAATATCCATCTTATCTGCCTAATCGCTCCATGGAACTTTGTAAAAAGCTGAAATGCTGCACCAGATAGGCTGGAGTGTGTAGGCGCGAGATCAGGTGATGTAGCCTGCTCTAAATTAAACAAAAAACAGCACATACATGAGCTCGGTATCTGTTTTGTACCATTACAGAAAAAAAACCCTTCTGTACAGCCAGAAGCCTCCTGGGATGCGTGATGTGAGTATGGGAGTCTTTAGAGACAAAAGCGGAGAGCTTTTTAAAAAAAAAAGTAAATTAATTTGGTTCTTTACCCTTTCATGTAAAGTAAAAATTTTAGTGATAGGTTAATGACAAAATTATCACTGAACAAACAAATGTAAAAGTAAATTCTACTCTGTTCTGTAAGGGGCATAAAAGTAAGAGAGCTAAAGTATTTAAAAAAATGTCCATTTTACCACTGAAGACCTAAGTATTATCTAGTTAATCACGTAACCAAATAATGCCATTTCCTTCCTTGATTTATCTGCAATTTCTCATCTAAAAAAGAGGTAGTAACTAACACATTTTATCTCAGAATGTAAGGTATAGTTAAAACAAAAATTGGCATAAATGAAAAACAAATTTCCTTCTCTTTAGCTCATAATTCTCTTAATTAGTGTAATTAACCTAAACAGCATGGTATACTTTGACTTAAACACGTAAAATCGAGCTACAGCTATTTAGTGCAAAACTTGTACTTCTATGTCTATATATAGTGGAGTTGTGCTGGCTCAAATAAAGTATTTCAAGGCATAAAACATGCACATATAAAAATTGGGGTGCATCTAGTTTAGAGCACTATGATTGTATCTTAGGACATTGGCCCTGAATGAATAATGTACAGCTCTGACAAAGATTCACACCCCTCCAGGTCTGTTCTGTCTCCTCATCTCAGCAAAAGTTTCAGACCTTTGCTTGCAGTGCTAGCAATAACTGTGAACAGAAAATGTATTTGTGGTTAGAAGAAGCTGAAGACTAAAAGCCAAGAACAGAGAGCCGGAAAGTAATATGGAAGCCAAAAGTACAACTAGAAAACTGGAATCACTAGCCAAGAGCAAGAGAGTTCCGACCTCTATTGATTTACATACAGTACCTATATAGTATTCCACCATTGGTTAAGTATATAAGCACATAGATAAATTTCTTCCATGTAGTACAAGAGTCTTATAAACATACTTGGAGCAGATGTCAGCTACAGTACCTACTGACTTTTTCTCTAGTTAGAAAATGTTTGATTGACATAGGTAGACTATCTTCCTTTGTAAGGGTGAAAAACACAACACTTGCATAATAATAGATTGAATAAACATTTTTCTAGGACAGCTTATTACCATCCTAAACCAAATTAGATATATTAAAAATATTTTCTTCGTCTGTATATTAATAATAATTAATTAATTTGATGTAGTCCATTAGATTAAACTCACTGTAGAGATCTGTAGTCCATTAGATTGCTATCTCTGGGACAGCAATCCCTAAAAGAACCACTTAATGTAACCAAGACAATCATTTACTTAACCAAGAGCTAGACAAATCCCAGGAGTATGGCAGAAAAATGTGCCATAAAAAATGTGGTTATGAGGTAACCTAGATCTGAGGTAGGCAAACTCCAGCCTTTAGGCCAGATACGGCCTAGCCAGTATTCCAGTCTGGCCTAACCCCCCAGTTGAGTATTGTTGGATCCGGCCTAATTGAATTGTCGCGTTATCGTGAGTTCCCCCGATAACCTCCATATCATCGAGTTCCCACACAGTAACCCCAATTACTATGCCTAAATAGCAGAAGCAACTCGCAGCTACCAGTCTCTGGAAGGTTGACCTCAAACGTCGTGTCTTGCTGCTTGCTTGCAGTCACGGTTGGAAAAGACCTTTCCTTGGACACCTTGTTTCTTCTGGCCTGGTGTGCCTTCTTGACCTCCTGAAATGGCCTAGTAGTCCAAAAAATTTGCGGACCCCTGACCTAGATGCTTATCTTTAATTGGTTGATGATGTCTTACAGACTCTAAGCTAAAATGCAGACACAAGAACAATGAAACAACAGAATTTATGTATCTTACACCCCTGAACTGTGACATGGCTGCTCCAACAGAGTCATCCCATAAAGCTTTGTCATTTCAAATATAGAATCATCTAAAGGAAACAGTGAACATATTCTTTTTTTAATTACATTTTCACAGGTTTCCCTTGTGTTGGGTGCATTTGAACAGAAATATGAAGGAGACAAGAGTTCCAAAACTCTAATGTAGTTCCATTGCTACATCAATGAGAACAGCAGCACTTATTCAGCGATGCACCATCTCTCCTTGGTTAGTCACATGGTGCCTAGTAATCTCTGAATGGGGAGTACATACAATAGGGTGTTTACTGAAGGTGACAGCATCTAAAATACATTTGAGCTATACAGGTAGTCCCCGGGTAACAAATAAAATAGGGACTGTAGGTTTGTTCTTAAGTTGAATTTGTATGTAAGTTAGAACTAGTACACTATTTTAATAAATGCAATTAGGACAGATATTTGACTCAACGTATTATTAGGCACTGTGGTGTCAGTTACTGTATAAAATCCTCACTTTGAGTTAATCACAAACAAAGCAAAAAAAAAAAGAAATCATTATGGGGCCTAGACATTAATTAACTTTTGGAGCAAGCTGTGCATTCATATGCAAAAAGAAACAACTGGAGAGTTTGTCTTGGTCATTAAAAAGTTCCAACAGGCTGCAGAAAGAGCTCAGTCCTTAAGATCACCCACAACCTCAGCTGTGTTAAGCAAAAGATTTCTTCTGCAAGTTATGCAAACCGCCCCTTCAAGCCTCCGTTCTACACAGGAGTGAGCAGGGGGTTCATATCCAGAAGGCATCCATATGTCAAATGTCCTTAACCTGGGGACTACCTGTACTCTGCATCTGCACCAAACAATAGAGATTTCTACATATGCAAGGTTATGGGGACAGCTATTTTTTTTTTTATTAATTTTTATTTATTTTTTCAAACTAATACAGAGGAATTTGTAAACTACCAATTACAACATAATAGAAAATATCAACACAGGTGAAACAATATACCATATACTAACAAATAAACAATACTGAGATACAGACATTGACTTAACATTACTTAACAGTTATCGTGCAGTTACATTCGCATAAACAAAATATTACAATAGAGGATACATTAGAAAACCATCATAATTCTGCATAAAATGCATTACAAGACTACAGGTGGATCATTATCCAGTAGCCTGGTGACATACCAGGAAGTCTGCTCAAACATAGATATTATACACCGTTTAGTAGCCAGTGGTAGCACATTTATATATGACTCCCATAACTCAAAGAAATGTTGTGTCTTTAGATCTTTGTGAATTGAAGCTTCTAATCCAGGGGTCCTCAAACTTTTTAAACAGGGGGCCGGTTCACGGTCCCTCAGACTGTCGGGGGGCCGTACTATAGTTTGAAAAAAAACAGGAGAAGATTCTTATGCACACTGCACAAAACGTATTTATTGTATAGAAAACATGAAAGAACAATACTATATGCACAGAACACTTGCCGATCATTAAAAAAAAAAGTGGCGTTTACTTTGGCTTTAAAATTGCTTGAGATTATTCCTTTGCATGGAAAATGCACAGATAAATTTGAATTTTCACTGTGTGTATTGAAAATGCAAATTTATCTTGCATTTTCCATGCAAATGAATAATCTCAAGCAATTCATTCATTTGCTTCTTTTTATACACCCTACCCTACCCAACACTACCCAACACTTTTTATTAATTAAAAAAGGGCTGCTAAAAAAACTTTGTCAGTGTCTGCTACCTGTCACTCACTGTTGCCTTCATACATCGGCTGGATCACACTGCAGCACATGTGTACATGATCAATGTGCATAGTATGTTTATACTATTTACAAATGTACATTAATCATGTACATTTGTGCTGCAGTGAGAACCAGGCAGTGGATGAAGGCAGCAACGAGTCTCTGCTCATACCTTCTCTGATGGCTTCAGCCCGACAGCTCCAGCGTTACCCCGGCAACAGTGGTGTCACGTGACCGGGTTACCTGGAGTGCAGATCTCAGACAGCCAGAGCACAGGCAGGAGAAGCAGCCTGGCCGGCCGGCAGCCGGCGGGCCGGATGGACAACCTCAGCGGGCCGTATTCGTCCCGCGGGCCGTAGTTTGAGGACCCCTGTTCTAACCAGTCCATTTGGAAGATGTGTCCAAGCTTTACTAAAAATAAATGCAAAGTAGGGGGCTCTGCACCGTTAAGGTGCCAGACACTGGGTGCAACCTAGGAACAGCTGTTCCCACTGCTGATCAGAACATAGCCTAAATCGTTACCTGATGACATAGAAAGCGAATAAAAAATATCAGTGTGCAGTGTTTTATGTTAACCAGGCTAAAAAATGTGTCAACAGTTATAATTTAATTTTAGATCTTGTTAAACATTATTATTATTATTATTATTATTATTATTAATAAACAGGATTTATATAGCGCCAACATATTACGCAGCGCTGTACATTAAATATAGCAAAGTGTGTTGACAGTCCATAAACTCTGAGGAGTAGAAGCATTGTTTTGTGTTGCTTATATGTATTTTTTTTTTAAATAAAAAAAAAATACAAGAATAAGCAAATGCAAAACTCTGAATAAACAAATGCAGATGAGCAAACTGACAGCACAATAGTATTATAATATTTACCCATCTCTATGCCAACATTTTTTGCATAGATGAAAAAAATGACTTACATATATCTTTTTAATGCACAATATATAAGGAACTTGCAACCTATGCATGTATGTAACCTTTCACTACAGATTTTATGTTATTCCTATACCATCATGCAGAGTCTGTTCCATCAACGTTTTATTTTTAGCAATTATTCCCCATGCAGGGAGTTCTCTGTAGCTACTTCTTTTATTTTTTGGCAGAAAGTGGGCATGACTAGGGTGTGATTTACCCCATTCAAATCTACAACTAGGAGAGAGCAAACTAAGCGGTCACAGAGAATTCTGGGTCTTACAGCTTACAGTCTGCACAGCTTCTAAGAAACATAACTTTTCTAAGAAAGTCACAGATTTCTAAGTGATGCAAGCACTGCTGTTACCTTTCAGTAATTTTTCAGTGAGTTTGCATAAAAAATGTAAAAACAATAATATAAACATAAAAAATAGCATAGCATCATTTAGCATAATTTAGTTTTCTAAAAAAGCACCATATAAAATGCTTCTATGCTTTGATAATGCCCAGTCATATTTACAACTGTTTAAAACAACTGTTAACCTTTTCTTACAGCATTACAAAGCAACTTTACACCATTTGAAGTCTTTTCTTATTGTTAAAACGATTTTATTCCATTATAAGCACCCCCTGCTGAGACCAAAGTAGTTATAGGCTTAGTCTACACAGACTGTTTCCCCAGCATTTAACCTGAGGCTTTAAAAGCCCACGCATTCCCATGCATTCCAATGGGCTAATCTACACCAGGGCGCTTTGAGGCACATTTTTGAGCGTTAATGGGCAGATCAGCTATGCCTGAAAAGTAAACTACCTCTGCCTTCTCTAAATCATTAAACATAAATACTTCAGGCTGGGTCTACACGGATGGTTTTAAAAACGCATGTAAACTCTCCTATTGCATTTATATGCGTTTTTTTACACTTTTACTAGCGTTTTAAAGCTTGCCTTTAAACCAATAGAAAATATCTATGCTGCGTTTTCCCATGTTTTTCCAGGTTCACATTTAAAGCACTTAGAACACCGGAAAACGCCCCTATTGAAATCAATAGACGCATTTACCCACGTTTTCCAGCCTTTGCCCTGCGTTTAAATTTTCAAAACGTTGCAGGGAGCGATACCACTCAAGGAAACGCTCTTTTGTAGATTAGCCCAGTGGAACTTGGACTTTTAAAGCCTTAAACTCTGGGGAAAATGTCCATGTAGACTAAGCCTTAAACAAGTATAGCATGCATGGCAAGGTGCACCCCACTGATTTAGGCTTTAAAAGGGTCCATCCGTTCTCAGTAAAAGCATGTTATACAAATGATGACGTAAGTTAGAAATGTCATATTAAAAGCTTACTCTACACGGACTGTTTCCCCAGCGTTTAACCTGAGGCTTTAAAAGCCCATGTTTTAAATTCCCAAGCATTCCAATGGGCTAATCTACACCAGGGCATTTCCTTGAGGCACGTTTTTGAGCATTATAAATAACGCTCCTTGCAACATTTTAAAAATTAAAACATGGGGTTAACGCGGGTAAACGTGTCAATTAATTTTATTGGGGGGCATTTTCCCACGTTTATAAATGTTTGAAAACATAATTGTGGTAAAAACATGGTAAAAGTGGCAAAATGCAGTAAAACGTGGCAAAATGTGGTAAAACACAGCAAAACTCACTGTAAGCGGTTTACAGCAGTTTAAAAGCAAGTTTTAAACATGGGCTTTTTAAAAGCCTCAGGTTAAATGCTGAGAAACAGTCTGTGTATACCCAGCTTAAAAGAGAAGAGTACAATACTTTTTCCACAACTAAAAAAAATCAGTAGTTTCCTATATCGCTTACTAATAATACAAAACAAAACAAAAACAGATAGGGAATAACTGGCAATGATTGATAACCTTTCTTCATCTGGGGGCCGCTGCTGACATTGAGATAAAACTTGTGGGCCACAATGCAAACAAACATCCAAAAGATGTATGTTTAAATCTAGAATAGTTTTAATTTAAAATCAGATTAAATTAAAATGTTTCTAGTTACCGTAACGTACATGAACCAAAGAAAATGAAAAATCAAGAATTTCTGCACTCACCATTTGATGCTCATTTTAATGCAACATTTTATTAATGAAAGACACAAAACTAAAGCTATCATACAGTGCTGGCCAGTTATTTATTGCTTCCCGCTCATCATGGCAATGATCATTAGGGTACTGTCAATTCGCTCTGGGCTGTGGTGCCCCAAATATTTATTTGCTCATTCAATAGAGTGTATGGTTTGGAGTGCTCTATCTCTTTGATGAATGTGTCAAACTTTAAGTCTTGCCACCCCGTTTCAATGGCACGATACGGTAATTATGTATTAACACAATCTTGATCTATACATAATTACAGAGTCATACATTATAATACCTTCAACCTCTGTAGCGCAGCACAGAATTAAGATATTTCAACCATACATGTTTATACTGTCATGCATTGCTTGTAGTCCGGTTGACCATTCTGATTACGTTTAAACCCGACGCGTTTCACCTAAAGAAGCTTCCTCAGGGGTAGGTAGGATCTGGAGAGGTCAAGGTATGTTCAGTGAACATATACGTATGTAAAGTGAGAGCAAAAAATGCAAAAAAATATAAAATATAATCAGTAATGATAATCACATCATCGTTCTTTTTTTTTTAAATGTAAATTTTTATTTAAGTTTTTTAACATATACAGGTATACAACAAAGCAGGATCACAAAAAAAAAAAAGCATATAAAACATATATTAAACAATAAGAGAAAGGTAGGCACAAAATACAGAATGATGTCAAAACATGAAAACAAACATCATGAAATACATACAAAACCAAAGGAACAAAACAAAATTACAAACACACCTGTGTTTGTCTAACCCTTCATATCGATTATATTAATACAAAATCAGTACTTATCTAGCAGCAAGTAAAACAAAAAAGCATTCTTAAATAAACGCCTTTGCAAAAATCAAATAAAAAAAAAAAAAAAAAAGGAAAAGAAAGAAAGGAAAAAGAAGAAAAGACAAGAACAGAAAGAAGTCCAAGATCTCACTAGGGAAACAACTAGTACAGCCAAGCGTATTTAAGGTTCAGATATACAACTATACAATACCGGTAGCAGTTGCTTGATCCCATGGGGCCCAAATTTCCTCAAATTTCTCCAGTTTGTTATTGAGCCTAGCAGATAAATGCTCCATCAGCCGAAATATCCTCTACACGTGTCCTCAATTCAGCAACAGAGACCAGAGTGGGTGATTTACAATGTACCGAGATGAGACATCTGGCCGCCGTAAGAATATGCACCAAAAGAACTTTCCTCGGTTTAGAAAGTTCGGTAATGGGGACATTCAGCAAATGGGTCACCGGATCCAAGCTAATGGAGGTTTCCAGGATTTTAATGAGCAAAGCATTCACCCCACTTCAGTAAGGCACTATCTCAGAACAGTTCCAAAAAATATGAAACAGGGTGCCTACTTGAGAATCACACCTCCAGCAACTATTACTGCAAGACGGATATATGGAGTGAAGCCTGTCTGGAGTATAGTACCAATGCATAAGAATTTTATATACATTTTCCCTATACAACGTACATACCGAACTCTTATGAGCTTTACCCCATATAACCTGCCACAGCTCTGGAGGGAGTTCCCTGCCCAGAATGGACTCCCATTTAGTCATATAAGCATGCTTGCCTAGGGGCATCGCAGGTTCAGTAGTCAATATCCAGTTAATCTCCGAGATCAGCCCTCTGCGAGATGGACCACCTGCGCATACACGTTCAACAACATGGGGGGTGAAAAGATAAAGTCTCCAGTGACAGCTTGGGCGAAATTACGGATTTGTAAGTAGCTGTATATGGCCGATGTAGGTAGTTCAAATTTGGATTGTAGATCCGCAAAGGGCAATAACTTCCTGGTGACTGGATTACAAATATGTCCAAAACAGAAAATCTTTTTAGAAACCCAGGGAAAAATCTTACGCCTAGTCAAGCTATCTGGAATTTGGGGGTTATATAGAAAGGAAGTTAGTAAGGATTTGGGAGAGGCAAGACAGAACTTTTCTTTACTACAAATCCAAATTCGCCTAGTGAACTGCATAGGGTCCCAATAGGGATGAGTCAGGTATATAGTGCAGGGATCCCCACAACATCGAGTTAGGATGTGCAGGGGCAAGTCAAAGTTTTTCTATCTCTGTCTATCTGTAAGCCCTTAAAGTGGTCCATGAAGCAATCTGATTAAGATGTGAGGCTAAAAAGTATTTATAAAAATCTGGTACCCCTAAACCTCCCCTATTTTTCAACGAACATAATACAGATTTGGGAAGACAGTGATGCTTATAATCCCAAATATAGTTATTACTTCGTCTTAAATAAGTTATACTTCGGCTTGAATGTGCCCCAAGGCTGCATGCGATACATTCACCAGTAAGGTTTCAAAAAGATAGAGCAGTTTTGGTAGGACAGACATTTTAATAAGGGCAATACGCCCAAAGAAGGATATACGGAGAGTGCGCCATTTGGTCAGAAGTGATTTAATATCCTGGAATAATTGTGGATATTTCGCTTTATAGAGCAATTGGTATGAGGGGGACAAAAGAACTCCCAGATATTTAATGTTTTCCTGTTTCCAGCGATATGGGAAATTATCCTGTAATCTATCAATCAGTGCCTGATCCAAATTAATCGGTAAAGCTTCTGTTTTTGTTTGATTGACTTTATATCCAAAGTCCCATATACATCTAACACCATATGAAGAGAGGGGAGCGTCTGCATACAAGGCTATCTTGAAGGATTTTAACTGGACATTGACCACTTTAATATCTGGGTGCTGCCTAATAGTCTGTGCCAATGGCTCTATGCATAAGGCAAATAATAGAGGCGATAACGGGCATCCCTGACGGGTGCCATTCTGTAAGTTAATAGGCATGGAAGTAATGTGAGGAAACTTAACCACCGCTCTGGGGCATCTGTATAGAGCATGTATAGCTTGAAGAAAAGGACCCAGGACACCAATATGAGAGAGAACACTAAACATAAATGGCCTAAGTAAGTAGCGCCCCTTGTTCCATCCTATTAGGTGCATTGATTATGTCTATTGTTCTTCTCGTGTTGTCTCCGGCCTGTCTGCAGGAGATAAAGCCCACCTGATCTTTATGTATAACCGAAGGGGGGGTACATCCCAAGTCTAGTGGCGAGTATTCTCATAAAAATCTTTAAATCTGAATTTAGTAGAGCTATAGGGCGGTAGCCTATTGGATCTGTCAGATCTTTACCTGGTTTTAAGAAAACTGATATATATGAATGGAGTATAGATCTACTTCTTCTCTAAGTTGACGAGCCAACTGAGTATCTGCTTTGTTCCCCTTTTCAAAAACCTGTGACGCAGGTATACCATAGCCTTTTCAATGCGATCAAGATCTACCTCCTTAATTTTGTTCCATACATCAACAATTTTTCTGAAGAAGTATGACAGAGGGGGAGACCTGCATGGATAGTTCTAAATCCCTGAAGTCAAAGGTCAATTGGAAACAAAGTGCCTTTTTGTTCCCTTTAAGTCTGGAGGACTCTTTATTAAAGTGCCCCCTTATCACAGCTTTATGAGCCTCCCACAATGTGGAGGTCTGTGCCACTGAGCCTATATTATACATAAAGTACCTCAAAATTTCTACCTGAATAGTCTGTTTTGTAGGTTCATACTTCAAAAGATAATCGTTTAATCGCCAATGACATATGCGGGGTGGTATATTGCCCAATTTCACTGTACAAATATTGGGGGTATGGTCTAACCAAGAAATCACACCAATATCAGAGGAAACCGTTGCCTTAAGAGCCGGTAAGCTGGCAAAAAAATAGTCTAAACGAGTATGTGTTTTATGAGATATATACAATCATTTTCAATATTAGCATTGGTTCGAATTTAAACAGTCATATAATCGTTCAAGGATGCTGTGATACTTTTAGTTAGTCTAGATATTTATAGTTATACTTATTAGGTGAAATATGAATATAAGAAATACTGTATCTATACAGGTAAAACACGGTATACAGTTAATTGACATGCTGTGTAATAGGTTCTAAGGATAATAGTGGTATTTTCTGGTCAAATAAGTGATGTTATTGGTGTGGGCATAAATATTCAATATGTTGATGGTGCATATTGTCATGGTCAATGTTAGGAGGCGCCCTCTGGATTTACAATCCCAGGTGATGCCTCACGGCAGGAGGGAGCGCGCAGCCTATTCCCTCCAGCAGTTGTGCTCGCGTTAGCACTGGGGTTTCAGGATCTGAGGGCCTGAGGGTTGCTGCATCCCTGTAGCTGGGATTTTTCCCTCGGCATCCTCTGCACTGAAGCTGCACAGCTGAAGGGAATTGGAGCTGTGTGCAGCTGGTTAGCAGAGTGGTTCCTGTTAATCCCATGCTGTCATTGGCCACTGGGATGACAGCATTGGATTAACAGGGTCTGAGGTTAGTACACGCCCGCTAGGTGATGTGTACTCAGGGTGTCCTAGAGTGTGAATAGGTTGAGTCAGGGGAGCCCAGCGTGTCAGAGCCATGTTGTATGGCACGCCCTCACAGTTGCCAGCAGGACGATTAGCGATCAACTGTTTGGTCCCATTTGGCAGCAAGGTGATCAGTATAAAATAACTGATCATACGAAGGAGAGACATAGGCAAGCCCCGAAACGGGGGAGTGGGATATGCCAACGTCCCGTGATAGGGCAGCCACGGTGCCAGCCAAATGAGATGGCGCTGGGTCCCCCGCAAGACCCATCTGCTACAGTGGGTAGTTCCCGTGGGTGCAGAAGGTATGACCAAGCCCTAGGTAAATGTTTTCTAGGTGAACTTGGTGAATGTAATTTTGATCATAGTGGTGTGGGATGTTGTGCTATCAACATTGAACAGAATAAAGTAAAAAAAATATAATAAAATAAAACTAATCAATCTATGTCTTTGATGTATACATAAAACTATATATTTCTTTGGTTGTATATTCATCCCAGTGGAAATGTTACATTATATATACATTAGAGGAAAAAGATAATTACATGTTAGCAGTATCCTACTAAAGAAAAGTCCTACTAAAGAAAAATAACATACAGTATATACATTTAAAGAATATTAACATAGTCCAATTGTTACTAGATATCCATGAACAAAGGTTCATACATGGTAGTATTTCACAAACATAGAGGTAGCATGATAAATAATTGTACATAATACAAATTATCCATAACATTATTAAAGTATATTTTTGATCCTCCCAATTGGGTTAGGGTCCAATACATTCAGAATGAATACCGTTCCGAATTATAACCTGGTAACATAATTCCATTATTGTGTAATAGTGTGGATAGTACGCAAAGAGTATATAGCATAAGGGGTAGGTTAGTAGGTAGTTAGATGTGTATTTTCAAATGTATTATATTATTGTTCTATTTAGGTCTTTGTTCCCGATAGTAGAGTATGGAGTGTAGTAGCATTGCTTAGTTACAGGAAAGGTTTGAGTGCATGATTAAAAACTGGTGCATGTGTGGCTTTTATTGAGACTATCCTTTTTGTCCCCATTTGGAGGAGTTTCTTGTCTAAACCCCCCCCCCCCCCTCTCTCTAGGGTTTGCGGGGAATGTGTTCTAATATAATTTATAAATGAGAGGACAAAGACAGAGTATTTTTGAATGCAGCAATATATTAATCCGTATGGATAAAGCATTTATAATGTCACAATTCACAACTTTTCATCGATGCAGCATAAAGTGGGGGGAAAGGGTTCCCCGGTCCCGCCCGCTTTGAGTCCCCGCATGAGCCTGTTCTGTTGGACAGGCTCGCTTTGCCCTGGATGCGCTCCAGCAGGGCACTGAGCCGGTCTGAGTCTGGTGACACCTCCTCTCCGTTGACGTCTTCTGGATGGGAGGATCCCTTCGGGAACACCCCCCATCCTTGGCGACGCCCACAAATCCTGCTGTTTCCCCCACGTCAGTGGACTCCCTCATGGCAGAGGTAAACTTCAGGAACGCCGCCTCCCATACCTTATATGGAGGCGACTCCCGGAAGGCTGTCCACTCATTCGGCAGCAGGCAGCGGCTGCGGTCTCTGTGCTCTGACACTATAGGACCTGAAGGTATATTGAATGCACACAATCTTATTGAATATATATATTTTTTCATATTTTTTTTTATATACTTTTCTTATGATGATCTTTAGGTTGGAGTTCTTAGGTTGTTAGTATCTTACCACCCACTTTCACTATATACTTACCTTTCATTATTCTGCAAAATAACTAATAGCTATACTCTTGATCCTCTTATACTACATCTCGGTTATTATATTATATATACTTATATTATTGTAGGTCATTTTGTGGGCCCTCCTTCTGGGTGCTTATTCAAAAGCCCCCTCCATCTCAAGGGAAATGTTTTTCCCACACTTTGGGTTTGTCTGGGATATTGTTCCCTTCAGATGTTTTACACACAACATATGACATATCCTGAAGAAATATGTAAGTTTTCTTTTCTTCTCTTCCTTTATGACAACCACAGATGTCGATGATATGATGATTGAAATTCAATCACACATTATTGTTTTATGACATATATGAATTACTTATTTTGCTTAGAATCATGGTACAATTTAATACTTTTAATTATGATTTGACATAAGGATTTTAGATGTGTATATTTAGTGAACTAAGAATACATACTGAATTCCGATACTTTGCTTTTTTCTGATATTTTGTACTTACTGTTAACCTAGATACTGCCAAATAATCGTGCTCAACCTCGTTAAAACCTTACGGTACCCCTGAAGAAGCCTAAATCAGGCGAAACACGTTGGGTAATTTACCTACGTTTGCGACACTATTGTCAGTATATGTGATATAATTTTGATTATGTTGTATATTCCTGCTAGTAGTTCATTGTCTAGTGCCCCTACAGGGCCGAAATAGTAATGAGCTGGTTCTGTGTTTCCAGTTGTTTCTAATCACTGATTTGTTATGTATTATGAGAAGTTATCTTTAACCACCTTGCCGTTAAGCCCGACCTTCGTTCGGGCACAAAAAAATTGCAAGGATGGTTAACCCCGAGATTTTTCCCATCC
>NC_092866.1:32922077-32942999 GCF_032062135.1 Pyxicephalus adspersus
TTAAATGATTGTGTGTTTCAAACATTTTTTATATTCATAATGACTACTAGAACCCCTGTTCGGACATATTTCTGTAAGTTACAGGTCTACAATTTAAAAAAAAAATTTCATGAAAAACAATGGATCACTTTTGGTACAGAAATCTAGACCTCAGTGTAACGCTCAGGAGGTTAATACAAAATACGTATGTTGTTGCCATAAAAACCCTTCTTTCTGCGTTCTTCCTATAATTGACTATATCCAGGGATGGCAAATAGGCTATTCTTTTTTAGGGCTTGTATACACATTTATTACCACCAGATAAAAAAACGCTAATACTTTAGTTTAATTCACAATAGTACACGTATCAATTATACATAAATAAAATGTTGCCACCTAATTTTCAGTGGAGTAAAGTGTAAATACTAGACATTGATTCCTAGGTGCACATGAGCTGAATGGGAAGGGCAAGTGGATATCAGGTCCCAAAGCATTTCACCCTATATGGCTTCCTCAGGGGACTTGTAGACATCAATGTGCAACTGTATACAAAAGATAATCCATGTTTTGACATTTAACTTGATTATACAAGGCAGGCCAACATACAATTGTATCACAATATTGAACATTCACCTGGGTATCACTTTACTGTACTTTCACCTGGGTATGCAGTGAACCACAGCTTAGAGGAGAGGAATTGGTGTTATCTACAACTTACATATTCGGAATGTGTTCTAAGCCATAAAAGGATAAAACTTTTTTGTCAAAATTGTGCTTTGTTCCAACATAGTAATTTATTGGTGTACATATTGGTGTTGTGATTCTGCCTGTTGTAATGGAGTGGATGTGTTCATTTATTCTCTTTTTAAAAGGTCTTATTGTCTTCCCCACATAGAATGCTCCACAGGTACAGGTGATGAGGTAAATCACTTCTGATGTGGAGCAAGCTATGTGATGCTGTAGTTTGTGGCAGTGGCTGTTTGGGAGTGTTGTGGTTACAGATGCTTTAAACCAAGCGCATTGGCTGCAGTGACCGCATTTGAATGTGCCATAGATAGATTCACCTATTGGTGTATGCTGAAAATGACTTGTAACTGAGTGGTCTTTTAGAGATCTGGACTTTCTGTAGGTGATCATCGGTTTGGTACCAATAAATTTATTAATTTTTGGATCAGATTGTAGTATGTTCCAGTGTTGGGATAGAGTATTAAATATAGTGTTGTGATGTTGGTTATATCTTGTGATGATTTGAGTGGTTTAGGGGTTTTGTTTGGGTGTGGTGTCTTGTTTAAAGAGGAGGTCACTTCTATTGTAATATGGAGCTCTTTGAAAGGATCTCTTGAGTAATCTTTTTGAGTATCCTCTTTGTAGCAATCTATCTTGGAGTTTGTTTTCCTCCATTTTGAAATCATGGACTGATGTGCAGTTTCTTTTTACTCTGAGGTATTGACTAAAAGGGATGCTTTTAATTAGGGCCTTCGTATGTGAACTTGCTCCATGCAGGATAGTGTTCCCAGCAGCGTGTTTGCGAAACAGTGTGGTAGAAATTTGATTGTTTTTGTTAGTTTTCATAAAAAGATCCAAGAAGGGAAGTTTTGATTGACTATGTTCTTGTGTGAATTTGAGATTAAATCTATTTTCTTGGAGGTGTCTGAAAGCTTGTGCCTGTCCAGAAAAGAAGAATGTCATCTATGTATCTTTTCCAGATGAAGATTTACTGTTTGTATGTTTGTATTATGGGATCGCAGAAGATTTATTTTCCCCATGCACCTAGAAAAAGTTTGGCGTAGGAGGGCGCACATTGTGTGCCCATGGCCATGCCCCATAGGGCATGGCCCTATGGGGCAATATATTTGTAAATATGTATGCTCATCGAAGGTGAAATTTTTTTTCTTTTCTTTTCTTCTTTTTTTGTTTGTTATAGGTCAGTAGTGAGACAATGAATTGATTCTTCTGTGGAACTATAGGGTAGGCCTTTTTTGAATAGTTTTATATGGTTTGGGTACCTAAGTGGTGTGGTATGCTGCTATAAAGAGCCTCCACATCTATTGCCACTATTGTTGTATTTTTTGGTACATGAAGATCATGAGTTAATTCTAAAAGGTCTATGGTATCCCTCAGGTAAGAGGGGAGTTTAGTTACTAGAGGTTGTAAGTACGAATCAATCAGTTCGCTAGCATTAGCAGTTAAAGAGCCTTTACCCAATATTATCGGGCGGCCTGTTGGGATGGATGTTTTTGTGAATTTTAGGTAGGGCATAGAAGGTTGATAGTATAGGGTGTTTGTTGATTAAATAATCTCGTTTGTTGGTTGATTATGTTGTCAAGGAATGCTTTTTGGATAATGTTGTTGTATTCTAGGGTGAATTCTTCTATATTGCTTATGGCAAACTGTTTGTACCATTCCTTGTTTTAGTATTTGAGTTAGCTTTATATCTAGAGATCTTTTAATGTACTGTGTTAAAGTCTTGTATAATAATGTTTCTGTAAAGGTTTGGGTTGTATGTAATTGATTCTAGGTTGGGTTTGTCTAACATGGTTTTGAGTGTTAGATTACAGGTGAAAATGTGTAGATCTTTGATAAATTCAATTGTATACAATGCCAGGTGTGGACAGAATGAAAGACCCATTTTCAGGACTTGGCTCTCAGACCGGGGGGGGGGGGGGGGGGGGGGCTTATTTGATGGCCCTGCCTTATCATCGGGGAAACACGGTATGTATGGATCAAGATTGTGTTAATACATAATTAACGTATCGTGCCATTAAACCCCTTCTCTTTGTGCTTCTTTCATTAAGCTATTACTTTCTCGTTCACAAAACTTCGAAGCTGCGTTCAGACTGGCAGTGAGGTTTTAGTGCGGTTACTGCTTTCCCATGCCATAAAACCCTGTCTGGTAAGTGGGATGCTTACTTTTTCCAATTTCTCAGGAACAGAGGGATGCTGACAACTTGAAATATAGGAGCCCTTACTCTCTATGAAACTCAATTTCTCTGTAAGAAAAGGGAAATGTAACTGCAAGTGCAAGACTTTTATGGCTAATTCCCCTGAAATTTCCTTACTACAGCACCAACCCAGGAGGACTGTTAGACGTTAAGATATGACTGTATACAAGATAAATAAATAAATGAATAGGTGATACTTTATGTAATAACTAATTATGCATTTCAACTGGCCAATTACATTGTCTATCTATTAGCCATCAGTATGACTGTATCATTAACATTGCTGGAGAGAAAAATCCATATACATGCTGAAATTACGTGATTGTATTCACATCCATGTGCAAAATGTGTGTCAGTGCCTTATGATCATGTTATTCATCTGGAAGAAAGTAAAACGAGTAGAGGAATTGGTCTGGTACTTACAGTTAACAGTGGGTTAAAGGAGATTCAAGGAGTCACAGTCGCAAGTGATTGACAAGGCACATCAGTTCAATTGCTGGAGATTATAAATATCATCGTTAGACATAGTAGTTATGAATTAATGACGGTAAGGTGAAGGGAGAGTGAGGGATAATCATATACTAGGTATATAGGGGTCTTTGTGAGTGTTAAGAAACATTGGTTTGTTCTTTGTCCAATAATAATGCCACTAATATTTAGGTATCCATTAAGAAATGTATAACCAACTACGTTGTTACATGTTGTCTCAGAATTGTTTTAATAAATAGCCATATATACAAGTTTTTAGATTGGGGATGAGGTGGTTAGCAGATAGAAGATTGCAACAAATAGGGAAAGGTAAGAGTTTTGCAAGTATTTTCAGTTGTTAGAATTAAATAACATGAAGTTTGAAAAGGTATTTAAATAGCAATTCTTGGTAAAGTTCTATCCTGGTGGCTTGTAATGAAACAAAGCTGGTATCTGCAATTTCCTATGAGCCATGGTGCCTGGTGGTGGTGCTGGTGGTTACCATACAGCAATGAACAGAGCCTTGCTGTGTTGGCTCTTTAAATCCATGTAGGCGTGTGGCGTCTGGAAAATACCAACTGCGCATGCACAGAGGTTTGCGCGTGTGCAGTCTGAAATGGGGGTCCCACTCCCGCCCTTCCTTTGTGCCCTGCAAGTGAATTGAAAGCCGCATATGTGCTGTGAAAAGGGGAGAAAATACTTTGGCCCTCACAGCTGCCCTGTTGATGTTAGAAGCGGCTGTGCGATTGCAGGGGAAGTAAAGTGTAGATCTTGACTACGGAGGTGGATGTCAGAATGGAGGAGGGGTGGAGTAGGAGGGGAATATAAAGGCTAGAGTGTATCTGATTGGAAGTTGAAATAAAGAATGGGCAGTTGCTATATGAATGGGTACTGAGGGCAGAAGTATTTTCTCCCCTCCTCACAGCGCATATTTTTTATTTATTTTGCTAATATATGTTTATAGGGGTATGCAGCATATTAAATGTTAGAGGAGGTGAATTGGTACACCCTACACTAGATCCATCCCCTTTGCTATCTGTCAGATGAATTGCATTTCACTAGAAGTATCCATTGCTAAGATTTTGGGGTACAAAGAAGGTTAGCGGCCCGCTATAACTGACAGGATGCATTGAATGGTGTAGTTTCTGCTCTTTGGTACAGGAATAGTGAGTGGGGAACAATATATACCTGGCCACCACTGTATGATAGCTTTAGTTTTGTATCTTTCATTAATAAAATACTTTGTTAATAAAACATTGAATCAATAAAATGAGCATCAAATGGTGAGTGAAGAAATTCTTGATTTGCCATTTCTTTTATTTGGTGCATGTAACTAGAAACATTTGAATTTCATTTAATTTTAAATTAAAAATATTCCAGTTTTAAACATATATATTTAATGTTTGTTTGCATTGTGGCCCACAAGTTTTATCTCAGTGTCTACAGTGGCCCCCAGATGAAAAAAGGTTTGGCACCACTCTCATAGCGAAAAATAGGAGATTCGCAAAAATAGGAGATGCGCAAGGCAACAAGCAGAGAGAGCAGAGAAGGAATGTGGCCTGCGGGCCATAGGTTGGGCACCCTAGCTTTATTACAAACAATAATTTTTACAAGTAAAATTCTGAACATTACACGATTATTAAAATCATTATTCGTACAACAAACAAATACCAAATAAATAATGAACTGCTGTGTGATCAATGTCAAATATTCTGGACACGTTTTGCCCATGATACTGTTTCTTCGGGGGATTGATAGCAATCTGATACCAAAAAAACCTTGCTATATTCCAGCAAAGGTCAAACTGTACAGGAACATATAATACAGGTCACAGCAATAAGCGTCAGCAACATTAGGTTTAGGTGCTTTCAAATCAACCGCATCCCAATCAATGAACAGAAGGGTTAAATCCTTAACCATGTGCCAAGTTGTATGAAAAGGTCCTTTACATGCATGAATCCTAATGTTGAGTCCACTTACATGAAGTGATAGCAAGCCAGTTTTCTTTATACATTTTATCAATAATTGCCAGCAATTCCTTATCTCGTTAACTCTTATTGTCAGAATATACAAATGAATGAATCTACCCATCTCCTGGTAAATGCTTTTTTAAGGTACACACCAAGCAACTTTCCAATTGGCTGGCGGTTGTTAGGAGTAGTTCATGACAAGATCTTCCCTGTCAACCACCAACCTGTGAAAACACTGCCTGCTGTGGACTTTGAATGGTTCCTATTTTTGACATCAAAGCACCTGTAATGAACCACACCTGGAAAATTTACCCATCTTTATATGTAACCCATTGCAATGTTATCCAAAGCTAAAAATCTGAATTATATATATTTTTACATGCCATCATAGGTCTGTATGTTGAATCGCCCCATGCTGAAGTAGTGCATGTTTTTTAACATTCCAGACAAACTGACATGCTGAAAAGTTAGTCATCATCATCATCCAAAAAAACAAGACTGGAGCAGATAAACTATCATGGGAAAACCTGGGTGATCTAGCAAACCTGGAAGAGATCTGATCCAGGATTGAAAACATTTTCCAATTAATAGCATTGATTTTTAAGAAATTAAATTCAGATTTGCTGGATCACCCAAGTCCTCCCATGACAGTCTGTTTTCCAGTCTTAGAGAGCTTTATTAAATCACACCCCTTGTCTGAGCCTTATTAAAAGGACTTCATTCATTTTAAGCCACAGAGCAAAGATCAACCATTGTGAAAGTGAACAATTTGGTCAGGACTATGTAATGTAACACAAAAAGCAATAAAGTGAAGGTTAGGTCTATGGTTTGGCCTATACAGCACACAGGGTAGAGCATCAAGGGCAATACAATGTACAAGGTATATTTTACATTTTATTGCCTAACTAAACCCAAAAATTCAACAAGGCAATTGTTAATAGCAATCAGGTTGATAAGTACATTGAATGTATATAGGCTAGGTAGTAGACACATTGAAAAACCTTTTCTCCCAGTTTTTTCCCTTTCCTCTAAATTAAGCTTGTTGAAGGGTCAGTCATTGGTGACCATGAGACACACAAGGTTGGATGAACAAAATATGGCAAGTTACTGTTCCTGGCATTCCTACATTACAGTATAAACCATGTTTCTTCATGGGGAAGCAAGACTTTACAGATGTAGGTGGTGAGTAATTGTAAGACCTGAGTCAGTTAACGGGAAATGTAAGACTTGCAGCTGCAGCTCCTAAACATGCGGCTTTATATATGGATTCCTTTCCATCCAATCCTGCCACCATAGAATGAACAACTTAAAAGTGATTGATAACATTGGATGCAGATGAACTACCTTATTAAGGAGGGGAAATTAACATTCAGGTTTGAAAATATACTTCAATAAGTATTCACCCTATGGATTACACAGCTGCCTATCTAATACTTCACTAATGTGATAAAATAGTAACATATCCATGTTAAGATTTAAAGAAACTTTAATTACTACTAAAACATGTCCTTTTGAGAAAGGCTTTTGGGGAAACGCATCAAGGACAGTTTAATGGCATCAAAAGATAAACTATATGTTAAAGATATTGTACTCTAAAAAGAGAAAAATGTTTTTTTGAAGCATTTGTATGTTTTTATACAGTGTGTTTTGTATCAAAAATGAAAATACAGAAACAAAGTTTTTTATAAAAAGTATATTGTGATATTTATGTGCACCAAAAAAAGTCCCATTTTCTTCATAGGAAAATCTTATCTTGTTTGTCAGGGAAATATAAGACAATAGGGGCCCAGTAGCTGTACAGTTTCAGGTAGGTACAGCTACACAATAAGGATTTGAATTGCAAAAACTCAGTCCAAAGGTAACACTTAAAATCTACACAAATTAACATGAATGCTTTGAGACTTTGCTTTGTTGAGTTTTAAAGTGCATCTAAAGGCTAGATTTTTTGGGGATAGAGTGTAGAAATGATTAAATATTTGTTATATTTTGCTCTGTATACCCTATACTGTACCAAACACTACAACAACCACCAACTCAAATGTCTTTTTAGGTCAGTGCCTCAAAAAATTGCAGGAATTAGAACAGTGTCACAGCCAACCAATTAGCAGTATTTTTCTCAAGGGGCAGTCTTTGTTCTACTCAGCTTAGGTTTCCTTAATGGAAAACACAAGGAAGACAAAAACACAAACAATAATACATAATGGGTCTTTGACCATTTTAAGAATACATTTATTTGGAGCAAAAACAGTGCATAAAACTTTTATTAACCTCCCAACCGCTAACCCCGTACTTTTTCGTCCAAAAAATTTTTGCTACTTTCGATAACCCCGTACTTTTTCGTCTATAATAAAATCTCACTTACCTGGTCCCGCTGTGCTCATCCAGCGTCGGGTCCGCGTTCCAGCGTCGCCCTCCAGCGTCGGGTGTCCTCTCCTTACAAGAAAAAGCCGGCCGGCTTCCTCTTCTAAGCCGCCGGAGTATTTCCTAGCCTTTTTAACATGGGGAACCCTTCAAATAAATTTCAGATCTTTGGCGAACCCCCTTTATAAATATTATATCCAAAGCTCACAGTATATTAGTATATTCTGAGCTATGTAAGGGCTTATATACAACGGCTTTTGTTTACATCAATACAACTTTTACCCTCAAACAAAGCAATAGGAATGTAAACAGCTTGATACTGTATAAAGTTTATAACCTTTTAAATACTGGATAAAGTTTAACTTCAGGAACAAAATCTTTAATTAAAATTATATCCCTCAATCATGTTTCTCTGAACATTTGTTTACCATTACCTTGATAACTTGTTGTATAAAATTAATTCATTTGGGTACTATAGCCAACAGAGGATATTAATCCTTTTTTTTTTTTTCCAAAACCAACAGAGGCTATAAATCTATTTTGTGTCCACCAAATGCCGTACAAAATTTGAGAAATTATCATAGCAGGCATATCACAAGACTGCACGTCTTGTGATAGGGCAAAGCTGTAATAGAGACCAGAACCCGCCCACTACAGGCTACCAGCAGAAAAATTACGAAGAGAGTGGAAGACCTTACGCAAAAAAATAGTACAGCAATTACTGGTCTATGTTGCAGAAAGCTCCTGTACTCCACTTGTCACAGTTTTTTGTTAATGCACTTCCACTTAACACACCTTAGCAGACCAATCAAATGATGAAGGCAACTGGGGCAAATTAGTTCTTTTAAATGCGTTTTTTTCAATGCAAGAAGAATGCACCCATTAAGAACACTTTATTTTCCTCTGTTTCAAAGTTTTAAGTCCTAAATTGGCCCCCAACAACCTATCTGTAAAATAAATTTCCACAGCACCACAAAACACCACATACATGTACTCTCCCTGCCAGCTTACAAGGTTTGCACATCCCACAGGTTTACATTAAATAAGCCAATAAACTTTAAATAAACAAGTAAAAATGTGTTCAGTTCTATTGATAATGGGAGACCTTTTAGGATTTGGAGTAACCTACAAATCTTCTGAGCGGATTTCAGGAGGAAAGCCTGCCTGAAAACAATACTTCTTGAACAGCATAGAGTTTCAGGAACAAACTATATACTGTACATACCCTACATTATTGAGAACACAGAAGCAGAAAGATTTCCTGACATTATTTTCCTGAGAGACTTGTAAGGAAGTGATAGGACTAATATGTATATTTTGGCACACATACTGTATTTGTATACATATTCAGCTTTTACTAACATTAATATAAAAAAGCATTTGAAAAACTGCAAAGTAAAGTTTTATTGGTTAGCAAGTGTTAAGGATATTTATATAGGGAATAACAAAGGCCTGATACAGTAGACTCTGGACTATCCAGCCTAATGTGGTGGCAGGGTAGGCCGAATAACAAAAAAAGCGGGATAGTCCAGAGTCCCATTAATAAAGTACAATACTCACCTCCAAACACAGGCAGCGTTCCTGTCTCCGCAGCCGCGGACATCTGCTTACAGTTCTGTAGAACAGGCAGCAGGGATGTCTCAACGTGCACCATGCATAAGCACCGCAGCAGACGTCCGCCCGCACCTCCCTGGCATTTTAGAATAAAGATTTTTTTTTTGGGACTCTGTACTAGGCCAGATAATATGGAGGCCGGGTAGTCGCGAGCCGGATAGACGAGATCCTACTGTATATAGGTTATACACTAGAACCTCGGTTATCCGTAACCCATGGGGAATGGCTGATTTCAGATAAGTGCAGTGTCCAGTTCACTGAGGTTTTCTTTTCTCAGCCATTGAGCACTAGACTTCAATGGGAAGACTTGTCCCCATTCACCTCTAGTATTACATGGCTGAATGGCTGAGAAAAGGGAAACTTTGATAATGCTTGAGCCATCGTTAGGGTTTCTCTGCTGACAGCTCTGCCTTCTTGATTGCTCCCACAGCCCTAGCGAAGCTTTGGAATGTGTTCTTGGATGCAGAAATATGTGTTCTTGGTCATGGAAAGTAAAAGCTTGCCTGTCTCCCTGGATTAAGGATTCTCCCTTAATTGAGAAGTTTTCAATTAAGCTTCCTAGACTTAGGTTTGTGTATTGCTGTGTATGTACTGACCATAGAGAAAAAAAGGTATGCCCATCTCTTTAGATTGCACAGTCTTCATCTTCATAACATATTGTCAGTTTTGCAAATCTGCACAGAGAACATAGCATCATAGTCATTGCTGTGGAATCAGAAGCTATTACTGTGTAACTAGAGTTGGAATCTGAAAAAGTACCAACTCAAACTCCTCAGTCCTAGTCATAGCTTTACTATTGGTGAGTATGGAGGATGGCAGTCCTTAATATAAGTACATGTGCTGTACAGTATATGTTTTTTGTTTGTTTTTGTAAATTATTGCATTAAATCACCCGTTTATAGCATACAACTATCAAGAATAAAGTATTTCAAGGTGCAAGAAAGGTTAAACTAAGAAAACTAAACATCTAATTGTCAGTCTGAAGCTATTTTCTTTAATTTGTGAAGAAGGGTTTAATCCCCCCTTTTTGTGGCTGTGTGCCCACTTGGAAGGTTCATGTTTTCTATTTTGCTGTCTTTGAAGGAATTTCCCTCATCTCAGTTTGCATCTACAGGATAGGAAATGAAGTCAAATCAAGTTCAAATGAAGAAAATTAAATCAGGATACTTGATAATGCAGAACAGGAATCTCTTCCTGTTAACTCTAATCCTAATTTTGCCACCTCAGAAGAGTTATAGAATCCAGCACTGTGTACCTCCTGGAGAACTACTAGATTTAAACTAATTTATACTACTATATATACGGTATATTAATTTATATGACAATATTCCTAAAAAAATCAACAATCCTTTGTACATAAACAAAAAAAAAAAAAACATTACAATTGAGGCATTATGCTGCAGCTAGACTGTACCTTGCCAATCATACATTTTCCCATCACAAATTACGATTACAAAAACAATGGCCGCAATAATGTACCACAATAATGTCACCATGCATCTAGGTAATTCTTTCCATTCTTTAAACTTGAAACCTAGCTGTTAACAGAACCACCCTGAAGTCATAGAGCAAGCTTTCTCCTAGTCAACACCATCACTGTGAAACTAAAGCTACGTACACACGTCAGATTTTTATCGCCCGATAATCGGCATCGGCCAATTATCGGGCGAAAATCTGCCGTGTGTACAGTCGGTGTACAGACGGACGATGGACGACAGCGGATCCTAATGAAAGGGAAGGGAAGAGCGCGCAGCAGGGTGCCGCTCCGTCGCTCTCCCCCTCCCCTCTCCATAGAGCATGAACGGTGCTGTATGTACAGCACCGTTCATGCATCCTGCAGACCCTTGTCGTTGGAAAGGATCCTGAAAGATCCTTTCCAACGACAAAAATTGCAAGCGTGTACGCAGCTTTACTCCCTACTCCAGTGTATGTCTATAAATATGAAAACAAGTTACAAAACAACTCAGTGTAGGCAAACATAAAAAGTACACAGGGTGTAACCGTCATCCTCCTCTATGACCCCTTGATGTGTATTGTTTTTGGCAGGGGCAAAGTATTCTTCAAACACCTCTAAGGCTTGGTGGGTTCCTTCCATCTGCACACAGCCAAAGCAACCCCTAGAAATATTGGGTTCAGCCCCAAAGGACCACCTGTGGCATGTAAGAAAATAGAACTACATAGGCACTACTAGACTTCCCACTAATATTTTCCAAACCTGTGGGAGTGCTTAAATATTGCTTTCAAAACACAAGAAATGTTTTGATTAGAAATATAAATATTTAAAGAATATATGCATACATACATACATACACATTCATGCAATGCAAGTTTCAGACTTTGACTAGGAGGCCTGTTTATGTCACACATAGGAAGCACACATAGGAAGACATTTCTCATCTTCTTGCTGGGGATGTGGTTGATTTGCAATTTAAAAATGTCAAGAAAGCAAACAGATAGGCGAAGGAGTCAAGTCAAGGGTCATTTCTGTCACTCTGTGGTTTACCCATCTTAGTACACTCACATCTTGTACATATACTATCACATAGCGTTAATATGTAGCGCAGGTTTTTATACATACATAGACTGTGTAGATGTAACACACATGTAAGGAATTCTACTTTGGGATGAAAAAGCAATTGTTAGCTGTATATTTGGCATCTGACACCCAGGCTGCGTAGCATGCTGTGAATTGCTATATATAGGATGAGCATTTTGTACAGACCTATGTCAGTACAATATAGAAGGCAGCATCAAATGCCTGCAGATGGAGAGATTGAGGATGATAATACACAAGCTCACTGCTTACCTTTCTGATGCCTGAGTGGTGACAGTTAGCATGCACTGTTTCTCTTACATTAGTTTCCACCTTCATGCATCTTCTTCCCTGTGATATGAAAAGCTAAGACAGTATCCCCCTGTGTACCCCCCTCACTGAGCATGTGCAGTGTGTTGTACACGCCTCCATCTCTGCCTCCAGCTGCTGATCTGTTCATAAAATGTAACAAACTGGCTTGCAATGAAGTTCATGCGCCTGTCTGGTGTCTGTGTTTAACTCGTTCCTAAAAGGTTTAGTCTACACAGACTTTTTCCCCAGCGTTTAACCTGAGGCTTTAAAAGCCCATGTTTGAAGTCCCCATGCATTCCAATAGGCTAATCTACACCAGGATGTTTCCTTCAGGCACGTTTTTGAGTGTTATCTTAAACATTGCTTGCAAAACGTTGGATAAACGTGGGAAAACGCATGAAAATGCTTGAAAACGCTTCCATTGAACTCAATGGAGGCTTTTTCAAGCGTTTTTAAGCTTTTATGAAAGCTTCCATTGAAAACAATGGGGGCTTTTATAAACGTTTTTAGCAGGACTTTGGAATCTAGAAGCCCCCTTTAATAAGGAGTCTCACAGATATCCACCACCCCACCTTGGGGAATGGGTACAGGGGTACATAAAACCCCTTACTCATTCCCTGAAAGGGTTAAAAAATATGTAAAAAATAGACAAGGCTTTAATGTTAAATTATTTAATTAAATGTGTGTGTTTGTGTAACTAAACTTTTTTTTTACAGGTTATCCCAATGACAGGATGATTTCCCGGGCTGCAATGAGCACAGCCCTGGAAAACTTCCCTGGAAAATGTGTTCTGTATCTGTCATACATGTCACAGCTCCTCTAGGGCTGCGGGAGTGATCAGGGGAGCGGAGCTGTCAGCATAGAAAAGCTCTGCTGACTGCTCTGCTCCCTGATTGGCTGAGGAAAGGGAAATCCTGATGATGCTTGAGCTGTCATCAGGGTTTCCTATTTCTCAGCCAATCACAGAGCACTAGAGATGAATGGGCACAAGTCTCCCTATTCATGTCTAGTGCTGAATGGCTGAATGGCTGAGAAACGTAAAACCTCAGCCAATCACAGAGCACTAGGGGTGAATGGAGAGGCTTGTCCTCATTTAACCCCTAGTGCCCTGCGATCCCTCATTGTCAGGAGGATTTCCAGGGCTGTGATCATTGCAGCCCTGGAAATCATCCTGTCATTGAGATAACCTGTAAAAAAAAAAAAGTTTAATTACACACACACATTTGATAAAATAATTTAACATTAAAGCCTCGTCAAAATTCTTTACACATTTTAACCCTTTCAGGGAATGAGTAAGGGGTTTTTTTTGTACCCCTGTACTCATAAACTGTACTATAAAAGTTTTTTAGCATTTTAAAGTTAGGCTTTAAAACGCTTTTAAAAGTGCATAAAAACGCATATAAACGTGGTAGAAACGTTTATATGCGTTTTTTAAATCGTTTATGTAGACCCAGCCTAAGATTGGCTACTAACTAGCAGAACTTAAGTGGCTTCATATCATTCGCACATATATATTACATGAGGATCTCGTATAACATCAGCCTCCTGCCATCACACAAAACTGTCTGCAAACCTACAAACAACTTTTCAGCTCATGCAACTAACTCAATCTTCCCACTGGTTGTAAATATGCCAACATCTATACTAGTGCTTCTAAACCTTTTTAACATGGAGGAACCCTTGAAAAAACTTTCATGTCTTCAGGGAACCCCTGCTGTTATTATTATTTATATAGCTCACAGTGCATTAGCGTGGTGATCAGTAGGAAGAATGCCTCTTTCATTACTGGCCATTAGGAAGAATGTCCCCATAAAAGATAACTGAAAAGATCAAATTAATTACAAAACCTCTAGAATACTGTTTCTTGAGTTTTTATATGTTGAGTTTTATATGTTTCTTGAGTTTTTATATGGGGATCACTTAACCCTCTGGCGGTATTCCTAAGTGCGGCTCAGGGTAAAAGAACATGCTAAAAGCGGTAACCTCTGAGCCACCTTGGGCTGCGTCCTCTTCTTCTGATTTCAGCCTGCGAGAGCAGTGACATTCCCCAGGGTTTCCCCAGTCGGTGCATGCAGGAGGCGCGGCGGGAAATTCAAAAAATTTTGTATTGGATTCAATACAAAACAACTGTATTGAATCCAATGCAAAGTAATCCTTATATAATATATATATATAATTATATTTTATATATATATATATATATATATATATATATAAATTATATATTTAATAAATGCTACAGTACAATTATATTACAGGTTTCTGTATTTTTATGCACCCTTGTTTTAACAATTTTTTTTATTTAAAGTTTATTATTAATTTTATTAAATATTGGACATATTTTGGTGAATTATTCCTAAGAGTTATTGGCCTACAATTTAAAATAAATTTCCTTGCAAATCAATGTACCACTTTTGGTGTAAGAATATGGACAGAATTAGAATGCCAGGGGAGTTAAAAAAAAATATCATGTCTTCAGTGAACCCCTGCCATAATTATTACATCCACAGCTCAAAGTACGTAAATATGGTGGCCAGTAGGAAGAATGTTTCTTACTTTGCTAGCCAGTGGAGAGAATGTCACCCCTACAAATAGCCAAACAGGGTATTAGTGTCTAATAAACTGACCTGAGAGGCACACATTGCTAATTACTCGAGAAACCTTGAGAAACATTACCCTATACAGATCACCTGGGGACCTGTGCAATGCAAACTTCCCCATTCTCAGGGTTCTGTGGGACCCCAGGATTCTTACAAAGGTTACTAAGTGTTACTAGGTGTTCCATGGACTGTTGCTGGTTGTCCTCACATTGATAATGCCTGCATAATTCTTGGGTCAACACCACTTGGTAGAATCAGTTGCATGACTCCAATGAGGTTTGTAGATAATGTTCTGATGTGCTAAATAATTTTACAGCAATACTGCCTATAAAGGCCAGTTGTGTGCAAACAATTGTTCCCAACTGCCCCCATTTTCTTGAATGGGAGCTGTTGGGAGATCTGGGGCTTGTTGCGGGTTTGAAAAAGGCACCAAATAAGGTGGTAGAGAGTTGTTGCAAATGTAAAAAATAAAGTCGTTTAGAGATCACATGTTCTCATTAGATATGCCAAAAGCACATCTAAAGATCAGATCACTTTTCTTTGGTCTGCTGTAGTGCATTACAATGATGTGCTTATTCTAAAGTTATTATTTAATACAATACACTCATGTTTTACTGTGCATTACCGAAACACATAATTGTAAATGAGGCGTGCGTGTTTTGGTGGTTCTAAATTATTCACAGAAAGTTACGTTTTTCCTTTCTATCTCCACATTTTATTATTATACTTGTCTGATTCTTTGATATGAAATATAAAACACCGATATATTTATTTGAAGTGAATATAAGTGGAGGGGTGATAATAATATGGGGAGATTTGATATCTCTGTATATTATTATGTGTTGCTTTTTGGTTATTTTTTAAGAAAGTGTTGTGGTTTGTGTGAAATGCGTCAGCATGGAGCCTGTTCCTCCTCTCGATTTTAATAAAGGAAGGGTGCAGTTTTGCAGTTGTGCTGTGTTCCTGTTGCTGGTAAAATTTAAAGCCTTGGGGTGTTATTCAAAATGAATATCACAGCATTGTAGGGTGCGCGTTATTGTGCAATGAGATTGCGTATGGGTAGATGCATGTTGTACTACATAGGAATAGGTCCCGCATATTTCATTGGGCAAGAATACATTGTATCCATCACAGACAAATATAGAGTGATCATCCTATAATGTGGGCTGATTTGTTGGGCTAGCCTTAGGCCAAATGTGTAATCAAACGGCCTCATCTTTGTAGTGGTGACCCCAGTGACTCTTTCCCAATTATCTGATTGCACTGGTCATGTGGTTAAAACCTTTTTATTTCTTTTTTATTGAGATGCTGGGAGCATAAAGCCAGCATTGGATTTTCCTGCAAGCTGACAAAACTCTGTTATAAAAAGCCCTTCACGTATCAAAGATTAGATGTTTACTGCCTGATCCTTAGCCAAGCATCACTATGGAGTTATTATTATTATTAATATTAAACAGGATTTATATAGCGCCAACATATTACGCAGCTCTGTACATTAAATAGGGGTTGCAAATGAAAGAACTAAAACAGACAGTGATACAGGAGGAGAGGACCCTGCCCCGAAGAGCTTACAATCTAGTAGGTGGGGAGTTTTGGGACCATACCATACAGCAGGGGTCCCCCGGTCCACAGGCGACTGACAGCAAGAGCACGGAGACCTGTGGCCAGTGCGGCTCTGGCCAGTGCAACCCCCAGCGGGGTCAGGAGAAGGGCCGCACCGGCCAGAGCCACAGACCATGTCTCCCGTATGGATCGCCGGCTCAGACCTGCGATTGGAGAGTGGGTGGGTTCTGTCATTATGACATTACTCGGGGGGAAGTTTCTTCCCCTTTGAGTGACACAGGATTAGATAACACGTAGATTCAGTGGTCCGCGAGCTCCAAAAGGTTGGGGACCACTACAATACAGGATTAAGCAAGTTACACTGGGGAACACATTTTTTGTTGAGTTAGATTTTACACTTGTTTTTTACTATTTTTTGGGTGGTGAAGATAGTTTTTTTGCTATCACATCCAGTTTTTACGATACAGAGTACCCTCCAAAAAACATACAAATTTTACGTACAACGAAAAAATAATGAAATAATAACTTGAATGTACTGTTTATTTAAATTTCTTTTGTTCAAAGGATTTATTGTTACTCTATGAATTTTTTTTACAGTAAAACATTTGAAAATTAATCGGGTAAGCAGTTAGGTAAAAATTTACAGTTATAGCTTTTCCTGGAGTGTTCATTGTTAGGACAATCCCTCCAAATGCCCCAACAATAGTCAGCCATTATATGTACATCCCATCTACCCTGATAACGTCCTTCCATGACCTTCAAATCATGGTGGAATCGTTCACCTTGCTCATCACTGACTGGACCAAGGTTTTCCGGGAAGTTAAAAAGATGGCTATGCAGAAAATGCTCCTTGATGCTTATATTGCAAAAAAAGCATTTTGTAGCTCTCCAAGAGTTTCTGGACAATTTCAGTGTAATTGTTTGCTCGTGTGTTTCCAAGAAAGTCCTTGACACTAGCTTTGAATTATAATCAAGCATTCTTTTCGACTTCTGACATTGTCCTAATGCTCAGCTTTGATGAGCTGCCGAATCTGTGGACCATCGAACACACCGGCCTCTATTTTTTCAAATGACAGGCTAGGAAATGCCAAAATGAGTTACTTGAAACAGTCTCCTTCCGTTGGCAAAGCTTTAAGGAACTGCTTCATCAGACCCGGTGGAAAAAAAAAACCTGACGTGATATAAGAAAACTAACTGCACTTTCAGAATCAGCATACCTAACTTAGTGTAAATAAACTTAAAAATTGAAGTCAACAAAATATGTGTTCAAAATTGTTCCCCAGTGTTATAGTCACCCTCTACGTGTATGACATCTAAACATGTGCTGATGATATAAATATAATATAGGTGGTAGTTTTTGTGCAGCCCATACACGCCACACATGTATTTTATTTTTAACTAGCTGATTACCCAGTGTTGCCCGTGTGTTTATTCATTGCAATCCCACAATATACTAATATATTATATTTTAAGGTCTCATGGTTGAAATGTGTCGATGCGTTTCCGAGTGATGGTGGAACATAACAACTTTGGTTGAAATGTCTCCATGCATTTCCTAGTGATGACATACACACATACATATATTCATCAATCAATATATCAATATAGTGCTTACATATAGCACAGCGCTGTACAAAGATGACTGGAAATAAAACAACAATTTACTAAAACTGACACCAAACCACGCCCGCTTGTCAACTATAGGCTGCACACAGAATGATGGCCATTAGTATTTTCATAATATTCATAATATTTTCCCACGTTGATGGAATAGGGAATTAGGTCAAATGTTAGAGCCATTGGTTAGCATGCGATACACAGCAAGTAGCAGGATCGATGCTCTCATTCTCCAAATTTTTCAGTGAAAAATATATACCTAAATTTTGCATTTTGTTCCATACACATTGACATTTGGATTATTCACACAGCTTCTGGTATAATAATTTACTTCGTGTGTGAATAATTAACACTCTAAATTGAATAGGTTCGGTAATCGATTTACATATAATACCAACATGCAGATTCCTTTTGCGACATACGTTTTAAACATACACAGTGGCACCTACTGGACAAAATGCGAATTGCAGTTATCCTGGCATTACGAGAAGAATATGATGAGCTGCCATCGCCGACCTCTGGTACAATGCTAGTAACCTGGCTGTCATGTGGATGCTTTGGCTTCAAAATATTTTGATCAGCTGAACAAAGAGAAGCATAATGATACTGTATATGAATTCCTAGTACAAAGCATTGCAAAGCTATTAGCAGATTTTACTTTTCAATTTTACACTTGTTTGCTTTACAAAATAAACAGAATGAATGAAAATAATAACTAGCAAGGGTAAAAAACGAAAAAAGGAATACCGAGTTATTTAGAGCTGTTTGGATTTAATAGGTTTTAGATTTTAAGGGTTGATAAGGGGTGGAATATATAATTTACTTGTAGGTTTCTTTGGTTTTGTATGCAGATTAGTGGTCACACTTTTTTATATTTTACCTGCAAACTATCTGTGTGAGCATCAATTTTAGGAATGAGGAGGCAATTTCTGTAAAGCTAAAGTTGCTGTGAAAGCCATATTTTCACCAGTGGAAGAAAGGGCAATTTTGCATATTT
This sequence comes from Pyxicephalus adspersus, assembly GCF_032062135.1. NCBI lineage: Eukaryota > Metazoa > Chordata > Amphibia > Anura > Pyxicephalidae > Pyxicephalus > Pyxicephalus adspersus. The sequence continues at coordinate 32,941,034 of NC_092866.1, forward strand.
ACCTTGCTGGCTTTTCCAATTGATTGCAAAACCTACAGTACATAGGTATGGTGGTCAGTAGGAAGAATGTCTCTTACATTGCTAGCCAATGGAAAGAATGTCACCCTTACATATAGCCAGACACATCATTGGTGTTTTTAAACTGACCTGTGAGGCACAAAGTAATAATTGCTCAAGGAACCCCTAGCAACCTCTGGAGGAACCTTGGTTGAGATGCACACATGTAACAGCCAAGTATTCCCGATAGTAGATAAAGTGGTGCTGATATAAGATAGGAAATGGGGAGTAGGAGATACAACTTACAAAGTTTGTTGAAGCTTTTGTACATATTTCCCACACCTGATGTTGTGAAGAATGCCAAATAGGATGACCTTTATATTTGGAAATGTGTTTATTTTAATAAGAAGAGAAATATAAACCTACCATAAGCAATCCATAACTTGTGTTTGTTTGATAAAGTGAGCCTGATTCTAGGTTTGCTGGATCACCCAGGTTCACCCATGATAGTCAATTTTCTCCAGTCTTAGAGAGCTTTAATAAATCAGACCCAGTATGTTCTATTGAAGTGTGTTTGATCCACAGAAAGGGCTCTATGTACCCTTATCTTGTCCAGTGCTGTGTTTTCCATTAGAATGCAGCTGCATGGGTTGTGACAGAACACATTATGGACACACTTATATGTTTGACTAGAATGGACACACTACATATGTTTGACTAGAATGGCCATTGAAATGAACCCCGCAATGTACATGACAAGCTACCATGTGTTTTCCTGATGAAGTTATTGTTTGGAAGTTAAAGCAACTCTCTAAAGGTATTTTAAAAACACAACACTTACAGAGCCGACACATAAGAATAGGAATTCTTATTTTATACGGGTTACGACTACCTACCAGTGAACTTCTAACCCCAGCAGACCCTTAGAGAATGAATGGGGGAGGGACAAAGTACTGTGGTGCAAGTGACTATGCAGCTGACAAGGTACCACACAGGATGGCTGGATCTAAGGCAAGTCTAAATTTTAGATATATATAAAAAGAACTAAAAATATTTTTACCATAAAAAACTTCTTCCTCCAATGTCCCCAGCCTAGTGCCAACAAATAGTATAGTTCAGTGATCATTCAGTACTGTGCCTTTTCTTCTTGACCAATCACAGAATTTGCCTTGTATTCTTCAAACAATCAGTTACTGGATAGGGAAAGAAGAATGACCAAAGAAAGATCAAATGACGAGTATCACAGAATGAGAGCTATGACTCTCACCATTGAAGCACTAGAAATATTGAAGGGCTATACTGTTTGACAGCACTAAGCTAGGGATATTTCTACTAACACACAGTGACTGGGACTTTGCTGGCACATTTAAGGATTTATTTTTTATGAATTTTTTTTTAAAACGTTTTAAAAAGTGTGGCCCCTATATTACCCCCTTCATTCTAACTTCACCTTTTTACCCTCCTGTTCTCATCCTTTTTTTCTTCTGGTAATTATACATGTTTTTATCAACATGTATAATAATTTTTATAATAATTTGATGCAATAGCTTTGTTTACTTTGTTATAGTTGTGATTTTATTCTGAATTTAAAAATCTTTAAAAAAATATTTGTAAAAAAAAACTTTTAAAAATATATTACATTTTATTATTTTTTTTATATCTATATATTTTAAATATTTTCATTTAGCTGAAGAAAACAAATAAGCAACATGTATTTCAACAACGGCACTGCATGAAGTTTGTGTGTTCTACCTGTGTTTGCGTGGGTTTCCTTCCACATTCCAAAAACATGCAGCTAAGTTAAAAACCTTCTCCTTTCTAAGTCTCTGAACTTTCTGGCTCTCACTGAAACTTGGCTTTCCTCCTCTGACTGTGCCTCTGCTGCTGCTCTCTCCTATGGAGGCCTGCACTTTACACATACCCCCAGACCTGGCAACAAAGTAGGGGGTGGTGTGGGTCTCCTTCTCTC
>NC_092866.1:32946445-32965793 GCF_032062135.1 Pyxicephalus adspersus
TAATAATAATAATAATAATAATAATAATTGGCTTCCTCCCAAAACTAACCTTACTGTGGTAATGACATATGACTATGGTAGGGACAATAGATTGTGAGCCCTTTCAGGGACAACTAGTGACATGACTATGGACTTTGTACAGCGCTGCATAATAATATGTCGGTGCAATATAAATACTGTGTAATACCAATAATATTAACTGGACTGTAATGATAAATTTTAGTATTTTAGGTTTACTTGGATCTTAGAAAGAACTTTTTTTGCAAGAAAGTAACCAATAAAAAGTAGAATAGCACCACCTTCTGGCCACCAGAGTCACTTTACCATCTGACGTTAATAATTCACTTTAAACTATGCAACAGACAGATTCAAATGTTTTTATCTTTTATTATAGATCTGAAAGAAAAATGGAAAAAGTTCCTGTAATGTATAATATATGTATTATGATTCTGACTGGCTCGTTTCACAGTTGTGTCAGACTAAGATACTGGATTACTGAAGTTTCCTTTCCCCAAACTTCTGGGTAGTGGAAAAAAAAGATTTCCTTCCTGTTTTGATGAGACTTCCACACAGATGTGTTCATTCTGCACAGAGGGCTGAGTAAGTAAGCAAATGTCTATTAGATTACAGAGCACAGAATACTCTTAGATAATAAAACAACAGAGGGGAAATCCTGAATTACAGGGTTGTTTGTTTTTGAGAGCGGGCAGAAATCAGTATTCAGATATAGGAATGTGGAGGCGAGGAGAATGTGGAAAGAAGAACAAGCACAGCTAAAGGACAGTCAGATCATATAAGAGTGGAAATATTACAGCAACACTGATTATGGAGAATGCTGTGGTTAGGAAGAAGCTGATTTGCAAACTGGTTGGATTTATTCTATAATTTAGAACTCCTGCATGAATGACTGTTCAGATTATTATTATTACTATTATTATAATTAATAATAAACAGAATGTGTATATAGCGCCAACATATTACACAGTGCTGTACATTAAATATGGGTTGCAAATGACAGACAAATACAGACAGTGACACAGGAGGAGAGGACCCTGCCCCAAAGAGCTTACAATCTAGGAGGTGGGGGAATAAACAGACAATAGGAGGGGGATATGTAGTGTGGGAAGTATTGACAGTTTCAAAAGACAGAAGAAAATGGGTAGGTAAGTTTGAAAAAATGGGTTTTGAGTGCTCTTTTAAATGAGCAGAAAGTAGGAGCAAGCTGAATAGGACAAGGAAGACCATTCCAGAGAGTTGGGGCAGCTCTAGAGAAGTTTTGGAGCTGTGCATGTGATGAGGTTATGAGTGAGAAAGTCAGTAGTATGTCATCGGTGGAGCGGAGAGAGCGGCTAGGGGAGTATTTTTTACCAGGTCAGAAAGGTAAGTGGGACAAGAACTGTGGAGGGATTTGAAGGCAAAGCACAGGAGCTTAAATTTGATTCTATTGTGAAATGGAAGCCAGTGAAGAGAACTGCAAAGAAAGGCAGCAGAAAATGAGCGGTTGGAAGGATGGATGAGTGAGTCTGCCTGCAGCGTTCATAATGGATGGTAGAGGAGAGAGTCAGGTTAGTAGAATAACAGAGAGGAGGATGTTACAGTAGTCCAGACGAGAGATTATAAGACCGTGTACAAGGAGTTTGGTGGTCCCTGGGGACAGGTAGGTGTGGATTTTGGAGATGTTGCGTAGGTAAAAGTGACGGGACCTGGAAATGTTCTGAATATGGGGGTAAATGAGAGAGCAGAATTGAAGGTGATCCCAAGACAACATGCCTGAGGGGAAGGAAGAATAACAGTGTTGTTAACAGTTAGAAATATGTCAGAGGGAGATTTGGAATTTGAGGGGGGGATGATGATGAGTTCTGTTTTAACCAGATGAGTTTCAGAAATCTGTCAGACATCCATGATGAAATGGCTCACAGGCAGCATAAGACCTTATCCAGGACCGAAGGAGACAAGTCAGGGTGGACAGATAGATTGGAGTGTCATCAGCATACAAATGGTACTGTAAGCCAAAGGAGAAGATGAGACTACTGAGAGAGGAGGTGTACAGAGAAAAGAGAACCGGCCCAATTGCTGACCCTTGTGGAACACAAAGTGGGAGAGGGAGAATTACCATTGAAAGAAACTTGATCAGATGGCCAAAGATTGCAACTAGGAAGGAAGAGAGGAAGAAATAATATGGGTTCACTCTGTGAGGGAACGGGGACAGGTTAGTATAGCGGGGTTCAGTTCTGCTTTAATTAGGGCGTGAATTATCTAAATTCTTTAAAACAACTCTTGCTAAAAGCCATCTTTGAATAAAACTACTTAGATAGTAAATACTTTATTCTTCCAGTGCCCATGTGGCTGAATGCTCATAGGCAGAAGAATGACTGTTTCTGAAGGGTTTATTTTCTGGTCTCCTGCTATGATCTGTAGTTCATTCCCATGACCAAAAACAGATATTGGTCAGAAGATGTAATCACTGCATGCAGAAATGAAATGTCCTCTTACTTCTTGTTTGGTGTAACTGTACTCCACTGTTAAAAGAACAAGAAGTGAGAAAAAAAATTGTAGCATGGACAAACCTTCAAACCTTTTCTTATTTTTACTAAAGAAAGCATTTGTATTTCTGTCTTGCTCTTGGAGAGTTCTGTTCCTGTCTAGTAAAATGTTGTGAGAAAGACAGAACGTAAGGGGAAAGTCTCTCTAAAAGGGCTCTATGTAGCTATAAAACATATCAGGGATTCTTTTACTTAACCATGCTTTACAAAAGTATGTAAAAATTGTCTGGACATACATTAAGTTTTACTTCTTTTCAGTTCATGCTAAGGAGATGTTATTCACTAAACTCTGTATTCTTAGATTTTAAAGCTGACATTTCATCTAGAAGAGAATATGTAAACTGCCATTTCCTACCTTTTTTTAGAAAAAAATCTGCTTGCCTGGTTGATGTTTTGATCCTTTGACTTTGGAACTTTCTAAGTCACTGATCCAGAATGAGTATATGACTATTGAAAGACCAGCTTTACATCTAGACAATTAAAATCCCTAAGAATGAGTTTAGCATTGGTAGTTTCAATATAGTGTATTGTGACATCAGAAACCCACAAAGGCTTGTGCATCTTCATTTCTGGGGTATATTGTAACTCAACACATACAGAGAGGGGGGTAGGGTCACATAATGGCATGCAATATACAAAATCCATAGCAGTCACAAAACCTGACATTTAGTCTCTTTGCACAACTACCTGGTGAACAATGACTCAGAGGAGAAACATATTTACACCAGAGTGGGTGTCTTCCTTAATGTAACAGTCCCGAGTTGTAGCACTTTGGAGAGTTATGAAATGCTAAAGGAGTCAGAATGGACAGGGCAGGGACATGAAGGGACCGGATAGGCTGCTACTTCCACTCACTTCCACTTAAGAACTAAGGTCCACTCCCCAGTGGATTAGGTCTTCAGGTCCCTGCCCTGTCTGTTCTGACTCCTTTAGCATTTTATAATGAAGGTCTCCACATACTTAACTTGTTGCCAAACATTATCATATGTTTAAAAATTAATACTGCAAAAGTACTACACTAGGGCTATGATAGGCTGCCACTTCACTCACAGAAGTTTTGCGTCATTATAAGGCTCATTTAACAATTAAAACAAAGGTGTATATTTATTGTGCAGCAACCCATAGGGGACACCTCCGCTTTGCACTGTTCTGACTGATTTACCATATTGAACTGTGAGCTCTCATTCGTTCCCTTAGGATATATGGCACATCTTTTATCTTGACAGAATTTATATATATGCTGACTTATTGATAGGTTTGCATGTATCTGATTGGAATTAGTGGGTAGTAGGTGAACCTGTTTGCAGTCAAATGCTTTGCATTTTTTTCTGTTCTTAACATCTAATATTCTATTGTATATCAGATGGTATTTTTTAGTAGTTTTAGTGATACTTAATAAATACTTTTTTTCTTGATGTCAGCTAACAAGATAACATCAATAAACATGGAAGAATGTCCCTGGAGATTTTCTGCCAAATCATTACCTTCAGATTCTCGATATGTGGCAACTGTGGCTAATGGTTATCTGGCAACAAGGATCTATGGAGATGTCCTCCACGTTAATGGAATATACAATGGGTCAGTAGGTGACTGTCACAGAGCTAACATCCCAAGCCCTGTAAACATACAGCTTGCCATAAGTAAAGAAGACATCATAGATGAAACCTTTTCTCTAAATATCAAAACTGGTAAAGTATGTTCCAGACTTTTTTAGGCCTATATTTTTTGTCTATGTCTGTGTGTGTATATACTTTTTGTTTTCTGTACATCATACACATCTGTCCCCATCACCTGCAAAAATGGCAGTAGTAATATCACTACTATTGACAGGACTTGCTGTGAAAGGACAAGCTATGCATTGACATTGATCTTAGTCTATCCCTATGCCATTGATTGTTCAGCCTTCAACATTCCTACCTAACAAAACCCAGGTCATCTAATGTGCTCAAGCACAAACATTTGGCACTCTGCAGAACTCTATATGATTGAAGAGGAGTAACCAATATCTCATAAATAAAATATGGCGGCTGTCAATGCTGACTTCCTCATGGGAAAGGGATAGTTGCCTGGCCTGGAAAAAGTCCCCAGTTCAGCAAAGCCAAATCAAATGAAAAAATCCTAATCTTTACGCTCGTACTTTAATTTAAACTTTAAATATAGCTAAACCCAAGAACAGGTAGTGAGTGAATGTAGTCAGCCTAGGTCAGGAAGTGCGTTACTCGAAGGTGAAAATAAAGGAAAAAAACCCTTAAAGTGAAAAATAGTGGAGTCACTACATCCGATGGGAGAACTGATGTGCTACATCAAAAGAATACTGTTTTTTATTGGAGGGGGGAATGATGATTTTTAACTAGTCATGACCTAGTATTTAGTAAATGCTAAAGTGCTAGAGACTTTCCTAGTCCATTTATTAGTCCCAACTATTACAAAGAGTGCTCACTCTTCCAATTGGATTTTTCATTTATTTTACAAGGAAGAGAGTACATGACCTCTGACCTCTGTGTCTCCACAAAACCTATAACATAATTTTGGTTGGACTAAATATATAAAAACACCATAGCACAAAATTTGACCAAGTATGAGATACTACAGCATCATGTAACAGTCCATAAATGTGGAAAACCCATTAAAAGGAATGTGTCATTAAAATATACATATGCATAATTAATTACTTCCCTCTAACATTTTTCAACTCTTTCCAATCTGTTTCATTTTTACTTGGCTCCATAATTGTTTCAGGTCAGATATTCAGAATATAATTCCATACAAATCCTTTTAAGGTCACTCATAAAGGTAAAATCAGTCATGCACAGCATTTCAATTACCAAGATACCTTGTTCCTAACACATTCACAAATCATAGGGTTAGAGCTGTGATTGTGTTTGGAACAAAGCATTACACACAAGTGATGCCTCTCCCTCTTTAGGCAGAGGAAAATTAAAAAGACTGGGAAGCATTTCTATGTAAGGTTTTTGTTCTTTTTTGGACTCACCAACTTATTTATCAGATTCCCACTGCTAGTCTGTAATGCTTAATGCACCATTGCTTTTGCTATATCTCCACTTCTGCTCTGCATTTTCCTCACACAATAATTTTCTGTAATTTTAGGCACATTCAGCCATAATGTCCAATGCTCTTCCTTCACGGCTACACAACAGATCTTTGCTCACCGTTCTTGCAGACATCTCCTAGTTAACATTATATCTTTAAAGATCACGGGAGGGTCTGTTCCTGTTAAAGTCAATCTTCAAACATGCTTTAAGGCAGCAAGTGAAGATCTCGATCTTAAGAGAGGTCCTGACTACTACAGTGCTCAGTGAGTATAAAAAAATTCTTGTTCAGACAACTATACAGTACATATATGAGTCTGTCCAACCTTCTGTTCATTTCTTGTAATATTTTGATTTCAGATAGATATAGAATCAGAGTATTCTGAACACACCATAGGTTACAAAAGTGCTTAATCTAAAACATAATTGTTCCTCATCTAGGCCAACAAAACTCGGATTTATCTGTATCTATGATGCAGGAACCAACACATTCTATAACACTGGATAGTAAAATATGTTAAATGTGTTAACAATTAGCCTGAAAGGCATCTAAAACAGTACAATAATGTTGGGGTGTGTATATGGTCTTACTTGGGCTTAAGCTTCCAGACATGTGTACAGGTATACAAACCATCTGAGCCTTGGGAACAGGGTCCAATATAGTTATAGTATATGGGGGCATACTCCTTTTTATATAAAATCTTTATACAAGTAAATAATGAGATCATTCAGTTGGTTGAGTAGAGTTGGTTTATAGTAAATATCTATTATTATTCTTTAGTTAGGTAGGTGTCCCTTTTTGTACCATAAATGATAAATCTGTCCAAAACCAAGCAATATTAGGCATACTTTAAAGGTGCAAATGTTCAGGTCACTGTAATGTGTCACAGATTTGTTCATCAGGTCAGTTGTAGTTATAAAATACATTACAGCTTTCTGTCAGAAATCCAGATCTCAGTAACATATAATGAGAATGTACCCCAGGCCTGAAGATAAGGCCTAATCCTTATCTTCAGGAGAAACCACATTTATTTGATCTACACATAGTCATAGTGGTTTGCAAATAAGTATGTGCTTTAAAGAATAATATTTTTGAAAAATAACTTATTCTAAATGAAAAGGTTTATATCATTATTTTCTTTAGATACATCTATGGAAGCACAATGGTTTCAGAAGTTAAATCTTGCCCTCTAAAATCTGTCCATATGATCTACACTCCAGTTCCAGAGTGCCTAGTCATGTTGTCTGAGCAAGAGAAGTCGTGGGTGTTTCTCACAGCGGTAGCAGAGACGGAACTGGAGGTGAAGAAGAGATATTCAGAGGGTCTTACTTTGGTTGATGAAAAGCAGTTGTACTCCTCCCATGAAGATGCCTGGACACAGTTATGGGAGGGATGCTGGATAGAAATGGAAGCATCTCTGGCTCTCAGACAGGCTGTTTATGGTTGTCTTTATTATCTTCTGAGCTCCTTACCACTGTTGGGCTGTAAAGAAGAGTTTAATGGAATTAGCCCTGGAGGTCTCTCTAATGGCCAGAGAAATGAAGATTATTGGGGACATGTTTTCTGGGATCAGGTACATTTATATATGTACAAAAAAAACAGCTATATTATGCATTCTTAAAAACTATCTCAGCAGACACAGAGCTGCTTGGCCTTTTTATGCTGGAATCGCATGCCCTAGGCATAAACTCCAGGCAACAATCTAAATACACAGATGATATACATATAAGCAAGTAGTTTAACCACCCAAATGATTAGTATTGTTGTCCATACAGTCCTGAGATATACTTGACTATGTTACACTACATGAATGACTCCACTTTCTCTGTAACAAGTAGGAAATATAGTAAGGTCATCTCTCCAGCCTGCTGACTGGTCAGTAAAAGAGTGGCATCAGACTGATAAGCTTTCTGTTCTCTCTGCCATGTTCACCTGTCAGCTTGTTCCTTCTTGGCACATTTGCATGCAGTACACCATATTGGGTTCTTAGTGATGTCCCTCTCTCTCCCATGCTTAGCTCTGTTACCCAGGGAAAATTGAGAGACTAATATAAAATCAAATTCAGGTACGTAAAGAGAGGAAAAAACTCTTTGACCTATTTGACACAGTGAAAAACCTTTTTAAAGCAGCAGGTTTAGGAAATTGGAACTGGGCACACACACACATATATATACAGTATATATATATAAAAATATATACACAGCTGGACAGTCTACTACTCTTTATTTTTATGTACTTATCTTTCTGTATACGTAGTACAGTTACAGTTTATGCTGGATTAATACAGGACTTAAATTAGACCAATTTAAAAATAATAGTGGATGCCCATGCAGGAGATACTCAATAGTATGGTGTATGTTGTTATGCAATTTTTTATTGTCATTTTGTATTTAAACAAAAGTTTTTATGATTAATAATGAGTAATTCTGGCTTTTAAAATCCCAAATTGAAATAGGCCCTTAATGTACGCTCCTAGGTACCATTTAGAAGTAAATGCTAGACTACTGGCTTAAACGTCCAGGGTATTACATTGCATACTTAGTGCATGGGTGGCTTATGATATATTTTGACATTTTTAATCTGTCACCAAGGATATCACACTAAATGTTCATTTTAGTGACAGGTCTAATATAAAGTGTTTTTAGTCTGAGATTTGATGAACAGTAACATCTGTTGTATAGTGTACAAATAAAATGTTAGCTTTCCACATTTTTTCTCTACTGCACAAGGACACTTGGGTGTATCCAAACATTCTGCTGTTTTACCCGGAGATTGCCCTCCATATACTTAAATACAGGATTCGGACACTGGAGGGAGCAATGCAAAATGCTGATCAACAAGGATATAAAGTGAGTTCGGTGTATATTACATATGTTTATTACATGGTTTATATCAGTGTTTTTCAACTTTTTTTGAGCCACGGCACATTTTTTTACATTGAAAAAATCCTGCGGCACACCACAAATCAAAAATGTTACAAAATGACACTCTGTAGCTAATTCTTTTGTCTCTAAGAATAAACAAGAAAACTGTTACCTACTGCCACCCACTGACATGGAAGAGTATTACATTACTCTGCCAGTCACTACAGCACAGACACTCGACAATGGTAATTAGATAATTTCCCACGGTACACCTAAAGATCTCTCATGGCACACTAGTGTGCCGCGGCACAGTGGTTGAAAATCACTGGTTTATATGACAGCAAACATAGCTTGATTAAACTTTCTAACCTTGTCTGAGCCTTGGTATTCCAGGGGGTGCAAATGTAAAAAATACCTGTATCCTTGTTTCCCAAAGTTTGCCATCTAACATTCCTTGTGCTGTGCACTTCCAGGTCAGTTCCTGCACTGACTTCTGTATGGTGCCAAAGAATTCCTATATAATTTTCTGTGCCCAACAGGCAAAACAGATGTATGAGAACAGGGAAAATGATGTCCAAAGGAAGAAATAAATTTAAAGAAAAAAGTGTAAAGTAATTTATTTAAAATGTTCAATTCGTTAAGGCTATCATGGTAAAAAAAAAATAATTTAATATGTTTTCTTCAAAATTAGGGTGCAAAGTTTGCCTGGGAAAGTGCTGTATCAGGATATGAAGTTTGCCCTGAGAAAATCTATGGAGAGCAAGAAATTCACATTAATGGAGATGTTATGATGGCATTTAAGCAATATTATGAACTGACAAAGGTATATGATTAAAATATAAATTTATATGTTTATGAAACCTTTCCTAAAACTATAATAAAATCGATAAAATATTGTACATTGTGAACAAAGGAATCTCAGCCAAAGGGCTGCGTTATTGGATTACTACATATTGAAAAGCTCAGAAATCTCCAATCACTATATGATCATGATATCATCAATTGAAAACAGAAAAATTTAAGTTCCATGCAAAGAAAGAAAAGGAAAGAGAAAGAGGAGGTTCCTTGGCTAGAAATGATATATTTGTAATTATGTATTCAAAACAACACTCTTCATACACAATACATATTCGTAAATATTTGTCTTCTGTTCTGATCGATTTGTAAGTTACTACCTACCAAAAGACTCTATAAACAGTATTTATACTTAGGATAATTATGTTTAATATTCAGGTATCATGTATGAAATATTGGATAATGAATATTTTTAATAATTATTTGTTGTTTGATATACAGATGTGACTAATATAGAATCTATCCACACATTGTTTATTATGTTAAGTATGTACAGTAATTTCACAATATATTGTATTTGTAAATTTATGTATAATTTGCTATCTTGAAAATATTGAGAAAAGACAAGGTTTTTTTGGCAAATAAAGAACTTATATGTATTGTTCAAGTAAACAAAATGTACAAATCACAATAAGATGATATTGAATCACAGGAAATCAAAAGTGGCTCAAAACACATTCAAACCCAGGCATCCCTAGTGTAACAATAATAGGAAAATGCCTCACTTACTAGACAATCAGTTGTTTGACTATAAGTTTCAACAGATGTTTAAAAAGCTCAATAATCTTGCCCGACACATTTCGCCAAAGGGCTTCATCAGGGGATGCATAGAGAAAGTCAGATCAACTGTACAATAGAATATATTAAAGTATATCATTAAAGATAATGTACAATGAGAGATAGCAGTATACAGTTATACAGAATAAAGTACAATATATGTAACGTCACAATTGAGGAAAGTTCAAAGTAATTCAAAATAGTGCAAAATGGTTCAAAGTGGTTCAGGATAATGCAAAATAATTCAAAATAGTGAATCACTCATATATCATGTGTGGCATAATGTATAATATAAGGAACTGATATTATATTATATATATATATATATATATATATATATATATATACTTGGTGTAATAAACATTGTATGATGGTGTGTGTTGCTGATTTGTGTTATCCAGTAATGTAAACTCAAAAGTCAAAAATAATAAAAAAGATATTTAAAATATTACTTAAAATAGCATAATCTGTTGGTGAAGGAAGGCATGCAGTGTTACTGCAAACATCAGATGCAGAAGACATCAGCCAGGGTTGGATTAGGACAAAATAAGCCACAATGGCTCCTGAGAAGAATTATTTTGAAGATGGATGCCTGTAGGTGTTACCAAAGAATAGTAAATATGGTTCCGATAGGTGCCAAGCACGTGCGTCAATTATGACGTCATCTCGCCACAGATGTAGCTGAAACACTTCCGCCCTTCTCTTGAAGATTAACTTGAAGATATGTCGTGTTGTCAAAGGTGAAGACGTTTTTCTCCAGGATGAATCTGAGTAGTGATATTATAAAGGTGTTTCGTAAGTGTTAGATGTTTTTTACCATCTCAATGCCTTTGTCATGAGGAATGCTACTTTATAGTGCCTCGATGTCAATGGCAACAAATATAGTATTCAGGGGTACAGATAGGTTATTCGTGAGTTTCAAAAGCTCATATGGATAGTGATGCACTATTTTGAATTATTTTACATTATCCTGAACCACTTTGAACTATTTTGAATACCTTTCCTCAATTGTAACGTTACATATATTGTAATTTTTTCTGTATACCTGTATACTGCTATCTCTCATTGTACAGTATCTTTAATTCTATACTTTATTATATTCTATTGTACAGTTGATCTTACTTCTCTACGCAGCCCCTGATGAAGCCCTTTGACGAAAAGCATCGGGAAAGATTATTGAGCTTTTTTCACATCTGTTGCAACTTATAGTCAGACAACTAATTGTCTAGTACAGGGGTCTGCAACCTGCGGCTCCAGAGCCCCATGCGGCTCTTCAGCCTCCTTGTTGTGGCTCCCTTCGGCTGCCGCAAGGAGATCTCTGATGGGGGATCCCCTTCCTCCCAAGACACTGCGGAGGAGGGGGATTCCCTATCCGGTGTTCCAATGAAAAAAATCTACCAGTGAAATAAATCTACCACGGGGCGTGTACAAATGGGTGTGTACAATGACATCCCCCTCCTTTGAACCCCAATTCCTCTGGAATGGGGAGGTGTACAAAACCAAAAATGTAGGTGCAAGTGGGGGACACCTGTGACTGACACCCCCTAAAATGTAATTGTTAGGCTATCATCAGAACATAAAGAACTCTGCCCATCAAAAAAATCTACCGTTACACATTGCTGGAGGCACTTGAACCCCAATTTCTCTGGAACAGGAAGGGGGTACAGGTGAACAAAATTAGAGGTGCAAGTGGGGGACACCTGTGGCTAACACCTCCTAAAAACTCCACCCATCAAAAAACCCCTACCCTGTTACACATTGTTGGAGGCTTCTAGCGCCTAAACCCCAATTTATCTGGAAACGGGGGTACAGGTGAAAATAATTTGAGGTGCAAGTACGGGACACATGTGGCTAACACCTCCTAAAAATTCATAAAAACTCTGCCTATCAAAAAAATCTACCCTGTTACACATTGCTGGAAGCATCTAGCATCTGAACCCCAATTTCTCTGGAACGGGGGGGAGGCGGTACAGGTGACCAAAATAGAGGTGCAAGTGGGGGACACTTATGGCTAACACCACCTACAATTGAATCGCTAAGGCATCGTCAGAAAATAAAGAACTCTGCCCATCAAAATAATCTACCCTGTTACACATTGCTGGAGGCTTCTAGCACCTGAACCCCAATTACTCAAGATTGGGGGGTACAGGTGAACAAAATTAAAGCTGTAAATGAGGGACACCTGTGGCTAACACACCTTAAAATTTCATCGCTAAGGCATCGTCAGAACATAAAGAACTCTGCCCATCAAAAAAATCTACCCTGTTACGTTAGAAGCCTCCAGCTTCTAATGTAACAGGATGATACGTTAGAAGCTGGAGTCTTCTAGGGGCATAGTTCAGTGTTTAATTTATTTCAAAGTAGGCCTACACATGCACACTTGTTGTAACAGGTAAAATTAAAAAATATTAAAACTTTTAAAAGTTTATAAACTGTGTTATGTTTTGCGGCTCCAGACTATTTTTCTTTAGTGGAAGAGGAGGCAAAATGGCTCTTTTGAGAGTAAAGGTTGCTGACCCCTGGTCTAGTACGTGAGGCATTTCCCTATTATTGTTACACTAAGGATGCCTTTGTTTGACTGTCCATTTTCATACTATTGTGATTTGTACACTTTGTTTACTTGAAGAATACATAAAAGTTATTTGTTTGCCAAAAAAAAACCCTGTATTTTCTCGTTGTTCTCTATATTCTGCATTACTATGGGGTTGGCAGACCTACTATTGAGACCATAGGCAGGGTCACTCTCTCTATTTATGTAATTTGCTTTCTTGCATATCAATGCAGACTGTACACCAAAGTACCACTCATGAGGAAGCCATGTAAGGCGAAAAAAGCATGGGGTAAAAAGACTTTGTTTCCCCAACACGATTACAAATGTACGTCATGTTGTTTTGAATACATCATTACAAATATATCATTTCTAGCCTAGAAAACCCCTATTTCTCTTTCTTTTCTTTCTTTGCATGTAACAATCCTAAACCTGTCCTGAAATCTTTGTGACTAACTGGAGATTTCATAAACAAAACTAATCCTTTACCTGTCCTGTATTCTTCATGACTAACCGAGGATTTAAATACAATTCAAGTTTTGTGCAGATCTGTTCTGTGTCCCGATGCTAAAGGCTTGTTACATCACAGTTATAGCCACAGTCCGTTTGCTCTGATATTCCTACCGCTTGCCTGTAGTGACATTATATTGTGGGGATTGCCAATAGGGATGTCAAGACAATCCCTACAACAACCAACTTTAGATATTTATTTTTATTATTATTATTATTAATAAACAGGATTTATATAGCGTCAACATATTATGCAGCGCTGAACATTAAATAGCGGTTGCAAATGACAAACAAATAGAGACAGTGACACTGGAGGCGAGGACCCTGCCCCACTTATAATCTAGAGCTTACAATCTAGAAGATTTATTTGAAAATCATTCTAGCAATGACTCAATTGAAACTACAAGGTGAAACTATGGATTACCCCAGAAATTGTGTGCAGTGATGTGCATCATGTAAGAGCTGTTACTTTGATGGCTAAAATGGCTCTAAGATTGTAAGCTCTTTTGGGCAGCGCCCACTCCTCCTTTGGTCTCATTGTTTGTATATGTCTGTCATTTGCAACCCCTATTTAATTTACAGCACTGGGAAATATTTTGGTACTTTATAAATTCAGTTCATTATTACCACTGCTAAATATATATGTATATATACAGTTTATTACATATATATATATATATATATATTTATTTATTTGTTTTTTTTTCTGAGCTATAGGTAAACTTAAATTAAACTGTTCTCCCAACCCTTATCCCCCAATATCATTGTAAAATAAATCTGAGAGCAAGGTCAGTAAAAACTTACTAAAGTTCTCATAGAATGAGTAACTATTTCAGTCTACTTTTTGACCTTTACAATATGAGTCACTCTGAAGTCGACACTTCAGAGCTTTTCGACCTCGGACCATGGTTCACACTTTGCATTAATTCAGATGTATGCCACTAGTAATTCCTTAGGGTTCCACAAGTTAGCAAATATAACTTACAACTCTCAGTTTTAGTGTAAAAAAATGCAAAAATACAACTCACATGGAAAAAGATAAAAACTCACTCACACTCAGAAAAGTGCTTTTGGGGGTCAACACAAAGCACCAATAAAGATTCACAGTCAATACATTAGCTAAACAGTAAACCCAGTGTCAGTACTCACCACCTCCTGGTCATGTAAGTGTGATGATGTCAAAATAGAAGTCCTGCTAACATCTGATGGCTAACAGTCTAATAACTGATGGGGAAATATCTAAAATCCAAAAAGCAGCATTGGTGAAAAAAGCCCTGATCCACTGAAAAATAGAAATCTTTGAATTGGAAGTCCTCAAACAGCTTCCTATCTAGTAGGCCCCCAGAAAAGACAATACTACATTAAGGACATTATCAGATCCGCTGAGAACTAAATCTCCTGAGTCTAGTAGCCAGAGACAGCTGTGTCTGATAACACACAAGCATGATGAATAATCACCATTACATGTCAGAAAGTGCTTTTTGTTTATTTTTGTTATAGGCAAAATTAAATTTAACTTGTATAAGCTAGCAAAATTTACTTTTTTAGTTTAGGTCCACTTTCAACTCTTTTACTTTTTTGTCTGTTTAGGATTTAGACTTTTTTGTTTCAAGCGGAGGCTGGGATGTGGTAAGCTCAATTGCAGACTATTGGTGCAGTAGGGTTGTGTGGAGTAAAGAGGAGCAGAACTATCATATAAAAGGTATGTACTAAGAACAAGCATGTATGTTACCTGCATCACCACCATGTTACTATTACTAATACTAAAGCACCGATAAAGGTAAAAAAAAAGTGACATTCTCTTCTAACTAAAAGTTTTGTAGATGTTTTCTGAGCTTACAAAAAACTAACAGATCCATTTGATGTGCTTGCAAACACTGAGGTTAGACATCCTACACAGTCAAGCACCCTTCAAAGTCTACAGAACAGCTTTGGTCAGCATTGCTAGTGCAATTTCTGCTATCATAATTTTTAAGACCCCTTTAATTATGAAATTTAAAGCTATTTGTTATTTTAGGAAAAGTTTGAAAAAGATTGAATACCTAAAGCGGATCTAAATTTGCAACCAGGCAGGATTTTATTGCAGAAAGGAACTGGTGATGTCTCTTCTGTAACAAAACATATTTACCTGCCTGATCGCTCCCTTCAATTGTTAAAATGTTTGAGCTGCTCATGCGAATCTCAGCATCACAGCAGGGGACCATCTGTTTTAGGCACTAAATTCTGATCTGACTTTTCCCTTATTTGTAAGTATTATCTAAACACTAGTCTAAATTTCTTTAGTTACTTAGTTTTTTACCTAATTATTTCTTAACCAGTAAATATATATACACATATCCTCTATACCTGCATTATTATACAATAGTGATATGCAATATAACCATCATTACATGTATTAATGTATATATATATTTGCTGACACTGGCTAATGTTATTAACTTGTAATTCTCCTGTATATATAGACCACCAATCGTATAAAGTCATGTACCCCTGAGGAAGCCCAATTTGGGTGAAACGCATCGGGGACTTATATGGGAAATACTGTCATATCATTACTATTTTTTCCATCTATTATTGTTTTCATTTCTTCTGTGTTAGTATCACCCTGTCTAGTGAATTTCCGTACTTCTGTGACTTATAACAGAACTAGGCAAGACAAACATAAATAGTTGTATACGCTTTATTTTTTGATGATTATTTACATGTATGAATTTACTGTGTATGAATTTAATACATATTAATACATTACATTTTGACTCAAGACTTTTGAGCCTCGAACCTCTTTCTGCGATTTTTTGAAATTATCATTACTAAAGAGGGGGGCTCAACTGTACACTTCTCTGACCTATATGGGGCATTAGGAAGTACCCTATCCCCACCAACCCTCCCCCTTCCCCCCATCTTCCCCTCCCGCCCTTACCTCCTCAAATTTTTACAATGAATAGTTATGCACAAATAAAATCATTAGGCTTGTACAAAGATAGACATATAGGTTGCCTCTGTTGACCTATATTTCTGAAAATCTAGGTAGCTGACTGACATATTTATCTATTGGCTTCTATACAAAAGCTCAGCACATTAAACAACCCCCCTGACAACTGGTGCAGTATGTTTGTGATATCACCTCTATCTGTTGTACATTTAATATTCCTACATTCTGTGTGCAGTACTAGGAAAAAAATGAATGGAGGGTATGGATGGTGGTATCTTATCTTTTATATTTCTACCAAATGGGTGTATGCAGAAAACACTAGAGGACATCCCCATAGTTCCAAAAGGCTGGTGACAACGAGGAAATGTGGGACTCTTAAGTGTCTTTTTTTAGAGACTCCGATATAGGAATGTCCAATATTAGTTTTCACATGAATTGATATATTAATAGAGTGAAGCCATGAGGCCCTATATGTATGTAAACATATTTCAGATATGTGATGCATAAAACAGCTATGATTATTAGAAGTCGTTGTATATATTATTCTGGCTAGTTCAGTTTTAAAGATGTTTCTTTTTTCACCTAGAATCTTAAAAGCTTTTTTCATTTGTCATTTTTCTAAAACCAACAGGAATACAAGTGCTGCATCTACAACCAGTTAGCAAAAGAACATGCATATGAGCATTCCCCTCTGCAAGTAAATCAGTGAGACCTTACAGTAACATTTATCTTTTTCTTGGCACAGGTGTAATGCCTCCTGATGAATATCATACAGGTGTTGATAACTCGGCCTATACAAATGCTATTGCTCAAATTAGGTAATTTTTTCTAAAGGCATTGTATTACCATTTCTGCAGTAGGTAAATTTATTGAGGAAATGTTAATAAAAACTGACTGTTCGATGCGTAGTATACATAAAATGCATAATGTTTCATTATACCGTAGTAAGATTGGTAAATAGTTGATGTGAATGAGGTGAAAATGGCATACAGCACTTAACTAATGTATATTACCTTAATGAATATTTCTGCTTTTGTTGTGGAATTTTTTTACCTGATTCCTTACTTGAGTAAAGAAACCAGTCTTGACAGATATAGGGATGGTGGCATCACTCACATGCTTTTAAAAGTACAACTGTTTGCAAAGACAACTGTTCCTTTTCCTGTCAGCAACTCTCTTGTAAAAAGCAAAAAGTGCCAGCACCAGAGCATCAATATAGATAAGTAAGAAAAGACAACTTTATTTTATTCTTAGGGATACCGCAATCTACTCATAGATATGAGATGACAGTCTCCTGCTTGGAGTCCCCTACATGCTTTATTGCTTAATATTTTTGGGTATAAGAATATAAATTTTATATATTTTTTTCATCCATACCTATTTTATAATGTTATGAAATATCACTGACACATTATTGAATCCTACTTAAAATCCACAAGAGGGCAGCAACATCCAAAAATAAAGTATAAATGATACTATAGGGCTTAGTTAATCAAATCTTTTGCTTAAAATCAGTTAACCAGTTTTTTTGGTCACAGGTTTGTGTAGCAGCAGATCTTCATATTTTACAAAGCTGCACAAAATTAGCATTTATTTATAAAAGTCTTTTGATGTTTTACACAACGAAAGTACGACAGTTGAACTGAGTTTACTTTCCCTCCAAAATGGTTTCTTCATTAGGTCCAGAATCAGTTGAGGTATACAGGTCAAATGATCCCTCCCATTAAGAAGAAATACAGTGAAGAAGATTGCTTATTTAATTGGCAATATATTATTCTTTTAATTAAGATGGTTACCTAGAACAAGAAAGTTCTTGAGCCTTAACAGGAAGATGATGACCTAAAATAGCCTAGTTTTCAAATCTCACGTGCATGTCAGTGTGCCCATGGTTCACAGACACAGCATTAAAAGTGAGGAGTTCAGCTCAGCTCGCCAAATGCCAGTCTCCCAATCTAACGCCGCAATCTTCCACTATAGCAAGTCCCCACTCAGCCTAGGGAGGCTAGTGGTGCTGTCGCAGCACACAGGACTTCTGTGCACAAGGGGTGGCTTCTGAAGAAGGACTGACAGAGAACCAGAAGCCCACAGATAGTTTAGTACAAAGATTCCAACAAAGGCAAGTCCAGAATACAGAGCCAACGTTCATACACTGGTAATCAGTCCACCAGACCAGGTATCCAAGGGTAAAGCCAAAGCAGAGTCAGGGTCACAGGCAAGAAGTTGGTCCATGCAGCATGCAATCCAGAGGTCAGGAACAGGCAATGTCAGCAATAGTAAATCTTATTAAATAACACACTAGTAGCAAATCAGCATAGTTTAATGCTACAACAGGCATTGGTGACAGGGAGCAGAGAGGCTATAAAGTCCCAGCAGCCAATGGCAGCGCAGGACTGAGATTAAGAATGAATCTGCTCATTGTCCTCAGCAAAACTCTAAATACCCTTCAGCTGCACACAATCTCAGAGCAGTGGATTCTGAGAGACCATTTACACCCAAAGGTAAACAGGGGATGCTGCAGATTGTAGTGCAGAGGACTGACAGCTTTTTGCCTGATCACCCATTTCCCTGTAAGTGACACCGTCAAAGAGAATAAGCAGGTAGCACTCATCTGTGATGGCTTACTACACTAGATAATTCTCTGCTAACAGGAACATTTTGGAAATACCGTATGGATACAATGGACCTACACATACAATGGATACAATGGTATTAACACATTGGACCTGATTTATTAAAGCTTTCCAAGATTGGGGAAGATTGACCACCATGGGAGAAACTGGGTGATCCAGTAAACCTGGAATGGATCTAGTTCAGGGTTGAAAACATTTGCCAACTAATAGCAAATGACTGTGTATGAAATTTACTCCAGGTTTGCTGAATTACCCAGATTCTCCCATGATTGTTTGTGATTCTACACATACCTGCTTAATCTTTTGGAGCATTGATAGATGTTGTGCATAGTTTCCCGCAGTGGCATACAGATGAAACATTGAAGCACGGGAATCCTGGAGATTTTACCTTTCTTATCGAAGTATTAGATTTGTTTTTTTGTTTGTTTTTTTTATAGTCTGACATTTGCACTCATGTTGATCTGCCCCCACACAAATCCTGTGTTCATTTGTAGTTGTGTTATCGGTTTCTTGTCATTGTGCTGTGGTGCCTGATCTTAGCACTATTGTATACAAACACACTTCCACTTGTTGTCCAAACTGGTTGTGAATTAGTTGTCCAGCTGAGTTGCATACTCATTCTAACACACCTGATGGTG
>NC_092866.1:32967461-33109991 GCF_032062135.1 Pyxicephalus adspersus
ATATACATAAGAAGCAAACAAAAGAACGTGTGTGTGCTTGTGACTTTTGTGAGAAAATCTAGTCCGATGGCTTCGCGCGCAGTTATTCGCAAGATAGTCGCGGGATTTACCCGCGAGAGGCTTCTCCGATCAGGCATCGGAAGCTTTTATATAGGCGCCTATGTAGAGGAGTTGAACTCGATTAACTCTTCCCTAACAGGAAAAAAATAAGTGATTTAAAAATATGCTTTTTTTCTTAGCGCACATAAATGTTTAAAACATTTAAACAGCGCAAACATTTTTTTTAGGGCTAAGGGTAAAATGTGTGCCATTAGAAAGAATGATTTTATAGGGGAACATTCAGTTGCTGAATTGCGCGACGGCTTACGATTTCGGATCGCGAATACGAATGCGCGAGCGAGTGTCTGATTTTGCTTGATGAATTAGGGCCATAGTGTTTATATATAGTGGGGGTTTAAAGAAGCCAGTAAAATAGGCATTAGGGTGTATACCAAGTATTTTATCATAACTGATGTAATTTATTTTGTTTTGTTTGACAGTCTAAATTTTGCCATAGACCTGGCTTCTGATTTACAATATCAAGTTTCAAAAATGTGGAAGGATGTGGCAAGTAAAATCAAACTGCCTTTTGACACGAAGAACAACTACCACCCTGAATATGACCAATATACTGTAGGTAAATAAATTTGTTAAAAATTATACACCGACCTAAGCTTGTTCATACGGATGTGGTTTGTTACAGTGCATATAATTTGGAAGGATGGAGGGAAAAATGACGTTTTTATGAAAAAAATTGTCACATGCAGTTTTTTAGTTTTCATTAACAATAAACTTTTTGCTGACACTTTTATATGTACAGGATTGTAATTCATACACAAATTCCTAGTTTGCTAAAAATACAGGAAGCAGTTATTTTGTTTAATACACAAAATAAACAGACAAATGTTTTACCCCTCACCCTTACAGCACTGTCAAGTCTAAAACTACCTACACATTGTAGAAAATAGTCATCAAAGACAAATGAATGACTGACTGAAAATGATTGATGTAATTTCCCAAGTGGGGGGAATCAGTGGGGTACCTTCTGCTCTTCCTCCTCCCTTTTGTTTTGGTGTTGCTGGAAACTATTTGATAAGATTGTTTCCGGCCACAGAAATTTGACCTCTGTACTGCAGATAAACCCCAAATGACCCCTTGTTATTGGTATTACTTTTTACCTTTGCTTTTAATGTAATGTAACTAGGATGCATGTACAGTAATTTATATGTGGCTCTTTTACCCTTTTGCAGCAAGAGTTAAAATACTTTGTGTTGCCAGTACATAGTGGAGTTAGAGAGTGTTTTTAAAACAAAGCACTGGCCCTGCTCCAAACAGTCAACAGCGCTGCTCAAATATTTTGATCCAGGATTCACTTCAGCTTGCTGACCACACAATAAAGGAGCACAATGTGGTAAAATCTATGTTCTTTATCCCTGTAAGCATTTTTGGATAGCACAGAACAAAGCACTGCCCTAACTTGCTCAAGATGCTGCCCTTTTTATCAGCTGAAGACATGTTCTGCAATTAATACTAGTTGTATTTAAAAAAAGGATTTGTAAACACAGCAAAAAAACCTTACTTTGAAGTCCAGTGAGGGCCATGGGAAGCCCTAAAATTTCACTTACTGTTGCCTACAGAAGATTCTACACTAAAATAAGATACAACTCTTCCTAAAGCCAGCATGCCTTTTGTAGCATATCAGTACCAACAGCATAATTAGAAACATTTTTAAATTATAAACATACCTGTGCCCCCAATAGATAAAAACTGGGATAAAAATATGGAGTGTATAAAACTTACCAGTTTTATGTCATCATTTGAAGGACACACAAAGTCTTAAACCTTCAGGATTCTCCAAAGTATTCTAACTGGGAGTGGAGGAACAATTGCAACCAAATGCCAACATGAACCACACAAACTAAAGACTACCTGCAGTTAAAAAAAAACTGCTTGAAGGAACTGACACCCAATGCTGGAAATAAATGAGACAGAAAGCTCCATTTGGTATAACTTAGAGAACATATGAACAGAAGACTTTATGGCAGCCCTACAAATCTGGGTTTGCAAGTTCCACATTGGTGAAAAGCCAAAGTGACACACAGAGATCTATTAGGTCTAAGGCTTAAAAGATAAAGGGGTACCCAATCTTTAAGACTCTAAGCTTATAACATGGTTTACCTGGTTCAAACAGTGACTTCTGAAGTAGAATTGGTAAGGTATAGATCATAGCCACTAAAATATTCATACAGCCCTTTTTGTTTATGGGTGTCTGATTCTCCCATAGGCAACTATAAAGCCTGAAGGTTTACCACTTCCAGTGACCCTAAATGAACATGGAAAATAAAGCATTTAATTTTGTTAAATAATAGAATGGTAAATATTTTTTTTATCTGACTTGGGGTCTATTTATAAAGCAGCAAATCTGACATTCACTGAAACTTTCCTGCGTAAAGACTCTTCCATGTGTTTATATGAAAGTAATATATTCTCCACCAGGGCAAAATTCATTTAAGATGACAGATTTGCTGCTTATAAATAGACTGATTGAAGTCATCATGAGTGACCTTTTTTGCCACACAAGTTGCTGTTATTTTTTGGGGTGAATAAACTAGGGTAAACTCCCCCTACTTTCTACCAGTAATCAAGTATTTATGTATACCAATCTCAAATGCAGAGGGGTGGAGGCTTTACAGAAACTTTATGTACAAGTACTAATACAATTTTAAATAATTTATATCATGTAATATTTGTATGTATTGTCTTTGTTTTTACAGGCGAAAAAGTGAAACAGGCAGATGTGGTCTTGCTTGGTTATCCACTGATGTTTCAAATGACTCCTGAACAACGCAGAAATGACCTTTTAATTTATGAGTTTTTAACAGATCCCAATGGGCCTGCTATGACATGGGTATGAATAGTTTAGTGTTTTAGTAAATGTCTACACTGATCGTTGTGCTATGTTCTGAAGTCTGTATGAGATTTTTACATGTAATTATAGTGTTTATTGCACAGATCCCTTTTTTAAAAAAACAAGCCTTTACTTAATATTTTTTCACCTATAAAATCTTGGAAAAAGGGGAAATTTACACTTTTGCTTGCGTTAAATATACACTTTAACACATATAACTTTGTGTTTTAAGGTAAGACAGTGGTCGCATTATTTGGATGGTCAAGTGGTTTCAATGTTTGGAATAGCAGCTCACTAGACCAAAGAGTAATCACATCTGTATGTCATGTTGTGCTATGGCACAGGAGAATTACATGTAACTGTAGATTTTTGTTGAATGAATGGCAAAGCACTGCAATGTACTTATACAGGGCATGCATAAGTGTGAACCCAGCCTAAAACATACTGTGGGTTTGCTATGGGGAATTGTTCATAGCAACAGGCTTGCAGCAGTTCATAATGAGGCAGCACACAGTCAGTTCAATCACAGAGGCAGCAACAAATTTTGGCTCCTGTCTGGGTGCTTTATTGTATTAAAATGTGTACAACAAAACAAATTCTAGCCCTGCTGGGCCACCAACTACCTCTTTAGTAGTTTACTCTCTATTCAATATCAAACAAAAGATGATCTCTTTCTTTAAAGTAGTTTTCCTCCTGAGCTCTTTTCCCTTCAAATGTTGGAAAGTTATTGAGTTCCTTGCAGTCTGCAGCACCTGTTTGCTCCAAGATCCAGGGGAAGACCCCTACATGGCTGGCTCTAGGACCCCTTACAATGGCTTTTCATAAAAGCATTTTTTATATCATTAGAGTAGTGTGTGGTGGATATCTATATATTTTGATTGTGCCTATCTCTGGTTTATAAAAAGGTAATTAAATAGGACAGAGAAGGATAGAGTTTTCGGCACAGATATAGAAAATATAAATTGTAGTACAAGTTTACATACAAAATTATGAAAGAATTATATCCTTTTTACCCATAAGTCATAATATTCTCTTATGATCTATACAGGATTTGGTCAATTTTCACACAAGTTACAAAAAACAATTACAACCTTTTTTCTGAATGTCACAATAGTTTCTTGCGATACATACAAGGTTTTGTTCAGGCCTGCTGTGGCGCTATACAGGTTTCGGCTAATATTGAACAA
Source organism: Pyxicephalus adspersus (assembly GCF_032062135.1). Classification (NCBI taxonomy): domain Eukaryota; kingdom Metazoa; phylum Chordata; class Amphibia; order Anura; family Pyxicephalidae; genus Pyxicephalus; species Pyxicephalus adspersus. Next base: position 32,971,596 of record NC_092866.1, read on the forward strand.
ATATACATCACCATAGAATGGTTAAGTAGATATGAATCCATTCATATCGACCGTAGTACCCTACGTGTTTCGCTATAGTGGGCTTCCTCAGGGGTAGTGATAGGTCAATAAAAAGTTCTCTATGTACACATACGGGGTTCAGGTGATCTAAATTTACAAACCTAAATGTAAGGGTTCAATACACTACAATGTTCAACATTACAAAAATCATATATTTCATCCAATTTCGTTTAAATAGTAGAATTATTAGAAAATAACGCCAATAGTTTATTAATTTAGTGAAATAGAAACAGATAAAACCAACTTTTAGAAAGATATACTACATACATAGATCATATATGAGTAATGGATCAAATCATAGAGTTACCAAATATATATAAATTAGGAAAAATTATAATTATCAAACTTAGATACTTCAAAATATGGCTTAATCTTGGAGGAAAAGTGAAGTGATCATCAGAATAGAGATGATCTGTTGAAAAGGTCAGAGGAAATAGGGTAGTGTAGTAGAATCCCCTATATAAGTATAGTCTCTACAATTTAAGAAGAATTTCTGTTTATATCTTTATATGTAATCATATAATATATGTGTAAGTGAGGTTAAAGAGTAAGTAGGAATTGCTGTCCTACCTGAAAATGAAGAAGGCTCTATTTTTAATATGATGCTGAATGGTAGCACAGGTCAAACAAGTCTCAGTTTCCAGGGAAAAGGTAGTAAATGATCCCTAGTAGATGCAGTCAGCAAAATAGATTTGCCATATATGCTTCCACAGTGTAGGTACTAAAAATAAAACAATATTATGTTTTTTCTATTAGGTATGGTATTCATAATCAAAATAAAATTGTGTTTAGTAAAGGCAGAAGTGCCCCTGAGGATGCCTGTGGGGGCTGGCCTGGTAATGCTGGGATGAGGGGCAGCTCGTAAAGCCCACCTCATCACTTGTTAGAAGAGGGTGGGTCTCCTGCCACTCGTCTCAGTGCTAGAGACAGCAGGCAGCTGTCTCTAGCCCAGCATCCCCATCTAAGAAGATGGGGACATACAGGGAAAGGGCAGAGCCATCCCCAGTAGGGGGTAGGCTTGCCTGAGTTGCACCCAAGTTTTTCAGGGTGCCCCCATCCCTGTAAGTCGGGTCACCGGAGGGGCACCCTCTATTTGTTTTGAATGGAAGAGTTAATACAGAGATTTAGAGATGAATGAAGGAGCAGATATGATAATTAGGATAGACAGTATCTCATATAGGATCCACTGAATCATGGTTTGAAATGACAGGAAAGAGACAAAACTGTTTCTTGAAGTTAAATATACATTCTGGATTATAAATATATTTTGTTAAAGAATAGCTAGAAATATACTAAACATACTAATATGACTTTAAATTAATATTGATTACTGATTAATACTATAGAAAAGGTTTAAAGCTAAATACATAGTTCAAGCCTGGATAATGGTTGGCTTTTAATAAAAAGATCCACTTAGTTTCTGCCTGTAATAATTTTTCATCAAAGTCTCCCCCTCTAGGATTCGGGGTTACTTTTTCTAACGCTGCAAATGAAATACTATGTAGGTCAAAGTTATACATTGTTTCTACGTGGTAGCTAATTGGAGTGACCATTTTACCATTTTTGATTGTGTATATATGTTCATAGATTCATTTTCTCAGGGGTCTTTTTGTTTTACCCACATAAAATCTTTTACATGAGCACAAAATAATATATATAAAGCCTATTAATTGGCAATTAACATGGTGATTACCATTACCTACCATTTGGTAGGGAAAGTGCTAGATTTTCATGGATGCATTCACACTGGCTACAGTGGCCACATTTGAATGTGCCCCAAGGTTTAGATTGATCCAGTTTTCGTGAACGTGGGTTTTGGTGGCTTTGGACTAGAGAATCTCCCAGAGAGTGTGATTTGCGATATGTGATGCATGGTTTGTCTCCTACTATAGTAGAGATATTGGGATCTGCCGTAAGAATTGGCCAATGTTTTCTCATGATTAAGTGTATATTGTGATGATGTTCGTTGAACCAGGTAATAATGGGTAATCTAGGTGTTTGTTGAGTATTAGAAGATTTGATTTTTAGGTCATTTCTATTGAGATGTTTAACTTTCTGGTAAGTATGTTTAAGGAGTTTTTTACTATATCCCCTTGCCATAAGTCTCTCAGTAAGTGCCTTGGCTTCTATCTTATAGTCTAGGGTTGATGTACAGTTTCTGCGAAGTCTCAGCATCTGACTGTATGGAATGCTTTTTATTAGTGATTTGGCAAAGACTCTATTTCATCAAGAGCCAGCGACTTAGTTGATACCTACTTTAAACCCTTTATGACCCAAGGGGTCTCACTTACACATATATTATATGATTACATATAAAGATATATACAGAAATTCTTCCTAAATTGTAGAGACTATACTTATACAGGGATTCTACTACACTACCCTATTTCCTCTGAACTTTTCAACGGATCATCCCTATTCTGAGGTTCACTTCACTTTTCCTTCAAGATTAAGCCATATTTTGAGGTATGTAAGTTTGATAATTATAATTTTTCCTACTTTATATAACGTATTTTTTGCCGTATAAGACGCACTTTTTCTTCCCCAAAACTGGGGGGAAAAAGTTAGTGTGTCCTATACGACAAATGTGTTATAAAATAATTAAAATAATATATTCACCCGATACCCGATCCTGCGTGTGTCTCTGGCTGCGTGCAGCGTCTGTCTCTTCTCTCCTCTGCCAGCATCGTTTCTTCTCCTGTCTGTAAAGCAGAGCGAAAGAAGCCGGCACAGCGCCACCTGCTGTTCCCTGTCCTAACTGCCGTACAGTGGAAAAAAAGCACAGAGTGATCAGAAGGGGAATTTGAATGACAGAGTGATCAGAAAGGGAATTTGAATGGCACATGAGTGATCAGAAGGGGAATACCAGTATAAATGGCACATGAGTGATCAGAAGGGGAATTTTTTTCTAGATTTTCCTCCTTTAAAATTGGGTGCGTCTTATATTCCGGAGCGTCTTATACGGCAATAAATACGGTATATTTGGTAACTCTGTGATTTGATCCATTAATCATATATGATCTATGTATGTAGTATATCTTTCTAAAAATTGGTTTTATCTGTTTCTATTTCACTAAATTAATATACTATTGGTATTATTTTCTAATAATTTTACTATTTAAACGAAATTGGATGAAATATATGATTTTTGTAATGTTGAACATTGTAGTGTATTGAACCCTTACATTTATGTTTGTAAATTTAGATCCCCTGAACCCCATATGTATACATAGAGAACTTTTTTTGACCTATCACTACCCCTAAAGAAACCCACTATGGCGAAACGCGTAGGGTACTAGGGTTGATATAAATGGGTTCATATCTACCTAACCATTCTATGGTGATGTATATTTGTTCAATATTACCTGAAACCTGTATAGTGCCACAGCAGGCCTGAACAAAACCTTGTATGTATTGCAAGAAACTATTGTGACATACGGAAAAAAGGTTGTAATTGTTTTTTGTAACTTTATGTGAAATTTGATCAAATTCCGTATAGATCAAAGGAGAATATAATGACGTATGGGTAAAAAGGATCTAATTCAAAATTTTGTATGTAAACTTGGACTACAAATTATATTTTTTATATCTGTGCCGAAAAATGTATCTTTCTCTCTCTTTTATTTAATTTCCTTTTCATAAAAGCAAACGGTCTGGCAGACACACACACATAGAGCCTTTAACAAACAAATTCCCATAGTCTGGTGCTATATACACCCCGTCCCATAAGACCTTCCCAGCCAAGCCATGAGACACCTTGTCATGTTACTGTTATAAGTACCCCTGGTAATGGGAAAAGTTTAGGTCTTCATTCAGTATGCACCAATAAACACAACCTATTGTTGGTAAATGTCAATTTTAAAAACATTGACATAACATGCTTTCTTTTTTTCAGAGTATGTTTTCAGTTGGTTTTATGGAAATAAAGCAGATTGATGCTGCTGAAAGACAACTGAAAAAATGTTTTGCAAACATAACAGAGCCTTTTAAGGTGAGAAATTATTTTTTGGATGAATGTCATTCAGCAATATTAGTTATGGAAGTCCTATTGTTACTGGAAGTGATCTTTCTGTCAAAAATGTAGAATGCAACCTTGTGGTAAAGTATATCCAAATCTAAACATGTTTTAAATGTTGGATAAATCAAAATAGAGTGAAAACCAAATTTTTTCCATCTTTGTCTTGTTATTGAGAGCTCTCTTTATTTCCTGTCCAGCAAATACAAAAGAAATTTAGAGGTTATCTTACCAGGGTGAGATAAATTTCCTTTTAGACAGCTTTCACAGAAACACAAGTATTCCTATTAGAAAATGTACCCACTACTTTTTTAGGAAGCCAAAGTCTTGGCTTTGCCCTCATTTTCATTCACAGTGACCATTGTGATAGGGCAGTTAGAGAGGGAAAAAATTCCCTAAGAGGAACACAGATAGCAATGAAAACCTAAAGCGTGGCTTTACCTCTCACCACTCTTTCCACATCTAAAACAAAAGTTTGCCTTTAATTTTTTAAAGCAGAATTGACCTCTTGCCCTTTATCCCCTTCATCCTATATGATCATCATATGCTTCATCCTGAATTTACAACTGCCCTGAGACAAGGCAATTTGACTCATTTCTATAGCAATGTACGAGGGGGTGCTGAGATGTTTCTGGCCTTGTCCAGAAAGAAGAGAGCCAGAGTTATGAAATAACACATTTATTCAACATATTCCCCCCCGAGACAGATGCACTTGGTAAGGCGTAGTTGCAGCTTTTTTAGACCGTTCAAATAAAAGTCCTTTGGTTGGGCCGCAAACGTCAGAAATGTCCTCAAAACGTTGCCCCTTCAGGTATTTCTTCAAATTCGGCAACAGATATTAGTCTGAATGGGCCAAGTCAGGTGAGTAGGGGGGATGGTGGACCAATTGGAAACCCAGGGTGTTCAATTTGGCAGCCACAACGTTAGACGTGTGTGCAGGTGCATTGTGCTGCAAAAAAAGGATCCTTTGGTCAACTTTTCACAGCGTTTCATCTTAATTGCCTCCTTCAGTTGGTCCAGGAGGTTAGCATAATACTGTCCAGTGATACTAGAGCCCTGAGGTAGGTAGTCCACCATCAGAATACCGTTTTTGTCCCAGAAAACGGACGCCATGACTTTTTTGGCCAAGTTATGGGTTCAGAACATCTTCGGCCACGGGGATCTGCTGTGGCGCCATTCCTTTTACTGTTTCTTGGTTTCAGGATCATAGATGTGAACCCAGGTTTCATCCTTAGTCATTAACCTAGCCAAAAAGTCCAGTGCAGCTTCAAAATGGGCCAAAACAGCTTTGGATGCTTCAACTCGTTCCTTCTGATCGCTGTTCAAACATTTCCTCATCCACCTCGCTGAAAGCTTGCGCATGTCTAGGATAGTGGTGATAACAAACCCAACACGCTCCCGTGAGATGTCAAGTATCTGGGCTATCTTTTTTGCGGATATTCGCCGGTCCTCAATAATCAGCTCATGGACACCATCGCAGGTTGCCGGGTCAGTTGAGGTTGGGGGGCGCCCACTGCGGGGCTCATCTTCAACAGTGAAATGCCCAGTCTTGAAATGAGATATCCAGGTTTTGAAAGTGCTGTAGGAAGGACACTTCTCCCCCAGTGTTTGTGACATCTCAGTGTGAATGTCCTTTGCTGACTTTCCCTGGGGAAACAAACTTGACGGCCCGTAACTCCAACGACGTGAAACTTGCTTGTGCCTCTGCCATCACAGCTTCTCACTAAAAGAAAAAACAATTTTAGAAATCGCAAAGACCTGATATTTGCAGTTACATACCAAGATAAGGTTATCATATGCCCCCACACTCATTTTTCTATTTCATCTGGAAGAGAGCAAAGCCAGGAACTTCTCAGCACCCCCTCGTACATATCATCACACCTATGCTTAATCAGGTTCAATGGGTTTCAGAGCCTTCAATCTTCAATTAAGTTTTTCTGAGAATCTTTTTGTCTGCTTTTTCCATTGCTCTATAATAAAGTAATGATGACCTGTGGTAAGCAGAGCTATCCCAACAGCTAGAGGGAGGGATTGTACTTGGAACTTGGAAAATTGAAACACATTGCCCCTGATTCATCATTGAAATCCGCGATCGCTGGAAGCGCGATAATATTCCGGATCGCTAATACGAATGCGCGACCGATAATCCGATTTTGCTTGATGAATCAGGGGCACTGCGTCTGATTATTAATAAAACTCTCTGGAGAAAATAGACTATCATAAGTGAAGCTTGGTGATCCAACGAACCTGATAAAGATTTCCTAAACATCATTTGCTATTAGCTGCCAAATATTTTCAATCATGGACCAAATCCATTTCAGGTTTGCTAGATCACCCAGGTTTACCCACAATTGTATATTTTGTCCAGTCTTCAGTCATTGAGAGCACCAATAAATCTGACCTGTTGAGTTTATTATCCAAAATTGAGTGGAGTGGTTGCATGTTTAAATTAGCATCAGCATCATTATGAAACAGAGACTGCTCATAAATTTTGTTTAATATCTAATAATTTAAAGGGCTTATTAGAAACATTAAAATATTTTTTTTGTGTAAATTTGGTTCCACTTTAACTAAATAGCAGCTTACGTGTTAAAAACTAAAACAGCCTAAGGCAAGCAAGCAAGGACCCACTGATGTACCTTCCTGTTTTCTGATTACTCTGTCCTCTGATCTTTTATAAATGCCAGCCTGGGTTTGCAGAGGACAAAAGCAATAAACCTCTGCAGCTTGTCTGATCTCATCTTTCACTGACTCCACATTAGTAAATTCGGATCAGAATGTTTGTTCTAGAACACTAATTTACATTGCATCCCTTTTAATTGGGTCAGCAAAAAAGAATGTCATTAGAAGAATATGTCTTTGACTTTGTATAACATTTTATGTTTTTAGATATGGACAGAATGTGTTGATGGATCTGGAGCTGTTAATTTCCTTACAGGAATGGGAGGATTTTTGCAGGCTATACTTTTTGGATATACTGGTTTCAGGTTTGTGACATTAATACCTCCACTAATACAAAGCTCTTTCTTAATTTAGTAGGTTTGCACAAAAAGGCTAAACTAAACTCTTTTAATATATTGGGACAACCTAAAAAGGAGCACCACCAATTTCTCTACGCGTTTTGCAGACCTAGTCTGCTTCCTCGGGAGTACTAGAAGAGCAGAGAGAGCAATGGTATCTATTATAAAGAAAAGTGCATACATATATTAATATTGTAGGGTTTAAATAAACATTAATTTTGAAAACCAGGCTCTAAATACATACATTACTGAGATTTCAAAAATGCATGTCTCACGGATTCCTGGGACTGGGGTGAAAAGCTCAAATTCAGGGCATAAAAATATCTTAACAGATCTAAATTAAAAAAGACAAAGAGCAAACAATGCTTATATGTAACATTTTTTTGTAGGACTGAATCTTAAAATAAAAATTATTAGACTTCTAATCTCTTGCAACAGATGCATAATATGTTTATTAAATGATGTTATTTTAAACATGTGTGTCACATTCAGGGTAAAGCCATAAACTATATATATATATATATATATAAGCTAGCTGTTATTTCCAAAGAAAACTATTACTGCATAACTATAATAAAGGAAAGAGAAAGAAACAGGGTTTAGTGGCTAAGTAGGATAATTATGTTTTCACAGCTGTTCGATTCATACATAATTGTACATACATTTCATATGATATCTTCGATCTCTGTTGTGGCAGCACAGAGTTGAGATATCAAAGTTATACAAGTTGTGGCTATCATGTACCACATGGTACCATAAATTCGATGAATTGTTCTGGTTACGTTTACCCGACGCGTTTTGCCATGATAGGCTTCCTCAGGGGTAGATGTGGATTTCAAGCGGGTAAGGCATGTTCCAATTAAACAGATGTTTATACATGGTATAAAACAAGAAAATACAAAGAAAAAATATCATGAATGATAATGACAGGGTATATGGAATGAAATAACAGTATGTATAGAGATATTCTTGCTTAATAAATATAAACAGATATTTGTGCATATTCATAATAATACAAAATATTGTTTATAAGGTACATAATTATTATTTACATCATCCAGTTATTAGGTGTAAAGAAAAAATTGGCTGACACATATGGTAGGCTTTAACACGCATGTGGGATAATGCTAAGTATATGTACATGTAAATGTAAAGAGTTGTGGACACTTGCTTTCATTTTAGTGGATTGTGGTTTCAACCTATAAAGCTGGGTTTTCATGGGGTTAATGGGCTGTGGCACTTCGGAACTCTAAAGAAATATTATAGTATGATATTAAGATAATATTACTAACCTTAAGTACCAAATTCACATTGTATGTTTGATCAGTGTAAAAGAATAAAGTATTGATCACTTTGGGGCTATATGTCCTCCAAGATTGCTTCCTTTGATTGCTTTTTTGAGTTTCAACTTAATATGTCAAAAACATCTGATGTTGGTTGCATTTAGGTTGATATATATGATTTAGGTACTGAAAACATATATATATATATATATATATATATATATGTATATGTATATGTATATGTATATATATATATAATATTATATAGTTGAACTAAGAAAGGTGTATGTTTCACAAAGGTAAACGATCATCCTACCCTGCTTGTGGAATGGTGAAGTTTGCTTTATAGTCTGATGTTTACTTGGATAAACTACTGTAAGTATGGTACCCATTACTATTTAATTCAAGTTCTTCCTTTCAATATGTTTTAAATGTCATATTATTGAAAAACCGTTAAGACTACTAGATGAATGTTGAAAAGAATCTTATAAATTACAGTTTCTACAGACCTTTCAATGGTAGTTGTTTTTGCTCCTCGTGAGAGATTGCCATGCCGTGTGCAGAGACAGCCTAAAGCTAGGTATACACTTCCAATAACTAACGTTAGAAAATGAACGATTACGACCACTCAAAGATTATGACCGATTATATTTTAACGATCGTATTGTGCACAATTCTGTACATGCTGTAATGATCAGTCGTTCAAATATAATCTAATATTAGTGTACACACGCTAGATACAATCGTTTGAACGATGCAGGGAGTGACATGTAAAGGAGAAAGTGTATTGCAGAAACATACACGATCACTGAACAACCGTACACACGATACATAGCGAACGATCGTCAGCAAATCAGATCCGCCATGACGGTCGTTCATTTCCAACGACAATCCTTGTTTGTCAGTGTCGTTGGTCAGTCTTTGCCCCCTTTTTTTTTGTGAACGATTTTCAGCCAATCGGTTGTTTGTTTCCAACGATAATTATTGGAAGTGTGTACGCAGCTTAAGGCTGTGAAATGACATTTGCCCGCAAGTTAAAGGTGGGGTGGGTGGAGTTTTTCGGAGCTAGACATGCTGTCGTCGGGTCCGGGGGTGGTACTGTCTCTGGAGTGACATGATGTGAAGACACACTCTATTAGTGACGTGTGTAATAAGGGAATCCCCATGTCGATGAGGCTCTCTTGTTGTCTGCGGGCTGACAACAAAGGGCTGTCTTATCGGAGTGTCAACAAGGTGATCAGCAGAGATGTGCTGATCACACGGGGGATAGATAACAGCTAGCCTAGAGGTGAGGGAATAAGGATATCCTCCACCTTAGTGTGTAGGGTGCTGTGGGTGCCAGTCCATAAGGGTGGCGCTGGGTCCCCCCCAAGTCCCATCCCGATCATGGGGTAATCCTTGTGTGTAGTGAGGGTTTTTGGATGTGTTAAAGGGGGCGTAAATAAATAAATATAAATACCATTTCAAAACGTAGAAGAACTATAAAAAATGAATCTTGTGTATGGAGATAATCATAGACAATAATTGGGTTAAGGGATACAAGTGTGGGTAATTTCTTTGTGTCAAAAAGATTAATGTCAGAAGTTAGCTTCAAAAATCAAAGGTATCTGCAGCTCGGATGTATTGTGTACCTCCCTACAGGTACTCGCTTCTATAATTGAGTGAATTTCTGATTGATACCTATAGTGATGGATAGGGGGTAAAGCTACCAGTTTAGTTCCATATAGCTAAGACTGGGTCTACATGGACATTTTTTAAAAACGCATGTAAACGTTTCTATTGCGTTTATATGCATTTTTTGCACTTTTATTAGCGTTTTAAAGCTTTCCTTTAAAATGCTGAAAAACGACTATGCCGCGGTTTCCTTCGTTTTTCGACGTTTTGATCACGTTTTACCGTGTTTTTAACTCATTTACATATTAAGTGCTTAAAAAGGACTATCCATTTGGTCTCTATTTGGAGAAGTTTCTTGTGTAAATCTGCCCCCTGGAGTTTGAGGGGATGTGTTCCAAACCGTAGAAAGATAGAACGTTGGTATCGAAGCTAGTCACTTTGGCCACTATGTATGGGACCTGTTGATTGTAAAGGGAAACTTTGTTTCCCTTTGTATACAATCCAACAACGTGCACAGTCTTCTCTGGCTCATTTACACTGGCTGCGATGAACACGTGAGTGTGTGGAATACAGCTTGCGTTCCAGCACCACATTTTCTGATTTCCATTCAGGTTCTGTCCCCATTCACGTCATCTCTGGGGGCGGAAGTGTCTTTTTCCATATAAGAGGCTACAGTAAGGTTTGAAGACTAGCGGGTCCCAACGGACCCTGAGTGCGGGAGTTGGACTGCTGGGAATATAACTATATAGGCACTGGTACACTGCTTTGGATGTTATATAGAGATTGCAAGGAGAGAGCAAAGAAAGAGGTTTGAGGTTCAAGAGTAGCAAGTCAAAGTAAATTGTATTAATATATATTAAATTCATACATAACTTCATACATATAAGCACAAAGTAAAGAGTACACAAACTTTTGTGTGTTTCTCCTACTTCTGTTGTAATTCACAGAAGTAGGGTATTCCACTAAACAGGATAGTACTAGCACAAAAAAATAATATGACTGTGTTTCCGTATACGTTCCCGATGCGTTTCGCCCAGGTTGGGCTTCCTCAGGGGTACGTGACTGTATACGATTAGTGGTCTACACATACAAGAGGATTACAGGTTAATAGAACAAGCTAAGGGTTAATGGTTATCATATTTTTAGAGTGATAAAGATATTTGTGATTGTATGACATATCTCTTAAATATATCTATGCAGATATAAATATTGATAAATATAGAGGTATAGGTTATAATCAAAATTATTAAAGTCAAAAATTGAGTAGCGAAAGGTTTAGACTAATAGTCATTTGATACCTACAATTCAGGGGAGAATCATAGTGGAAAATAGTGCTTGGTACAAATGGTTCCAAATAGCAGTACTGGTGGGCTGTAACATTGTAATTGATAATGGATGCTTCAGTATAATCTTAAACATATATAATATCAAAATATGATATATTGAATAAAATATTAGAAAATGTACCTGACAGGGGAATCAAGGTTAGAGATTATGGGTTCGAGGATGAGTCCAGTCAAGTAGTTCCAATATATGGATTTAAGAGAGATTTACTAAATCATCTAATATAATAGGCCGAAGAGAGGTTTTAAGGGTAGTCACTAAATGGTAGAATATATAGAATAGAATATATAGAATATATATATATATAATATATAAGAACGTTGGAATGTGTATCAAGGGATTTATTGAATAATAAAGGTGATATTATTAATATGGAAGGGTAAAAATAATTACTTACCAGGGTTTAAGATGTGGCTCTATGGTAGCAATATTACTAATATGGAGACAGATGCAGTTGAAGTTGTTTAAATATATTGACGTTTATCCTATAAGATAAATTTTATGTCAAGAGTTGGCGTATGGTGAATGTGTAGATAAAGTGGAATTAGTGGGGAGGATAAGGTCACTTACCATTAAATGTTGATCTATGGTAACAATGTTACTAATATGGAGATAGATGCAGTTGAAGTTGTAAAGGTAAATGGATGTACACCTTGAAAAATTCAGTAAATCCATTGTAAACAAAAAAGAGAAAAAACTACAGAGGGACAAGTGGGCCTTCATTAACAAAAAGGACGATAAATGGGAAAAAAATAGCCATACAACCCCATCTACAAAAAACAGACCCAAAGATAAAACTACAAAATCAGTGACCAATATTCCTTCTATCGATACCTTAGACCAACAACTTGAAACACTATAAGTTACACATACCCTTAACAAGAAAAAAAGATTTCCCAGCGACCTATCTGATAACACACTGGAACCTTAGAGGGTTCCTCCCTCCCCATTACCTACTTCTCTGAATCTACCCAGCTATTCATCCTCAACCCCCCATATTCTGGAGAGTCTGCTCAATAACACCACACCACTCCCAAACACTTCCATAACTCCTCCAAATGTCCCGCTTGAACCAACCTCTTCCAAACCACCACTTCGCACTACCCTCTCATCACACATATCCTTCCAAATCTCTCCACCTGGTACCGCTAATCCCACCCCTATCAATAATACCCCGCAAGATAGAACCCCCACTCCAACCTGTATTACAAAAACCCCATCTATAGCACACACCCCATCTGCAGGCGCCATCTCCAAAGCCAAACAATCTTTTTTAGGAGTTCTCCACCAACAAATACCCTCTCCTATACAACAGAAGCACACCCTAGACCCTTTCATGATCAAAAAGAATACAAATCCAACAATTTAGAAATTATTAATCAATCACCATACCAATTATCTGAATTGGAAATACAAGTCTTTAAAATGGGTTTGTCTTTCTGCCCTTATCAACTCTTAGATACATTTGAACTGATCAAAGACATTACCCTGTTTGTAAGAAATCTTACTTTGAAAACCATGTTTGACAAACCTACGCAAGGCGGCCTACCATACCAACCAGATCTATACAAGAACCTTAATACACAAAACTTTAGAATCATGAAAGACCTATATCAATTACTTATGGAGAATGACCAACCATCATTCACCAATCCAGACACCACTCTATCACCACCTATAATCGACCCAACACAATTACTTCAAAAGAAACCCAAATCTACTTTTTTCCCACCCATTACAACTAACCCTCACATCTACACCCTTGTGAACATCATCACAGAACATATCCTTCAAAGCAATCCCTAATCCTTACCACATAACACCAACTTCACACCAGCCTATTATGAAGCCCTGGATAGTCCTAAATATGCACAAAAACCATTTGATAAAGGAGGTAATATTGTCATTCTAAACACCGAACATTACAAACAAATCTGCTACCAAATCCTGGACAACAAGGACTGGTACCAAGAAATTTTCAAAGATAGAATCACAGACTTCTATCATGAATATAATGACATAATCCTTAACGCCTACACTAATGCCTTAACATCATTAACTCTAAAACAAAAGAATACTTGTCCAGCAAGCATCCTATATTACCCACATTCTATGCTTTGCCAAAAGTCAATAAGAACCTTTTACGCCCCACGGGACTTCCCATTATTTATGGTATTGGTTCTCTTACAGCCAACACAAGTGAATTAATTGACTCCTATCTTCATCCTCTAGTAACTTATCTCCCCTCATACCTACTGGACACCATTGACATTTTGAAATCCACACACAATATGAAAGTCCCTCTCCATACTCTCATTGTTACAATTGATGTGGAAGCCCTCTACAGCTGTATCCCTCACTCTCTAGGAGTAAGAACTATATCTATATGCCTTGATGAAACCTAACCTGCTTGCCTCATTCACAACAACTTCATTACCACCCTCCTAACATATATACTCAATCACAATATTTTCACCTTTGATGGTCATACCTACCTCCAGATCCAGCGAGTCGCTATGGGAACACGATGTACTTCGTCATATGCGAACCTGTATCTGGGGGTATGGGGGAATACTCTCTTTTTGGACCCCAAAACATCCCCATACAAACAAAACATTCTCTTCTGGAAGAGATATATGGATGATATTGTCATCTTTTGGACAGGTCCTATACCTACAATTATAGAGTTCTTTAACTCCATTCAATTTAACACTTTTAACCTAAAATTTACAATGGAACATAGCAACACCAAACTACCGTTTCCGGATCTTTTTATTAGGATAGACGAAAACAATATGGTCACCACTACCTTGTTCCGTAAACAAACGGCAGGTAATACAATACTTAACGCCAAAAGTGGCCACCCTAAAGCCTTGATTTAGAGCATACCCTACAGTCAATACCTGAGATTAAAAAGAAATTACACAGATGAACATGATTTTTAGGTAAAAGCCAAACGCCTCAAAGAGAGGCTTTTAAAACGGGGTTACCTGAATAATACCCTTAAGAAAGCATACCAAAGAGCATGTAATCAAGTGAGACATAACCTTCTTTTCAAAGCAACTGACACCAAAACAACCACTCTATCCACATCTGGCATAATCACCAGATTCAACCGTAATCATGAGTTTATTTACAATACTCTTAATCAACACTGGCATATTCTCCACTCAGATCCAAAAATACGTAAATTCATTGGCAAAAAACCTTAGTCTCAAGTCACTTCCATCAACCTTCACCTTTGAGCTCTAATATAGAGACCCCAGGTACCTTTAGATGTGGAATTTGCAAACAGTGTAACTGGATAAGAGAAGCACTTACTATGACCCTACCCAATGGTACCAACTTCAGACCTTTCCACTATATAGATTGCAACACTCCTGGCGTATATTACTTGATTATGTGTATATGTGGAGCGTTTTACATAGGGAAAACAAAACGTCCCTTTAAAAAACAAATCTATGAATATGTACACTCCGTTGAAGTTGGTAAAATCACTACGCCAATAAGCCACAACATTGGCACGAGACACAGCTTTGATGCCCAAGCAATCCAATTCTTTGGACTTGACCATATCTCTAGTAGCCCCCCTGGAGGGGACTTAGATAAGAAACTGCTCCAAATAGAAGCCAAATGGATTGTCAAACTTCAAGCAACCAAACCCCTAGGCCTTAATGACACTCCCAGTTACAAACCATTTTTATGATCTGATCCTAAACTATTATCTATTAACCTCCTACATATCATTATTTTCCATTTTATACTTACGCAAGATTTGCATATATCTATATCTACTTATACATATCTCAATATATACCCCATACCAAACCGTACCTAAACGTAATATGGATTACCTCCGAAGACATACTTTATCACCCAAACATTGGGGATAAGATTGTTCTGTTTTGAGTCTTTTTTTTATATATATCATGAAATGGTATGTTCTTTGTATGAGTTCCTTATCTCAACTATGATTTCATACTGTATACCGAATAATTTTCTGTACATTTGCTTACATATGTTACATTCTGGGCTTTCTTGTTCATGCACATATAAATTTGCATTGTATTTTTACATACTATCTTCATTATACCCAACCCCTACCCCTCCTGGGTTTGATGATGAGTACAGCCATACTTTACTTTTCTTTTAAAACATTAGGATTCGCTCAGCGGGTTGTCGGGACTTACAGGGGACGTGGCGCCACCTCCTGTGGCACCCGGGCTCCCACGCAGGCAACTTCGAGCCTGTGCTTGGCCGCACCGCTGTCTTCCATATGACCCGCCCCCATAGAGGCGGGTCAACTCCTAGGCTCGGGGAAGCCCCAATATCGGCTTCCCCGAGCACTAGCAAATGCTGCTAAGTTACCAACCTCCATTTTATCCCATTTCCTCATGAAATACTTACCTCATTCTCAATTTAAACCATAAACATTCAATTACCACATGCTCTATAATTTACCTTATAGGTGTACAATCTTCTTTTTTTCTATCATCACTCATAACATCGCTATTGAAAAACATTTTATTGGTAAGTTACTTTATCCTCTCCACTAATTCTACTTTATTTATATACCTTTCACACGCCAACTTTTGACATACATTTTATTTTATAGGACAAACGTCCATATACCTTTACAACTTCAACTGCATCTATCTCTATATTAGTAACATTGTTATCATAGATCAACATTTATGGTAAGTGACCTTATCCTCCCCACTAATTCCACTTTATCTACACATTCACCATACGCCAACTCTTGACATAAAATTTATCTTATAGGATAAACGTCAATATACTTAAACAACTTCAACTGCATCTGTCTCCATATTAGTAATATTGCTACCATAGAGCCACATCTTAAACCCTGGTAAGTAATTATTTTCACCCTTCCATATATTAATAATATCTCCTTTATTATTCAATAAATCCCTTGATACACATTCCAACATTCTTATATATTCTATATATATATATATATATATATATATATTTATTTATATTCTATATATTCTACTATTTATTGACTACCCTTCAAATCTCTGTCTTTGGCCTATTATATTCGATGATTTAGTAAATCTCTGAATCATGTATTATCAATTACAATGTTACAGCCCACCAGTACTGCTAATTGGAACCATTTGTACCATGCACTATTTTCCACTATGATTCTCCCCTGAATTGTAGGTATCAAATGACTAATAGTCTAAACCTTTCGCTACTCAATTTTTGACTTAATAATTTGGATTATAAACTTTACCTCTATATTTATCAGTATTTATATCTGCATAGATATATTCTAGAGATATGTAATACAATCACAACTATCTTTATCACTTTAAATATATGATATCCATTAACCCTTAGCTTGTTCTATTAACCTGTAATCCTCTTGTATGTGTAGACCACTAATCGTATACAGTCACATACCCCTGAGGAAGCCCAACCCGAGAGAATCGCATCGGGAACGTATATGGAAACACGGTCATATTATTTTATTGTGCTAGTACTATCCTATTTAGTGGAATACCCTACTTCTGTGAGTTACAACAGAACTAGGGGACACACACAAAAGTTTGTGTACTCTTTACTTTTTGCTTATATGTATGAAGTTGTTATGTATGAATTTAATACATATGAATACAATTTAATTTGACTCACTACTTTTGAGCTTCAAACCTCTTTCTTTGCTCTCTCCTTGCAATCTCTTGAATGTATTGTTACTAAAGAGGGTGGCTCAATAGTACATCTTACTTATACGGGACAATAGGAAGTACCCCTATCACTCTTCAAAACCCCCCCCCCCCTTCCCCCCCCCCCCCCCCCCCACCTATTTCCCCCTTTTCTCCTCCCTCTTCTAGTAAATGTTATTTAGGGATCCTTTCTTACTTTTGCTCACTGGTATATCATTCTGAATGTCCAGAGGGTTCCATTTTCGTCAGTCATCTTTTATACAGGAGGATCCTCAAATCTTTTTTCCCACTGCCAACTTGTACACATACTTAAAGGATTCATCTCAAAGTAAGTGTGCCACAAAGTAATTCTAATGTACATTATGTTTATCTTTATATATATTATTTTAATCCTATTATATTATCAGGGAAATGTATGACTTATGAGAAACTTAATGCTCTATATTGTCATAACCATGTGATGGTTTTATATTACATTGAAATGTTTTTGTTATGCAGCAATAGTTTTTTTTTGGAATTACCAGCTAGCTTTCTATATATATATATATATAGTAGGATCCTGGGCCTTCGCTATGTGGAAGAGTGAAGATACTAATAAATTTGGCAGTGCCTCCACCCAGGACATGGTCTCTGTTAGCATAGGGACTCCCTTCCTGGGACATTACCCAGAATTAGTAACAGTAATATAAAACAGCACCCGAGGAACCACTACACTCAGCATACAACATTACCACACAGGTCGGAGTATTTGTAAGCTTATATCTCAAAACAGTAATAACAATAATTACAATCCATAAACATCAATGAGTAAACGTAGCAAGAGTCCTGAGGAGAATTGTGCATGCATATACCCGGGTATTTATACAGTCTATGCACACAAATACCTCCAGTTATGATCAGTGTCAGGATGAGTTGCAGAGGCCTCTGGAGTTGATTGTAGCAAAGATGTCCTGATGAGATGAAAACAGCAGCAAGGAGATCCTCCAACCAGCAACAAGGCTTTGTATGCTTTGATCCTGGATTGCAGGGATATAGGCAAAGTCTCTGGAGTTCAGGAACAATCTATCTACACTACCACTTAGACCCTAGCAATCACACTAATCTGCCAATGCAACTGGACCTCTGCTACCTGTGGGCCATTGGATGATTAACCAATGCTAGCTGCAACTAGACAGAGGGTGCCGATCATCAAAGAAAACTGAAAGGGCAGAGCAAATATATATTTGTGTATGTAGCTGATACACTGAGCTGATACACTGACAGTAGGGATTTCCCAAAGTGATCTCTGATAACAGATATCACATATAACCCATTAATACAGAGGGAAATAATATAATACTGCACTACACACACACACAGCAGTCAGTGTGTTCTGGAAGGAATGCAGGCACCTACCCTGACTGAGCACATGTTCTCATCTCTGCCCCTGTACTTCCTGCATTTCCTTATATCCTGGTGGGGTTTCTAAGGCCACTATCAGGGGCAGGAAACACTTCAACAACTCTATTTGCAATTTACAAAGTTACAACTCGGCTAGCAGATAGAAAAAGGTAGTCCCCTACAGTTTCCCGGCATAAATTTCGGATTAAATTTACAATACAGGGACTGCAGTACACTAATGTTTTCATGGCGCTGTTCTGCAGAAACAGCTGTTAGGTCTTGCTTGCTAAACTAAATACACATTGAGACGCCCCTGCTGCTTGCTCCCTGGAACTGTGCCAGGTGACCGCGGTGCTGCGAGAGGAAGACTGGTCTGTGTGTGGAGGTAAGTATAATCTGGAATTTTCAAAAATCCAACACTTCTCAGGTCCGGAGGTTGCCAGATTTTTTAATGTCAACTTTTACTATGCTTTGTGCAGCAGGGTATTGTAGAGGAAAGTGAAAACATTTAATATGAGTTTTGGTTAACAGAAACCATGGCACATTATTCTAGGAGCTCTTCTTTCTGCTGCTTCTTTGAAACCCCACATGGAAGCACAAATGGGATCCATCAGTATAAATTACATTATAATATTATGGGGTTCCTTTAACTAATGTCGCGAGACCTTGCATCTTCTTGTAATAGAAAAAGACTATAACTCCTAAAGCCTGATTGGAATTAGGCATCGGAATGTCGGGAAAATGTTGTTGATGGAGGACCTCACGTCAAGCCTACACCATAGATTGAAAGCATTGTGCCAAATATGGTTTTGTTGGCAGGTGTTTCAGCTTACTTTCAGCTTACGGCAGATTTTTGCGACCTGCTAGGCACACTGGGGTAATGCTAAGAATCATTCTGTATCTCCACGTTCGGGATTATTGTAGCAAATGTGTATGGGCATTTTTCCTTTTTCTCTCTCTATCGCTTCATCTATATTCTCCCACGTACCTGATGCATTTTGGGTGGCTAATTGTCTTTTTTTGGGGTTGGGGGACGTTTTGCAGGGGACCTCAATGCTCTTGTTAATATGATAATATAGAGGGGTTTCGAATGTGCTAGCTTCCCAAAAGATAAAATATAGTTTACAGTACATTGCTATCTTTTGATTAATGTGTCCTACTTTACTTCAAATGGTGTTTAGTATTATGTAAAATATCTATGCTTACTATGCAGGCATGTGGAATGTTTCTTCTAATGGTACTGCCAATATAGCATCCTTGTTTTTTTTTGAAATTTTGAATTTATAAAAAAAGTAATAAAATGGTAATCCCAAACATAAACTGTGGAAACTGACTTGAGGTCCTGAACTGCAAGTTGTAAACAACCATTTTAGAGCTTGCTTTTTAAAAGCCTATAATTGCCAGTATATCTCCTCAGCATGATCAGTACAAAGCTGACCATACCTATCCAGATAAAATCTGAGGCTAAAGTAAACAAGTTGAAAGTTGAATATTTTTTATAATAGTGGTGTTTCTGTTCCATTCAGAATTAACAAACAAAGCCTGGACCTGGACCCAGTGCTCAGTGATGAAATCACAAAACTGCAGATTACTGGAGTGTATTATCTTGGAAAAAAACTTAATTTTACTTTCACAAAATCTGTTACAACCGTGGAGTTGACATCCGTACTTGGAAATTCAAATGACTCATTGGTTATTTCATTTGGCAAATTAACACCAGATTTACCTCTATATACCGGTAAGTTAGTATTACTATCCTGTCATCTACTGTTGTTTTGTTTTGTTTTTTATTATTATTTACAAAACCTAAACACATTTTGTGTTCATAGTCATTATTTATAATCATAATTTAAAATTGTATTATTAATGTTTTTTTTTTCTTGCAGGAAAACCAGTGTCCTTTCCAACCAAAGTAGCCCATATTCACCCAAAGAGTACTTGTATTTGAAACAGTATGATCTGTATAAAGTACACCTTGTACAGGATTTTTAGTGTTTTATTGTTGGAAAGAGGGTACTAACTGATTTCTTTTAGCCTAAAACTTTTCAGAACTTTTCTATTTCCAAAATCAATACTGATGTATCAGATGGCCTGTAAATACATATTTAAATATATATGTAGAAGCAGATATTGATTTGAAAATTATACCAGGATATCTAATCCAGTAAACTGTCTCTTGTAATAGCCATAGTTTAATTTTTTTTTATCTTTTCTTTCTCTCTGCCCTGTCCTTTCTTACCCATTTCCCTTCCTCCATTTCTTTCTCTTTTCTTTCTCCCTTTTTCTCTCTTCCCTCTCCCCCCTTCTGTCTATTGCTTCAGTCTCTCCCCTCTGCCTTTCTCTCTCTCCTTTCCCTCATTCCCCCTCCCCTGTCACTCTTCCATTCTCTGTCTCCTGCCCTGTTTCTTCTTCTCCCCCCTTTTTCTGTTTTCCCCTTTCCCCTTCTCTCTCTCTCTCTCTTTATCTGCTTCTCCCTCCTTCCTTTCCTTTTCTCTCTTTTTCCTCCTCTCTTTGTGTCTCTCTCCCAACTCCCTCTTTCCCCCTCTATCTCCCTTTCTTTGTTTTCTCTCTCCTTATCTCCCCATCTGTCTCAATTCTCCATCTCTATCCACCTTCCTCCTCTCTCTTTTCAATCTTTATAACATACATGAATACAAAATACTCAGACATATATTACAGAAAAACAAAACTTGTAAGTGAGAAGCAAATTAAGATCAATACGACTACATACATATTTGTACTCGCCATGAAAATTTCCTGGACGAGTTCCCTTGTTGAGGCATATGATTCAATCTCTATTAGTAAGCTTTGAAGCTGGCTTCAAAAGCATATCTGAGAAACAGGTCACTACATAGAATGAAAGTTTAGATGTAAAGGGGCAGCCATATATGGGGAACACCCTAGACAAATGCCACAAATCATGTGGATCAAGAGATGATAAAGAATGGCTGGTGGAGTAGCAGAAAAGATCACCTGGCTCCAATCCGATCTAAAGGGGCACAAACAAAATATACAACAGAAAATAAAAATGGGTTGAAACATTAAACACAGTTTGAACTCTAAACTCTAACAGCAACTGAAAATTGAGAAAAACAATCTTTCCTGCAGCATACCTTTTCCTCTGCCACGCTCAGTATTCCTAAATTTACGGTGGTCCATAAGCCTAGTCCCCCCCTTCACCTTCTGTATACTTTCAGTACAGGTAGTTCCCGGGTTACATGCAAGATAGGGACTGTAGGTTTGTTCTTAAGTTGAATTTGTATGTAAGTTGGAACAGGTACAACATTTTATTAAATGCAATTAGGCCAGATATTTGTCTCAACATATTATTAGGCAATGTGGTGTCAGTTACTTTATAAATTCCTCACTGTGACTTAATCACAAATGGGAGAAAAAAACTTTATGGAGCCTAGACATTCAATAACTTCTGGAGCAAGCTTTGAAATGCAAAAAGAAACAACTGCAGAGTTGTCTTGGCCATTAAAGAGTTACAAGATGTTACAGATCAGCAAAAGACTGGGGCACCACCATTACAGATAAACACAGTGGATTGGGTATTTATCACATTCCAAGGCTGAATGGACTGAGTGTAGTCAGGCAGCACATTCCCTAAGAAATGACAGTTTAGCCTGTCCGCTGGCCTTAGTTGGTGGAACACAATGCCTGTGTTTTCATGCTTTTGCCAATTAAGCGAGCTAGTGCATTTTCTAACCACTTCAGCCCTAACAGATTGGAAATGGTTCCAGAAAGTCTGTTTTTGATAGTTGTAGGACTTCCTTCACTATGTCATGTTTTTGATGTTTCAGATAGGAGTATAGGCAGTTACAGTACAAATATGAAATATAACCTATTGTTCAATAGTTATGTAAATATATTATATGCTACATTTTCTATTGTTGTATATATAGTTACAATACATGAAGGTCTGGGGAGAGTGTGTGCATTATATTATAGATCTTTTTTCTCCGGTCTGTCACACAAACCCCTGGGAGTATCACCAACAATAAGATTTCCGGAAGGCAACAGACATGATATAGCTAAGTTTAGCCCATGAATAGATGACATATAGGTCTGTCTTGGGAGATTGTGCCATCTATTGATAGCCAAAGTACTATTGGAGCCCTCTAAGATCATAAAACAGCTTTTGGCCCTTATTTACTGTGTTATTATACTGTATGGTAGTTTTAGCAAATAAGGCACTAGGACTAACAAGCATTTTCCTTTTACTCTTACCATCTATTAGTATAGCATCAGCCCTGTACGCACCTCTTTACAGACTCTGAAGTCAAGTCACTAACTTTCCCTTAGCAAAGCACAAAATTCCTGGCTAAGATGTAAACTCTAGTGCTGCAACTTGCTAGGCCCTAGGAACCCCTATTCTTGGGTGATTGAACAATTTTATAATATTGCCATACCTTTTATTCTTTCCAAAATTCTAGTATGAAAGTATGAAATTAAAAAGCATTTTAAGAAGCATTTAAAACAAATCATTAACTAAAAGTGAATAATAGTCTAAATATTAATTAGGGATAAAACCTTAAATGTTTAGCAAAGTTGGGTAAAGTGGAATTTCAATTTCATTCACAGTTTTGTATCTTCTTTTAGTAGGCAATTGTTAATAGTTTCAATTTTACCTGCTTAGTATGTGCAGCAGTGATACAGAGATAAATCAAACCTAGAACATTCATCATTACACGCCCAAGGGAAGCCAGGATTGCCAGGTTTCCCTGGCATCCAAATCTTATGCTGCGCATGCACAGCTCAGCATTGACCTCAGAAACTCTGAGCTATCATGCAATATTCCAAAAGGGACATTGTGTGATCAGGCAGGTCATTATTTCAGAAAGGGAAATCCTCTGCCTTTTTCTGAACTAATGACCTGCCTGACCATGCAAACTTAAAAGTAGAACTTCAATTCCACTTTAAGTCAGTGTAAGAATTACTGGCACTGCCACCTCCCTTTACAAAACAAAAAGCATTATTCTGATATTTTCTGCCTCTCAAATTTCTTCTTTCTCTTTGTGGAGTCAATTACTATCCTCCATACTCTACCCAACTGACTCTGTGGTAATCATTTAAATAAATAAATGAATAAATCAAATACTGTAAATTTGTAAAAACTGTTTTTTGGTATGCAGGGACCATGCCGTAAATGTGAATTTAAATCTTTGTACTGCAAGTTTTAAATGTTTGTTTATGCCTAGGAGGACTATAACAAGCAGATTTACTTACCTGGTTCAGCTATTGGCCCACAGTGTGCTCAACAAAATAATAACTTTGTCCGTACACATGGCAGTTATGTCTTGTAAGGGCTGGATTTGCTTGAATTCGAGTAATGTACCTTTATTGGAAATCCTAACTGACCCAGTCATCAGAACAGCCTAATCATAAAGCCTATTGCCAATTCAGGTTCAAGTACCTTTCAACAATATTTATGCAAGGGAAAAGAAGAAGAAACTATCCCCTACCCGGGCCCTTCACAGCCAGGGTTGTTCTCAAACTGAGCTGAGTATTTCATGTGTATTTCATTTAAATGTGAAAATACAACATTGGAGTTGGTGTTTCAGAGCCCTCACTCTTACTAATATACCGTACTAATATACCTAACTGTCATACTATGTTACCCTTTACATCCACCTTCTTTGAACTTCAATTTCTCTGAAACAGGAAATATAGTTGTAAGTAGGGGACTCCCCCTAAAATTTTATCACTATGGCAACATTGCAAGATAAGAAAACTATGCATATTAAAATGAGCTGCCTTATCACATAACTGTCTACATCCCTTTTTTCAACCTCAAATTTTCTGAAATGGGGGGTGTAGAAAAACTATAGGTGCAGGTGGGGGACATAAAATTTAGGCAATATGGCACCATCACAAGTTTAAAAAATTACATCTATCATATATAGAAGCCCCAACTAGAAATTATACTCTGTTGGACATTCCACAAACACTGTTCCACAAGATGTCTGAAGTTTTTTTTGTAATACTTTCTCTGTTGCTTTCTAACAACTGGATGGAAAGTCATCGCCTGGTCGGCCTGGTCAACACCTTCCATGGTGCTATTGTGATCAAAGACAACCTGTGGTTTGAGGATCTTTTTCCAACCTCTTGTTTTTGTTGTAGCAGTGGCGGTGTTATGCACAGTGCTCAAAAGGCAGACATCCTTTTGGTCACACTATTGCAGGGCCATCATTTTGCCTTTTTGCCAGGCAAATATTTCCCCAGTCTTCAGCTTCTGTTTGGCAAACATGGATGGCATTTCGCGCTGGTTAGCCCTAACAATTCCATAAGCAACCGTTTTATGCTGCATCAGAAGCTCAAATAATTCAGGGGAGCTGTAAAAATTGTCTGTAGTGGCACAATATCTTTGATTGAGCAATGGCTCAATAAGCGACAGGACAGATGATGTTGCCACTCCATAGCTGCTGAATCTGGGGCTAAATTTTGTGCCTCTCCCATTGTATGATAGGGTGTTCCAAATATACCCCACTGCTAATTTACACAGCATAAACGATTTGACTCCGAACCGTGCTCTCTTGGATGCTATGTATTGCACCCAGCCTAGCATCCCCTTGTAGACCATTAGACTTTCATCTATGCTTATTTCCCTTTGTGGTACAAAGCTGTTTCTGAAGTTATCCAAAATCATCCGATAGACCTCCCAAATTTTTTTTAGCTTGTCTGCAGGATGAGTGGTCTCATCAAATGTGTCATTATTGGAGAAATGTAGGTACTTCATGATCAAGCCAAAATGATATTCAGACATGACTGTGCCAAAAAATGGAGTAGCTATCAGCCTATTTGTGGACCAATACCACCACTTCTGCATGGGTTTCCTCACCACTCCCTGGAGAATAACTAGCCCCAGAAAAAGCCAAATGTCCTTTTCAGTGACAGGGTCCCATTTCCTGCTGCTGGAAAACCTGGTGTGTGAGGCAGCTAATTGTTGCTTGGCATGCCTGTTGGTTTCCTCAACAATTTTCTGAATGACTTTGTCATTTAGAAATAACTCCAGGTGTTGTGTTCCACATCTACCTTCAAGCCAGGCTCCCCAGTAAATGGAAATCTTGGGGGCACTGGCTGATCCTGACTAATGTCAATCGAGCACCACGTGTGAATATTACTAGACTCAGTGACAATATCTTCGCTGTCACTTTCAGTGTCCGATGACAGGTCTCCAGGTGAATCACTATCGCTTGACTCCAATAGCAATTCCAAGTTCTTCTCGCTGTCTGTGAATTGTTCATAAGCAGCTTGACTTGAGAAATGCCTTTTGGAAGCCGTGGCAGAGGTCAGAGCTAGTTGCAGGCAGAGATGTAGTCAGAATCCAGGCACAGGACAGGGCAGGCAGCAGGCAGAGATATAGTCAGAATCCAGGCAGAGGTCAGGGCAGGCAGAGACATAGTCAGAATCCAGGCAGAGGTCAGGACAGGCGGCAGGCAGAGATGTAGTCATAATCTGGGCAAAGGTCAGGGCAGGAGGCAGGCAGAGACGTGGTCAGAATCCAGGCAGGTGGCAGGCAGAGACATGGTCAAAGGTTAAGCAAAGGTCAGGCAGGCGGCAGGCAGAGAAGTGGTCAAAAGGTCAGGGAGGGGTCAGTAATCAAATGTAGGCAGGGCACTGTAACACGATAACCCTCACTCCAATGATCAAAAAGATAGTGTCTATAGTTATTTTGTATTGAATCCAATACAAATAAATTCGAAAAATACCCACCAAGCCCCCGACATAACAGCCGAACTCCCCGGTGACTCATCAGATGCAGAGAACGTCGGCCAGAGGAAGTGAGGAAACGTCAAGGGGTTACCGCTCGGGGGTCAGGGTTACCTTTTTCAACATCTTTTTCTTACCCTGAGTCACAATCGGGGTTACTGGTGGGGAGGTTAAAGTATATATCAGGGTCGGTACGTCGGTACGTTGGGTACGTTGGGAAGAAAAGGCAGATTTACAAAACACTTTTTTTAGCTCCACGTACGCAAAGGAAAATGGCAGAGCTCAAGTCCAAATTGTTAATAGCAATGCCACAGCCTTAAACAAGCCACAAGGGCTCAAAATTTATATGATTGAGAAACGGATAAAATTAAGGGTGATAAAGCACCAGGACATGATGGATTACATCCACGTGTCCTCAAAGAGCTGAGCTCAGTTATTTCAAAGCCATTGTTTCTAATTTTTAGAGAGTCTTTAATCACTGGCATGGTACCAATGGATTTGTGTAAGGCCAATGTGGTTTCTATCTTTATAAAAGTACGCAAAGTCATTACCAAGTAACTACAGACCAGTAATTTTAACTTCCATAGTTGGAAAGGTCCTAGAGAGTTTTCTAAAGAACCACATAACCACATAATAGTTAGAAAATAATAGCTAGAAAATTATATTATAAATAATAGTCAGCATGGATTCAAGAAAGACCAAAGCTGTCGAACAAGTCTACGGATATTAGTGGTGTTTCTCAGGGTTCACCAAACTATGTAATGGAATGATCTCCATACAAGATGTCTATAATCTACAAGCAGACCTGGATGTACTGTTTGATTGGGCAGCTAAGCTGGAAAATGACCTTTAATATTTGATAAATGTAAAGTTATCCTCTTGGGGGCTAACAGCATGCATGCTTCACAATGCCTCGGGGGAATACATTTGAGGGAGAAATGGAAAAGGATCTCGGGGTTCTGGTAGGGTAAGAGGAGAGATTAGCTAAACTGAATCTATTCTTCCATAGGAAGAGCCATTTAAGGGGGGGATAAGATCACCCTGTATAAAAATATAAATAGTCCATATAGAGAACTCACTTACTGATTATTCACTTTAAGGTCATTACAAAGGAAAAGAGAGCACTATTTGCATCTGGAGGAATTGTATTTTCCGCAAAAGGAAGGGATTCTTCACTGTAAGGTGTGTGAAAATGTGGAAAAGGGTTCTTCAGGAAGTAGTTTCAGCAACTAATATAGATTGCTTAAATAAAAACCTGGATGCTTTTCTAGAAGAACATACTTTAACTGGGTATTAAAATTTTAATATAAAGATAACAGACTGTTGATCCAGGGAACATCTGATTGTCTCATGGAATCAAGAAGGAATTTTCTCCTGTTGGAGCAAATTGAACCTGGGGTTTTTGCCTTCCAATGTCAATCAACTATCATCAACTATGTCTTTAGAGTATTTCCCTAGTGGTAAAATGAATTAAATCAATAACTGCCTTGCTGGTTACTGATTTTTTTTTTTTTGGAACTCCTAATACTGGTCTGAAGACCTGAAAACTAGAAGCCATTTCTTGTTTTAGAGTTTATTAAAGGCCTGAAGTGTTGAAATTGTTTAACAATACACTAATTTATCCAATACGTTTTTAAACAGGTGTCCAAAATTCCAGTAGATAGATGTAAAAGACTCAATAATTGGAAGAAAAAAAAGATGGTAATGGCTTTCTGTAACAAAGGGTGTGCTACCAAGTATTAAGTTGAGGGTGCCAGTAATTTTGTCTAGGCCAATTTTTGACGTTTTGTGTGGAATGTCTCAAATTTTTTTCTCCGCCTTTTTGTGTTCTTTCAGTGCCAACAAAAGACAATAAACGTGACAATTATTATTATTATCATTATTATTATTGTTAATAAACAGGATTAATATCGCAACAACATATTACACAGGAATACCAAAACATTTGTAATTGCAACAATTTTCTGGGAGAAGTGGTACATTTTCTGACATAGATGGAATGATGCCAATATTTTTGGCTATGACAGTATATATTAGGACAATTCTGGAAATAAATTTGTCACTTTTTGTCATCATTTGGCATAAGTTAAAACTTTTTTTGAGAAATGTGTGACTTCCTTTTAAACTTCTGTGATCTAACATACAGCATTCATTTTCTTACCTTAAGAGGTTGCAAGATAAAAAAAAAGAAAGAAAACCTTCAAACAATAAATGTATCTGTAGTACATATACTCGATATGTGGGCCTTGAACTTTTTTATGATTACAGCATTTCACTGTGCAGATTATTCTCAATTTTTCCCAAAGCAATTACAAAGAGCAGGCCCCTATTAGTATGTGTGTGCATAGATTTTATAGTATAACACTTACAGTACAAAGGGGTGTACAGAAAATCGGACATACACCTCTTTTTCACCATAGCTCCTTAGATATCTTTGGTACCGCTCTCCTATTTCAGTGTCCATATCACAGCTACTAAATCAGACACCGGGTAGTCTTTCAATAACTGTACACTGCTTAATGTTCTGGACAATGCTGCTCCAATGATCTATGGCTTGGAAGGCTAAATGCTACTGTCATTGTGCATTGAGTTGAAAATCATCTGTATTGGGATTAAAGCAAATCCAGCCCTCTACAGAAACTGTTGCAACTGGTTATACCTTGGACTGACTAATGATGCCAAGAGAAATTGACAATTCATGAAAAAAACATAGTATTCCAAATGAGGGGAAAATTAATGCAATTTATAATGTTTTTAAAGATCTGTCTAATAATTTTGAGAAATTTTACTAAGTTTTTATCATCTGGTTATCTAAAAAACCAGAAAGAAGGTAGAGGGAACTTTACTAGGTCAGTGTGTAGAAAAGTGAGTACATGAAATAGCAGAGCAACTACCTTTTACATAATAAATAAGATCAGCAAACTTGTGACTGGTGTTAAAATTTCTTTTAAATATGGAAATGAAGAAACTCAGAATCACAACTGGTAAATCTGTCATGTATATTAGTATAAATGTTCACTGTAAACATGAAAAATACAGAACTGTGGTAAATACAAATTATGCATAATTATGTCTAAAAAAGTAAGAAATAATTTATCAAAATCAGAAGTTTGTGCTGTGCAATAATGGTGGTTTCTGCCTCACTGTGTTTTAAGACAACTGAAAAACTGAAAAGCCACTAACAGGGTTTTCAAAAGTAGCAGTCACTATTTGCAAATAAGTCTCTACCTCAATACAAAACAAAACTGACCCAGCCTCAAAAATACAGGAATTAGGCTGAAAATGGTTTCTACTAGTTGTAAAGGTTCTTGTATAGCTACAAACCTTCACCTTTAACATACTTTTCCTACAGCTGAATTTGAATTGGTTGCTGGGGGTAGTTCTAGATCAGGGGTGTCCAATCTGCAGTATTTTGGCCCGCCGAGCAGTCAGATGAGGCCCTCTCCTCATTCTCTCCCGTACTGTGAGATAATCCCAGCAGCAGCAGCAGCATGAGAGATGTGTCTGTGTTCAAGCATCTGCCATTATCTCAATTTATAAATTCTTATATCTCCTGCACTGATTGTCATAGAAATGTGACATTTTAAGGGTACACAAAAATATGTCAAAATATTGCAAAATAGGATTTTCAGATATTTAATCCAAGTAGTATGTCCAAGAGGTAAACCTTAAAATGTAGAAGTGCCACACAAATTATCTGTGCATTTTGTGGAGTGCAGAACTCTACTTCTTTAGGATATGAAGATATTTTTAACTTGTGGTCTTTGGGCCCTACAGAATCTTGACACGATTGTCAAGGAAAATGTATCTATTTTTTAAAGAAAAGTCAGCTTTTAGGTTAATATTAGCATCAAAAGAGAACAGACAGACACCAGTTCATAAAGAGTTGGTGTTCTGATTTTTTCAGAAAAGATGGTGGTATTTATACTAAGTAAAGTAGGTGGTACAGAAAAGTAATTAAATGTTTAAAGTGATAAATGATTATTCAGGAATAGTGTTGGTTGAATAGCTCACTATTCGATTCGGCAGCTATTCGCTCGAATAGAGCAAAAAAAATTCGGATGGTCGAATGTCAAAGTCGAACACCATTAAAGTCAATGGGAGGAAAAGTTCGGGATTTTTTCAGCACTGTGTAGAGCTTCTACAGCCTCCAAACAGATGTAAAAAGATACATTATAAAAGGATACATAAAAAGATACATAACACTATTACATACCCCTGTACTTCACATGCAGATTAAAGAGCATGGAATCTCGCTCATCCATTCATGTCTCCGATAGCTACTGCTTCTGCACAGTCCACATAAGTGATGGCCTTAAATTCTAATGCCCTCCTTGCTCCGTCTCAGGACCCACCGCCTCCTCCTCCCAGTACCCAACTCTAGATGCCAGACTAGACTCCAGCTCAACAGGGTCTTCTTTCCCCGCTAATTCCTCCAAGCCCAATCCCTTTCATGTGGTTTCGCTACATAGTAGGTAGGGACAGATTGGAATCTCGCTCATCCATTCATGTCTACAATGGCTACTGCTTCTACATTGTACGTAAAGGTGATGGCCTTCTGTTGTAATGCCCTCCTTGCTCCGTCTCAGGGCCCACCGCCTCCTCCTCCCAGTACCCAGCTCTAGATGCCAGTTAACAATGCCATCCACACTACTCAGGGCCCACCGCCTACTCTTCCTGCTATTACTGCTGCTGCCTGCCCACTATCCAGTACCCAGCTCTAGATGCCAGGCTAGACTTAAGCTCAATACAATTTTCTTTCCCCATTGATTCCGCCAAGCCCCGTTTCCTTTCATGTGCTTTCACTCGATAGCAGGCCCTGAGACGGAGTGTGGAAGGCATTAGTAACTGGCATCTAGAGCTGAGTGTAGTGCATCTTTAATGACACCCCGAAGTGTTTAATCTGAAATTTGCGATTGAATGTAGAAGGCTACATCTTCTGCTTCATCCATCGGTACCACGCTTTACCGGACTGAATTTCTGTGTATGTTACCCCGGAACTAGGACGTGGGACAGCTGTCCCTCTGTATATGTTGGGGGGATGAGATGGGAAACACCGGTATATTTAATGGGAACCGAGAGGTCCTGGATGACCACATTGAGCCATGAAGTTATTGAGCTCAGCAGACGTCCGGAGACTTCTCCACAAAAAGTATGTGGCCGTCCTGGGAGACTCCATTCAAAGATCCGTCAACAACGTACGGTTCTAGTTCCTGACCCGTGTTTCTTCGGAGTACATAGAGAACGTGCTGGCCAACTTCCAACATGGACCTCAGCTCGACATTGTCATCATCAACTCGTGTATATAGGATGAAAGCAGGTATCATGAGCAATCACTGCAAATGTAAAAAACCAACATGGACCACCTGTTTATTCGGCTCACCGAGGTGCTGAGCCCCAAATGTCTGTTGATATGCAACATGTCCATGTCTGTTGGATTCAAAGCTGGTGAAGTGCTAGAGTACCCAATTCCTAATGTGAGCTGGGACATCATAGAAGGGAATTTCTACAGCGCCACACTGGCAGATTTGCACCAATTGGATGTGATTGACTTGCACTTCCACTTACGCTTCAAGCTGCGCTCCAGGGTTAAAGATGCCACCCACTCGAATCAGCTGGCTCGTCGGAAGTATACCTGCATATTGATGGCTCATACTGATTAAGCCTGGGGCGTGCAAGCATGAACAGCAGGAAGAGGAGGCGGTGGGCTCTGAGACGGAGCGTGGACAGCATTGGTAACCATTTAGAGTTGGGTACTGGGCAGGCGGCAGCAGTAACAGCATGAGGAGGAGGCGGTGGGCCCTGAGACGGAGCAAGGAGGGCATTAGATGTTGAGGCCATCACCTATATGGACAGTGTCTAAGTTGTAGCTATGGGAGACATGAATGAATGAACGGGATTCCAATCTGTCCCTACCAAAATTGGAATCTCGTTCATCCATTCATGTCTCCAATAGCTACAGCTTCGACACTGTCCATATGGGTGATGGCCTCAACCTCTAATGCCATCCCTGCTCCTTCTCAGGGCCCACCGCCTCCTCCTCATGCTGTAACTGATGCCGCCTGCCCAGTTCCCAGCTCTGGATGCCAGTTACAAACGCGGTCCTCGCTCCGTCTCAATGCCCACCACCTCCTCCTACTGCTGCTGCCACCTGTCACTTGTAACGTATAACAGAGCTGTGTAGCTGGCTAATTTTTTGACTAAAAGACCCATCCCAGAGACCTCTGCCTGTACTCTGAAGCCTGTGTATGGCTTGTAACAGAGCGGTGAAACCTGGTGGCTAATTTTTGGACCAGAGGAACCCCCTCATGTCCCTCTCTGCCTCTACTCGGAGACTGTGTAAAATCCGGCCTGTTCCCTTGGCTGCCCCATAAAATGGCCTTGCCAGCAACAGAAAAAAGACTTCTTTTTTTTTTTTTTACTTGTACACTGTTGTGCAGAGCTGGGGGAGTCTTAACATGTCTTTTTAAATGTATTTATAGGCTGTAGAAGCTCTCCACAGACCTGAATAACAACCCGAATTTTCCCCCCATTGACTTTAATGGAGTTCGAATTCAATGTTCGATCACCCGAATAATTATGCATTATTCAACTGAATAGCAATCGAATCGAATAGTAAGCTATTCGACCAACACTAGTGGGGCCCCTAAATATATACCTACCTGTCACAAATCTATACCTTTGATACTACTGTCTGCTTCTCTTCTTTGAAGACCAATTTCTCTGAGGGTGGGGATACAAAACTGAAAATATAGGTGCAGGTGGCGGGCACATTCTCCCCTTACAATCTCATTACTACAGCATCATTAGAACACTCTGCCCATCAAAATGGGCTTCCCTGCCGTTACACATTCCTGTCCATTTAACTAACATTCTGAACTTCAATTGGGGAATGGGGAGGTGTAAGAAAATCTGTGATTAACAACCCCTAAAACTTCATCACTATGGCATCATTAGAAAATGAACTCTGCCCACTAAATTTTATTGAGGTTGAGGTACTAGAAGGTTACAGTCATGTGTAACAAGGAAGTGCATTTTGATGGACAGTTTTTTTTTAATGTTGTAATGATGCCATGGTGATGAAAGGTGATAGCCACACGTGTCTCCCACTTCCACCTATATTTTTGTTTCCCTGCACCTCTTATTTCTAGAAAAATTGGGGTTTGAGGTAAGATACAGACAGATATGTGTAACAGAGCAGGCAGCAAACTTTGCTAGGTAGAGATTTATCTTCTCATAATGCCATAATTATTACATTTTAGAAGGGTTTAACCACAAGTGTCCCCCACTTGCAACTTCAGTTTCAGTTTCCTATGCCTCCACGTGTACCTTAAAATTTCAAGTTAATACAACCAACGGTTTAGGAGATATGAAGGCTTGAACATAGTGAGTTGTTAGGCTGCAGAATATGACAAGCAGCTTTTACACTCACATTGCATATCACACTGTGCTGCCGATGACATTACACACTGCGGATAAACTTCACAGAGAGTGTTTTTATTTAGAATATGGACAGTGATGAGAGGGGGTCACTTTTTTGTGGAGAGGACCTCTCCCCTTCAGTCCTCACTTCCATTTCAGTAAAGACCAAAGGGGAAATCAGCAGCCTCCTGGGATATTTGTGTCACATATTTCAAGAGGCTCTGCACTGCTCCTTCTGTGCATGCACCTTTAGAGGCTGTCTTTTAATGTAAAAAAAAAGTGTTCAATCACATGCATGCGCAGTGCAAGGCAGCACTGGACGTACAAATGGGCATCAGAGAAAAGGTGGAAGCTGAGCCAGCATGGGCCTGCTTGACTAATTTTGTAAAAGAATCAAGTTTAAAAAAATGTTTTCACAAAAGTTCACTTTAACTAAATATAGACATAGGAGCACATCTGAA
This sequence comes from Pyxicephalus adspersus, assembly GCF_032062135.1. NCBI lineage: Eukaryota > Metazoa > Chordata > Amphibia > Anura > Pyxicephalidae > Pyxicephalus > Pyxicephalus adspersus. The sequence goes on from NC_092866.1 coordinate 33,005,604, forward strand.
GTTGGGCTGAATTCACACCGGCAGTAAGGTTTCATTTGTCCATTCCCCATGCCAGGAACCAATGCTTCTTAAAAAACTTCTAGGTCTGAAAAAGCCAGGGACTTACCACCTGTTACCAATCCTAGGTGCCTACCAGTTGCCAGAAGTCATTCAGAAGGGGTAAATGTTTTTTGCTGCTAATATGAACTAAGCCTAACTTTTTACACCACATTCATTATACTGTTACACTACTACAAAGGAGTACACTCTTAGAACACTAGTAAGTTGGGTCACAATACACGGCATAGGACAGTTGTGGCAAAATACATAGAATAGAAAAAATGGATATACTAAGGGGGCAGGCATTACAAAGTTGTAAACAAATCATGGAGAGAAGGTAGAACACTGAAACAATAAGAGGTTACCGAATATCCATGGCATAAACAACTGGGAGCACTAAATTTGCAGTGTTTTGCACACCCCCTTTTTTACCACCCGGCTACAGCTTCCCACCACCTGGCTGAAAAAAATTTCTGGGGGGGAACACTGTGTATATATATATATAGACACACATATACATATATATCTATAGAAGCAAACAAGGACGTGTGTGCTTGTGACTTTTGTGGGAAAATCTAGTCTGATGGCAAAGCCGAGGTTTTGCCCGCGGAAAGTCGCAAGATTTACCCCCAGGCGGCTCCTCCGATCAGGCATCCTAAGCGTTTAGATCGGCACCTATGTAAAGGAGCTGAACTCAGTTAACTCTTGCCCAACAGGAAAGAAATAAGTCATTTTAAAATATGCTTTTTTCTTAGCGCATATAGATGTTTTAAACATTTGAACAGCACAAACATTTTTTTTTAGGGCTAAGGGTAATATGTGTGCCATTAGAAAGAATGCTTTTTTAGGGGAACAGTGACTTTTAAGGCAAGCTCCCCAGTGAAAAACTGCCGGGAAGCGCGGCTCCAGCAGCGAGATCATTTCTGTTACTAACTTCTGGGTGAATACGCCAGCACCTGAAATTTAGTTGGTGAATTGAGCGAAGGCTTCCGATTTTGTATCGCGAATATGAATGCGCAACCGAGCTTCCGATTTTGCTTGGTGAAACAGGGCCATAGTATCAGAAAACAGCACAAAATATACAGTGCAAAACACATTTGTTTTGTGTCAGACAGTCTTGTAACAACGTCTACCAGGTAAGTGCACTAGTCAAAAATTAGAATTTCGTTGGTTCCTAATTTTTTAAAAAAGAAAGAGACAGAAAAGGAAGAAGAAGATAATAGAAGAAGAGAAACGAGAAGGGGAAACAAAGGGGAAGGCAGGGGCAGGAAATGACCCAAAAATCTTTGTAAAATTAGACAGAAGGGCAAAGCAACCGTCTATAATCAGCAGAATTCTTAAAATCATCATTGTCTTAAAATCATCCCAGTAAAACCAGGTGTTTACCGGTCTCTGTGATGGTCTCTGTGATGGCTGCTCCCCTGATTTTGTTAATTCTTCCATATATTGTATATCATTCACTCTGGTAATCCATTGTTTAAGTGTAGGTGGGGTAGTATGGTTCCATAGGCCGGGGAATACATGCCTTAGCGGCATTCAGTAAGTGGCACAGTAGAGAGTGTTTGAATTGCTTTTTGAAATTGCAGACACATGTAATGGTGCTAGCTTGTTTATAATCCTTGCAACCCCTGCCCAAAACGATGCCAGTACAGGGCAGCTCCAGAAAATGTGCAATAGAGTGCCCGCGTGTTTGCCACATCTTCAACACATAGGCCCTGATTTACTAAAGCTCTCCAAGGCTGGAGAGAATACACTTTGATCAGTGAAGCTGGGTGATCCAGAAAACCTCGAATGGATTCCTTAAAATCATGTGCCATTTGCTTGCAAATGTTTGGAATCCTGGACCAGATCCAATCCAGGTTTGCCAGATCACCCAGCTTCACTGATCAAAGTGTATTCTCTCTAGCCTTGAAGAGGTTTAAAAAAAATGGGGCCATAGAGCTTACATGTGGGTAAATTTTGGCTAATACACCTGGAGTCCTATACCATTTGGTAAGTAAATTATAATTCGTCTCCTGGTAGCGGTTGCTAATAGAGGCCTTGTGTCCATAATATAGTATACACTGTACTTGTTTATCAATAAACTTCAAAATGTAGTAAAGAGAAGAAAAAAGACAGGGTATTTGTTTGTTGTGGCAAAATGTTTAGTCATAAAATTCGCTAATGTTACCTGAGCCTGGGACTTAAATACAGTGAAACTATGAGTACAAATACAGAATAATATTTTACAAACAATACAACAAATATACAGTAGAAAAAAACCACCTTATCGTAACCCAAAACAAGGGGGGTGGTTTGTTATCTCTAATCTAGACAAGGTAATCCAACTAATGTTCAGAAGAAGGATGCGAATAGGTCCCGATGCGTTTCGCCTTTAGGCTACAATACAGACAGAAATATATCTAAACATAAACAAGGGTAAGGTGGCCAAAAAGCAGCAACATTTAGGGTAATGCTGTACAGATTTACTGGGGACGGCTTAAGCAGTGCATCCCTAAAGTTCAACCTGCATTGAAATATAGGTAAGTAAATATAAAAGTTATTTGAATAATTTGAAATTTTAGTAGGTAGAATGACTCACCATGCGGTCAAACTATACTGTGTATGCGAGATAGTGCAGGAGGAATTGTTTAATTGTTAAAATCTGAGATGTAAGTAGGAGAAGGTATGTAAATTATAATTCATCTCCTGGTAGCGATTGCTAATAGAGGCCTTGTGTCTATAATATAGAATACACTCTACTTGTTCATCAATAAACTTGACATTAAGATCCCTCTCCCATCTGGAGAGAAACAAGGGCGCCGGGACATCACCTGCCGACAGTAGCATTTTATATGCGTAGGATAATATACCTCTGAGAGGGTCCCCAGGCATAGACAAATTTTTCAGAGGCGTGAGGGGTATGTGGAAGGTTCAGCTGATGGCAACGAGGAGATAAAATACTGAAACTGTACCCTTTTCCAAATATCTATATCTAAGGGGGGGGGGGGGGGGAATAGTCCAATTCGTGAGGGCTCGGTGCTTTTCTCGTGGGTGCTTTGGTAAGAGCTGCTTGCAATTCAGCTGAGCTAATAGGGGCCTGAAAAACAAAAAGAGCTTCCTCTGGTATCTTAGGCATGCTCGAGGAATTCAATGAGGCAGATGGGGGGCATTCAAGCTTCCTCTTAAAATATACAATTTTGAATAAAAATCTCTAAAAGAGTCTGCAATGTCCTGGTAAAAGTGTAATATATTACCAGAATTTGAGTGTATGCATGGTATAAAGGCACAAGCTCTCTTAGCCCTCACAGCCCAAGCCAAAGCCTTTCCACATTTGTTACTGTAGGGATTTTGCCTTAGAACAACATAGCATATTAACCGTTAATTAGGCTTCTAGGTCCCGAGAATGCCCCCGCTTACGTGGTGATTCTAAAACATGCGCCAATTGAGCCTGACGTTCCCTCCTAAGCCTATGACGCTCACATAAGTGAAAATATTTCTGAAGAAGCAAGGAGGTAAGTTGTGACCACATCTCCCCCATAGATGAATCCAGGGTAGCTACAGATGACTGTACTGTAGATGTGGAAGTTTCCAGGCAGTCACATTGTTTTGCATTGTTTCCAAATCTTTGTGCAGGGAATTCTAACTACGTGAAATCATGGCTTCCAGGTCACTTAGTAGGGAAGACAAACATTCCTGCAGCATGGCATGAGAAACATAAGCCTGCATGCCTGCATGGAGGAAGCAGCTGTGCTTGATTCAGGAATATCAGACCCCAGAGACTCATCCTGAAAAATAGGAGGGCTCCTTGGGGTAGCTAGGGAATAAGCTGTGTGGCTAGCAGAGCCTGTGGCTTGGGTTCCTGAGCTGGTGCCTGTTGGTGAGGAGCGGGAGGATGCTAAATTGGATGCCTCATAGTCTGAGGCCAGGGAGGCTTGTGAAGAGAAGTAGCGGGTAAGATGCGCTTTCTTACCCAATCGCTGGGTTCCGCTAATCTTCTTACCGTAACTGTATGTGGAGTTAGGTTTTGGTAGAGCTACCACAGCTTCAGAAATATTTTCACTTATGTGGTAAACTTTCCCCCACATACTTTTCTATATCGACTATTTAAGATATTTAAGAGACATAGTGAAACCATTAGTGTAGTCACAACAAATGTACTAAAATATAATTACCAAAAAGACAAAAAATTAAACTCATTGGATACAGTAAATAATACTTTTATCTATTTCACTGGTGCCTCATAATAGTTATCTGCCTGCGCATTTGGTTGCGTTTCACGGAATCTGTCCGCTTCCTCAGGAAAAAGGAGATATGATGTGTTAGATGCAAGTTGCCAACCGTGGATCTCTCTCACATTGCATGGTGCTAGAGAAATGCAAGTGGTAACAGCATTGACAGGATCAAACACTCCAAGAAGCAGCACAAAATGATATCAGGGTTAGAGTTAGACACCAAGTTGTGGAACCCTTTCTCAAAGCACAGTAGGAGTATATATAAAAAGTTATATGGAAGGCAGCATCCCTCCCACCTATTACAGCTCCCTGGAATTATTGGGATTTATCCATATTGCATGTGACTAATACTATTTGCATGCCTACTTGTTAGGTCACTAAATTTGGTTACACCATAATCTGCTGTTCCCATCTCATCTCTCTGTAAACGTGCAGCCCTCTCTATGCTCTTGGAAAATACAGATAGGTGATACAGGAACTCTGTGGTAAAGAAAATTGCAGGCTGAAGATGGTTAGTAGGTGGGTATAAATAGTTCCATATATCGCTTTTAAAATACTTTTTTTATACATACAAATTTTTTGCTTGTAGTCACCTGTCATACCCCTTTTATAATCTTTGTATGTCCAAATGACATCACATAATGGGCTTTATTTTAATCTGTGTATATTATATCTGCTATTGACTTGTGTTGTGTAATTAAAAGAAAGTTGTGGATGCATATTTAGCTTGGCTGACCTTTTGATGCTAAAAGTATCTACAAAAACCACCTAATGTAATCACGGGTTCTGCTTGTAAAAAAGCATTTGCCAAACAAAACAAACTTTACAGTAAAACTATAGTTTGCCACTGTGCTGTGGAAAAACAGCAGATAGATGTGCATGGCCACAGTAAGAGTGGACATGTTTAGTGCAAGACATAAGATATGCAAAAGACAGCATTTTAGAAGAATAAATACACCAACTGTAAAGTATGATGGGGGAAATTATATATATGTTTTGGGGTTATTTTGCTGCTTAAAGGCCTAGGTAATTAATTAACTGAGTTAGCTAATCATTCATCCTATATTCTACTTCTAATTTATATGGCTCCTAAAAGCAATAATGACACAAATTATACTAGCCAATCCACCAAGGAATAGCTCATAGGAAACATGAAGGTTATGGAAACTAGTCAAGTCATTATTTGAACCCCAATAGAATGTTGTAAGGCAGTTTGAAACATGTGGTTCATGCAATAAAATTCACAAACATCTGGTGTGCAAAAAGGAAAACACTTATAAGATAATATTTCTGTTAAAGGGACTTACTTATTTTTTTTATAATACATCACATTACAGCCACCAATATTTTTTTAAATACATTCATACATACATTTAAGAATTTCAAACATGCTTTTTTCACATGACTGTATATACATCAAAACCTATACATGCAGCCTTGGCTTTCCTATGGTATAGAAAATTAGAGTATATTCAGGTAAACCTGCCATAACGGAAATGCCATTATTAACCTCTTTCTTAGACCTATGTGAGTCATGAACCTGCCCAGAAAAAGTCTAGACACTTTTTAATGGTTAACACCCAAAGTATTAAAGCAAGTAGGTCAGTAAGACCAACAGGGAACTAGAAGTGGGAACAAATAAATGAATAAATGTATCTGATTACAGGTTTATAAAAAGAATATTGATAAATATTTTTAACTAATCTTAACTGCTTAAGGCTGCTTGGTCCTAAGCAGCCACGGTTTAGCACATAAGAAAACTACACTGCCCTAGATACTAGACTAGCACCCTTATAACCTCTGCCATTTTTTAACCCTTGTTCTCTCCTGTTAAATTTTCTTTTGGCTCTTTTGCTTTTCGTCTCCCACTATTGCTCATCCAGAAATCACACATTCATATTTATATTGGATATGTAATCTTTATTTCCTCTGCATAATACTAAGAATTTCCCAACCCCCCTTTATACAGCCAGTTCTATGTACATCCTTAGAACTGTTGCTTGAAGCTCTTACCCACCAAATTTCATCTGGTTGAGCCTCCTTTCTATAAATTTTCTGGATCCCTTGTTTTAATTTTATATGGTTTGTGTATCAAAATTTATTATACTGTTACAGTTGTATTGTTATATTATTCAAGTGTTATCATACCGTACTTTGTAAAACTAAGCAAAATCTGAAATTGAACACTACACTGTAGCTGGTTCACATTCAATTAAGACATATATAAAATATTTATACAATACTATACTGGAACAGAATATAAATATGCTGATCCAAAATAAAACACAGTGGAAAAATAACCTAATAAATTTAAACATCCCATATATACATTGCTTGTTCTGTTCCAAGATTTATTTTAAAGCAAAACAAAAGTTCAAAATTAAAAAGAAATTGCAAGTAGGCAGGTTCTTGGTTTCCTGTTTCAAATTTTACAATCACCTGCTTGCAATTTCCTATTTTTAAAGTTAACTTCCAAATATTTAATCCAGGGAACACCAAACAGGATGGGTAGATGTTATTCTTCATGGTCCAAGGGGGCTGATTTACCTAAATAATTTAGGCTTACCACGTTGCATTGGGTGAAAAGCTATCCTTTCCAAATAAATAATAGCAAACATAAGCTTGTTCCATTAGAGCATATAATATAGAATTATCAAGTATTTTATCTTTTCTATTATAAAAGTAGGAGAGTAAAAAAAAATCAAAATCATTCAATCAAAAATCATATTACCTCAAGAGGGTATATATAAATAACATGCTACTACCGCATGGCTATACAAAGGGGCATTTAAAATTTACTGAAGCATCTCCTGATGGAGAATCTTCAAGGTCCATTTGTTACAACGGCAGTAACTGATTTCCCACGAGGGAATGTTTTAGTGTTTCATGCTAGCATCATTTATTTTTAAACAGACCCCAAAGTGTTAGTAAAGGTAAAAATTGTAAGCTATCCTAGTTATATAGATACTAAAACTACATTTCCTTTACAAAGTAAATCATTTTCAAATTATAAAAAGGATAATATGTGTATTTTTCATGTAACTTCACAATGACAAAGGAATCAAAACAGAAACATATACATGATATAAAAACAATGGACCTGATTTATTAAAGATCACTGAGGCTGGAAAAGATACAATTGTATCAATGAACCTGGGTGATCCAGCAAACTTGGAATTGATTTTTAAAAAGTTGTTTGCCATTTGTTAGCGCACATCACATCTAAAGATTGCTTGGAAACTTTTTTTACTTAACAAAAACTGGAAGACATTTGTGAAGAGTAAGGCACACTCCTTCATCTGCACATAAAAGGACTTTCTAAATGCATCCCAACAAGTATTTATCTGGAAGCACTGTTGGGTTAGTCCTAGAATTTCTGATATAGAAGAACTGTCCTATATTGTTAATAACTTAGTGTGTTATTAACTACCTTTCATTCAGTTTGGAACCATTGTGGTTGGAACATTTATTATATATATTTAATAAATCTATAAGAACAGAATATGTTTTTAAATTGCTAACTGCAGTTATTTTTTTCCTGGGATTCTTCATGCATCATTTAAAGTCTTTTAAGTTTGTACATATATTCTAAAAAATAGTGACACATGACAACTATGACTTATCATTCTTGATCTTATGGTTCTGTTTTTAAAAATGTTACATGACAACATATCTATTTTCATACTGAAATGTTGTACCTAAACATATTCAGCTTTATTTATTATTTTTAGACAGTTAAGAGAATTCTAATAGGCTTTGAAATTTGAAAATTGTGGGAATTAAAGCTGACCTAAACACAGGGAAAAGCCACTTTAAAACTATTTCATAGATAAACCAATTGGCTTTAGCCTAGGGGTTTACTGTCTAATACAAAAGTTCAGACACTATTTAGACATGCATTCCTATAATGCAGACATGTTTAGACCCCGATTTTTTTCTACATGAACTGTATTAAGTGGTTCCAAGCTTGCTTAGAAATGTTGGGAACAGCCTTGTTGACATGTATTATTTTAAATAATAAAAATCAATGTTTCGCAAGCAAACTATGGTGCTGAACTTAGTACCAACTGAAGTACTGTTACAGCTCAGAGCTTGTATGGGATGGGTCTGGGAAAAAGACCACGAAAACACTGATAGCACAAAGCAGTGACATCAGGATACTTTCACACAAGACCTAAATACTGGAGAGAACAGTTGGGCATCTTCAATGTAAGTCACAGAACATGTGCTTAGTAGTTGTGAAAGGGAAGTGATAATTAAAAGGAAATAATACACATAATAATAATAATAATACAGAAAAAAAACTGAAAACCACAATACAAATACACTAAGTGACACTAACAAACTCAACAATGCTATACTTCATTATTTAAATACTGTGCAGATATGGCCCAATACATGGTGCTTTGAATGCATTTGGTTGACAATACAGAAAAGCATATATATATATATATATATATATATATATATATATATATATATTTTAAACTGGATTTTTATTAGGAATTTTCAAAAACAATGACAGAAAAAACAGGGTACTTGTAGAGGAGGCATGAGGCAATTTGGCAGAGGCCGAGGGGCAACTGTAAAGGGAGCGAAGTGCTCCCACAAAAGGGCCTGAGAACCCCATTTTAGTAAGCGTAGAAAACATAAAAGGCCAGCTGAGACAGTCAAATGCTTTCTCCGCGTCCAAACTCAAGACAAGTGAAGGAGTTTTGAGTTTGTTGAGGATATCAATAACATTTATTACTCTGTGCGTATTGTCACTACCATGACAGTATGGGATGAAGCCTGTTTGGTCCCTGTGTACAAGGAACAGTAAAAATTTAAAGAGCCGGTTTGCTAAAATCTTAGAGTAAATGTTAATATCAGAGTCCAGTAACGCAATGGGTCTATAGTTAGTACAATCCGTCGGATCCTTACCTGGCTTGGGAATAACAGTAATATGGGAGCATGACATGGAAAACGGGATGGGTTTACCATGGAGAAAATCATTAAATAAGTCCACTAGATGGGAAAGTAAATTTAGCAAGAAGGTTTTGTAATATAAATACGGCAAACCATCTGGGCCAGGAGCTTTATGTGAAGGGAGATGAGAAATAACCTTGGAGATTTACCCTTCAGTAATGGGGCTATTAAGTTGCTTCAGGTGTTCTGTTTTCAACTGGGGCAGATTCAGTTCGGCTAAATAGGCGTCTATGGTGGCTTGTAAAGCTGAGCCCATGGAGCTTCGCGCCTGGTTCACCGTGTGAAATAGTTGGGTGTAGTATTGTTCAAACCGGGAAGCTATTTGGGACGGGTCAGACCTTAATATCCCCTTCTCGTCTTTAATGGCCACAGGGGAAGAACTAGATTGTATATCTCTCAGTTTGCATGCCAGAAGAGTATCTGCCTTGTTGCCTTTGTGGTAATAAAGCTGTCTAGTATGCTGCATCATCCAGCTGACCTTCCTCGGCTCCAGGTCCCTCAATTTGGAGTGGAGGGAAGTCACCTCCCGTAGGAGGCCCAGTGACAGTCTATCAGAGAGCTTCTCCTCCGCAGTCCGTAGTGCCTAATATAACATCTGCAGACTGGCGTTTCAACTTTCTGAGTGCCAATTTCCTCTTAGTGTTAGAGTTTAGTCCCCGCACATTAAGGGATAAAATTTTAGTAGCTGTTAAAGTATTTTACAAAAAAAATGTAGGAAAGGCTTCCTATGTTGTCAGATAAGTGGAGATGGGAGTAGCTGTAGGCTATAGGCTCCTGAGTATACAATTGTGGACAATGGAGGCACCCCAATGAGGCGGAGAGAGGGGTAAAGATGGAACAGAGAAAAAATACATAAACATAAGCAATAAAACAAACTGAAACAGTCCCTGGCCAGGGGGTATTCAGCACCCGCAGGTCCCTGTGCCTCTTCCAAAGGGGGTTCAGGGAACAATCGTACCTGGCGAGTACACCAACACTCCCAAAGGGACTGAAAGCCCAACAGCCTCCAGAATGAACCAAAATAATCTCATTGAACATCGCGGTCTGCACCGGCTGGTAAGCAGAAAATTGGCCCCAGTGAGAGATCCCCCACCACACCCAGCAAAGCCAGGCCCAATGTGAACCCCCCCCCCCCCCCCCCAAGGGTCTGCAGGGCAAATGTAACATAACCACCAAGGATAAAAAGCACTACTGCACATTGAAAAAATACAGTGGTTTTAGTGTAAATGGGGAAATAACAAAAAATTCCAGCATGTCAGCGTTAGATCTAGGCAAAACAGCGGATTCATATAACAGTTGAGTACCACAAAAACAGGCTACAGCAGTCTCTGAGATAGTCCACAGAATACTAACAGTATTGCCATTCAAATACTTCCTGAGAAGGAAGAATCTACTGTAGCAGGTAAATGCAATAAAACAATAATAGTGCACTCACAGAAACCAGAAAAAACTTTACTTTTTGCACTGGTATCACTTTTAAATTACATCTAGTTGTTATTACAATTTTGAAGTCCTTAAGTTTTAATGTTATTTCTTTTAGTCAAGCATGCAGGGGAGATGGTGTGTAAACGTATGGCTCAGCCGTGAAATTTCAGTACCGAATGATTGTTTGCTTCAAGTTCCATCCAAAATTGACTAACAGAAATACCATTAAAACTTAAGGACTTCAAAATTGTAATAACAACTAGATGTGATTTAAAATTGATACCAGAGCAAAACATATAACAGCTTCACTGCCATGACTACCGATCTATTCCCCATTACTGATCCTAACAGAGAGTGTTGCTAAAAACACAAGCATCAGATTCTCTCTCCTCTCTCCTGAGGAAGTGGATATTTCCGTGAAACCCTTAGAAAACTTACCCAGAATGTATCCCTCACAGGGACACTCTGAAAGGAGAGATTATTGTGGTTAATAATGGTTTTTATGTGGTTTTATGTATTGGAAACGAGCCTTGTAATGTAAATATTATTAAAAAAAATTGGGTTTTTTTTATAATATATGTTGTTGATATTGGCCTTAAAAATCCTGCTACAAAAACTGGTATTCTTTTTAACCTTGCAGTAGGTACAGAGAAGGATTAACCTAGCTGTCCACTGTCCGGTGGAGCTGGAGGTGGAGGGGAGTGCTGAACTCTGCGCCTGGACCGCTTCCTAGATGTGGCTATCTGCCAAGATGGAGATGAAGGGGGCAAAGGATCCTCTGGTTCCCATCCCGGAAGCTTAGGTACAGTAATTCCTAGGTCCTGGCAAAAGCATGATAGATCTTCTGGGTAGCGCAGAACCACCGACAACCCGCCACTGTGTGCTGTCAGACTAAACGGAAAGCCCCATCTGTAAGGAATGCGGTTGTTCCGTAATAGGGTAAGGAGTGGTTGCAAGAGGCATCCTTGTTGTAGGGTATGCCAGGATAAATCCTGAAAGAACTGCAGTGGGGCCCAATCAAACTCCAGATTGAGCATGTTGCGTGCTGCCGCCAATATTTCATCTTTCAAGTCCGCATCCGCAAGGTGGCATAGAACATCACGTGGTCTCGCAGCCGAGGCGGGTTGCGTCGAGGCCCGATATGCCATGGTAATGCCAACATCATGTGAGGAGGGGCGCCCTAAGAGGTGGTTAAAGAAGGCTTGTAGCACTAGTCTCAAATCCGAATTTTGAGTAGCCTCAGGTGGACCACAGATTCTAATGTTATTCCTGCGACTTTTATTATCAATGTCCTCCAAGTGGCGATTGAGATCCCTAGTTTTCAGGTGATATTCCTACTCATTCCTATTCATCTATGGGTGAGAGCCTCAATGTCCCCCTTAGCCTGTTGTAAATTCTCATCCTGGTCTCCTACTCTCCCAGCCAGGGACTGTTTATCTGTACGCAGAACCCCTATTTCTGTACGGAAGGTGGCCTGCACTTCTGCTATCAGTAGCTGAAAGTCAGCTTTGGTGGGCAGCATCTGAAAATACTGTTGCCGGGGGGAATCATTTCATCACTCATTTGTACAGACCCTTTCTTGCAAGGCTTGGAGGGGTCTGCTGATCTATGGGCTACAGAACTGGACCTTCCTGGAGCTGTGTCACATGGTGGGAGTGAGGGGCCCGGGGGAGGAAAAGCTTCAGTGCTAAACCTGGGGGGACCAGATCCCTGAGAGTCATCAGAGCAGGCTGGGAGCATCTGCTTCTTGTGGCATGCCTGGTCCCTCTGCACACCACGTGTGAGGAACAGGAGAAGGAGTAGGCGCCATGTTGGAAACCTGTGAGGCCGCAGGAGCTTTATGAATATCAGCCCTAATCGAGGGCTGAGAGGTAGGGAGCTGCTGTGATGGGGTAAGGGAAAGCTTCCCCGTCTTAGCCCGCTTCACTTTGCCTATCCTTGAGTAGCTGGGTGCCCGTTTAGATGGAAAATCAGCCGGTGCCTGTCAGAGCTGCAGTCTCATGCAGCCATTCTCAGAGACCACAAAGCCACACTCTCGGCGGCAAATATATTTTTATGTATATCATACAAGACCAGTGAGAATATGAAGGGGCTGCAGCGCCGTAAACACTTTTCCATTTATGTCTCTTTCACAAAATCCCATTTGCCTGCCTGTGAGGCTGATCCAGTTGTTTAGCACTTGTGATTCTGAAGATGTTGTTATTATTAAAACGGATCTGAATTCCAGTGCTGGAGCTGACATCTTCTCTCCCATTCTGCCTTCTCCTTCGATTGGCCAGCTTGCAGTCAGCACATAAACTGATTGGCTCCTTGTGCAGCTTCCTCCCCTAAAGCAGAAGTAAACTAAAAAAAAACTCACCTTTACTTTGCAGATCCATCAATTCCACATCAATTGTCCTGCAGTCCTACTTTTTCCATACAGATCTTCATATTTTGAAGATTGGTGATGCTATATGGAACTTATGTACCTTATGGGAAAGTATTACTAGGAGGCAAATTAACTCATTTGAGTTACCCTTTGAAAACTCCAGATGTGGTAATCCAGATATTAGAGGGGTAATGTTCAGAGACAGGAACACAAATTGGCGCTTTTTATAGACGACCTAATATCCTATACCTAACTTGTATCATCTCATACATCCTTTTATTCACTCCTCCAAGGATTTAATTCTTTATGCTCTAATAACAATTTCAAAGTCAACCTCCATAAATCAGAGATCTTGAATATTTTGCTTTCCTCATGGCATCTATCTGACTTCTTGATACATTTCAACATCACTTTTCCCATTTCAGTCCTGAAGGTTCAAATGGGCAAAAATACTTGTTTGCCCCAATCATGATTTGCCAGAATCAACATGATTAATTTTGACATTCTCCCCTAATTCCTTTACCAGTTCAAAACCATACCATTGCTTTGGCTCCTTCCTTATTTTGTAGGGTTCATCAAACTTTATCAAGACTTTCATCAAGACTTTACATGGGGCTCCCAAGGTGCTCGCATTTCCTAAAGGACTTTGGCTACGCCAAAAGCTAGAGGTGGAGCTGGTATTCCAGATGCCATCCTTTTATACCAAGCCTCACTATTAACAAGACTAGCTGACTAGTTTCATAACAGTGCCTAAAAAAGATGGGTGGAAGGTGGGGGTTCTTTGGTCCTCCTTGGTCTCTGTTTGCTTGCCTTGTTGGAGCGTACGGCTGTCTTGCAGTCTTGTAACCTGACAAGTATCACGTTGACTCTTCAAGACCTCTAGGATCACCCTAATGCAAATTTGGCAAATTTCCTCTAAGCAGGGTCCCATGATTTCTTTATTCAATAATCCTGTGTTTTTCCCAGCTGTTGGCAAAAAAACTATTTTTATCATGTCATGGAGATTTGAATTACGAACTCAGCAAGAGTTTGCCCCTATCATGGTTTGCCAGAATCAACATGCTAAAAATATATTCTCCCCATTGCTTTGCCCCCCTCTTTGTGTAAGATTCATCAAGCCTTTCAAGACTTTGCATGGTCCAAGGTGCACACATTTCTTATAAGACTTTAGCCAGGCCTAAAACTAGAGGTGGTCCTGGTACTCAAGATGTCATCTTATATTACCAAGCCTCACTATTAACAGGACTAGTTGACTAGTTTCATAACAGTGATGGAACTTGAGGGTTCGTTGGTTCCCCTTGGTCTACCCTTTCTTGGGTGGAGAATAAAGCTGTATTGCAGTCTTGTACCCTACCAAGTACCATGTCGGCTCTTCTAGATCTCTGGGATCACCTAATGTGAACCTGGCATATTCCCTCTAAGCAGGGTCCTATGACTCCTTTATTAGATAATCCTGAATTTTCTTGGCAAAAAACAATTCTGATCATGGCTTAGAGACTCGCATTACCAACTTGCAAGATTTTGGAAGGAAGGACAGCTACCTTCTTTGTCCCCTTTTCAACTACCATGTTCAGGCAGAATCGTTTCATGTCTTCATCACTGTCAACCCTCCTCCTTTATCTCCACTTTTCCAGACAATACTATCTTTGCTAAAGCTCACACTCCCATTGAGGCTCTCCTTCTATTACAATTGTGTCATCATGTGATCACCTACCTTTGTATCTATAATCTTCTACCGGCCTTCATATTGACTCATTAGCTCTTGATATCTTGTAAAGGGCAGAAAAACTTTAAAATTATATCCCGATGCTACCATTGCCCTGTAGGAATTCATAGATTTTCTTCAAGATCTGGTGACTTATGATGAAGATTGTCAAACTTACCTGTTCCTCACTAAAGCACAGGCATCACTCCCCTGCGCATGCAGGCAGTTCTGATGCTGGGCGTGCCTCTGTTTCCAAGCTTTATCAACTCCGTCCAATCCACTGGCCAATCAGAAAATAGCCTCTTGATCAGCCCTGGCTATTTAGCTAGCTCACAGACTGCAATTTGTGTTTAAGTGTCTAAGTGGCCCCGAGCTCCCTAGTTCTGTGATCTAGTTTCTGTTCTCCAGTTGCTTAATCCAGTGTTTCCTGCTCCTGCGTTAACCCCCCATTGTCCTCTCTGTTGGTTCCCAGCCAACTTCCTTGTGCTGTTCCAGTGTTCCTGTCTGTCTGTGGATATCCCTGCATCACCTGTACCTCCTGTTGCTTCCAGTGTCTCCTGTGTTCCCTGTGCTTGCAGTGGCCTTTGTGTCACTGCAGTCTGTCTCCTGGATTACTGGCTGTTGACCCCTGGCATGTGACCTGACCTCTCTTGCTTGCTGCCTGCCTCGACCCTGGCTTTCCTTGACTATCCTTCTGCATTATGATTTGGTACCGTGCTTTGCCCACCTTGGTGTGCACAAGGACTGCAGCCTGGCAGTAACCAGCGACGCAACATTCTCACCATTAGAGGCTCTGGAGAAAATCTGGTTACTGCTTAGACTCTGTGTCTTGGCCCTTTTCAGGGCTCACACCACCTCCGTGCAAGCCATAGCAACCCCAAGTGGTCTTGTCTCTCGGTGCGTAACAGTTTGTACAAACCATGTATATACCCTCTCAGACCTCCGCAGACCCCAACTAATTACTCGCCCAGAGGTTGGACATCCAGGAAGCCACTCAAACCCAGGTACTCTGCCAGATTCATGTGCTCACCACCCCACCTGGATCAGCTTCTGCTCCCCTCCACTGCAGCTGCTGAACCCCCAGTCCTGGTCCAGTCTCCTGCAGTACCACTGGTCTTTGCACTGCACCTACCACCCCCACAATGATTACCTGGGGATTCCAAGACCTGTCTTGGCTACATTACCCTCATCAACCAGCAATATTCAATTTGAGCTTCAGCCACAAAACTTCCCCACTGACCAGGGTAAAGTGCTATATGTGATATTTCTGCTTTCTGGAGAAGCCTTGGCGTGAGCGGCTCTGCTCTGGGAAAGGAAGGATCCGGTCACTTGTAGCATTGAAGCTTTCCTTCTTTTTAAGAGGGTTTTTGATGAACCTGCGCGGGCCTCCTCAGCAGACAGCGCTCTCCTGTGTCTCTGCCAAGAGTCACTTACAGTGTGCCAGTTCGCTGTTAAGTTTTGCACTTTAGCGGCAGAGCGCGCCTGGAACAATGAGGCCCTCCATCCTACCTTCTTGCAGGGTCTTTCTGATGGCATTAAGGATGAGTTGGCTGGTCGAGAGATTCCCACTGCTCTGGATGACCTGATCTCCCTGGCTACCCAGATTGATATTATGACATTTCCAGGAGCGTTTCCAGTAGAAATCTCGCTCTCGCAAGATCTCCCCACGACTAGCTCCGTCCTTCCAGCAGCCTCTGGAACCCCCAGTCTCCCCTGTTTCTTCTTCATCAGAAATGCCCATGCAACTGGACCGCTCATGCCTATCTCCAGAGGAGAGATCCTGGGGCCTATCCACATTTTAATAAACTCTGCCCACAGAGGCATGCTAGGTCACTCTTCTCCCCCCTACACTATATACCTCAATACCAATCCCGCTCCACCACAAGACGTCCACACTTGCCCTGAAGGCTTTTATTGACTCTGGAGCAGCAGGCAATTTCATCTCTGCTACTCTTCTTTAGGAGTGCGCCTAGCCCATGGAGCCACTAACTCCTGCAGACTTATCCGCTTCCACACCTTGCCCATGCATATGACAGTGGGAGTGCTACATTAAAAGATCATAACCTTCCTTGTACGTCCCCAGGCCTCAAACCCAGTCATCCTGGCACTCCCTTGGCTTTAACAACACTCTCCAGTTTGATTGGTCTAATCCAGAGGTATTGGCTTGGGGCCCTTCTTGTCACTCCCGGTGTTTGACCAAGCTCCAAACTCTCAGGCCTCTTGCCCTCTCCACATTAGAGTTGGCTCCATCCATTCCTATCCAGTACAAGGATTTCCAAGATGTCTTCTCCAAATACCAGGCTGAGCAACTTTCTCCCCATCGCTCCTATGACTGTGCAATAGACCTCATATCTCATTCCACACCTCCCAGAGGTAGGGTATACCCCCTCAGTCTTCCAGAGTCCAAGGCTATGAGTGAATACATCCAGGAGAATCCGCAGAGAGGATTTATTCATAAGTCCTCTTCCCCCGCTGGCGCAGGATCCTTTGTCCAAAAGACAGATGGCACCCTTAGCCCTTGTATTGATTACCGTGGTTTGAATGCTATCACTATTAAAAACCGCTACCCACTGCCGCTTATCCCCGAGCTCTTTAACTGTCTCTGTGGGCCCAAACTGGATCTCTGAGGTGCCTACAATCTAATTCAGGTCAAGGAGGGGGACAAATGGAAGACAGCATTTAACATCAGGGATGGCCAATATGAATATCTGGTGATGCCCTTCGGTCTCTGCAATGCCCCAGCTGTCTTCCAACACTTTGTCAATTACATATTTCGTGACCTTCTGTACATCTGTGTCATTGTCTATTTGGATGACATTTTGATTTTCTCTCCTGACTTGCCTAACCACAGACAGCATGTCCGTCTTGTCTTATACAAACTTAGAAATAACCGACTCGCTACGGCAGAGAAGTGCCTGATTGAATGCCCCCAGGTGCCCTTTCTGGGTTACATTGTTTCAAAGGAAGGCCTCTCTATGAAACCCGAGAAGGTTACAGCTATCTCCAACTGGCCGTTATCCTGCGGTTTTAAGGCTATTCAGCTTTTCCTGGGTTTTACCATCTACTACCGGCAGTTCATCCAAAATTACTCCACGATGGTAGCACCCATCATTGCACTGATCTGAAAGGATGCTGACCCTAAAAACTGGCCCTCTGAAGCTATTGAGGCCTTTCATTCCTTAAAGAAAGCCTTTCTATCTGGCCCAACCCTGATTAGGCCAGATGTTTCCAAGCCCTTCTGAATAGAAGTGCTTGCCTCCTCAGTCGGAGTGGGAGCTATTCTTTTCCAGACCCCCACTGGAGCTCGACGTCCATGCGCGTTCTTTTTACGAAAATTCTCCCAAGCAGAGAAGAATTACTCCATTGGAGACAGGGAGCTGCTGGCCATGAAACTCTCTCTAGAAGAATGACGCTTTTTTTTGGAGGGCTCTTCTCACAAGGTCACTATTTTCACCGATCACAAGAACCTCCAATACATACAGTCGGCTCGTCGCCTCAACCCTCGGCAGGCTCATTGGTCTTTGTTCTTTTCCCGTTTTGATTTTAATATTACCTTTAAACCTGGTTGCGCTAACTTCCCCCAGGAAAACATTGGTGCCTTCCCAACTCCTCACCAAAATAATATGTTGGGCAAATGACTCCAAACTGTCTGGCCACCCGTGCCTTCACAGAACTCTCACCCTTCTTTCTCGTCTTTACTGGTGGCCCAACCTTCGTAAGGATGTGATGGACTATGTCAAGGCCTGTGCTGTTTGTGCTCAAACCAAGTCGTCTACTTGTGCCCCAGCACGACCGCTTCTTCCTCTGCCCATTCCTAAGGAGCCTTGGTGTCACCTGTCCATGGATTTTATTACTGATCTCCCACCCTCCAATGGCTGTACAGTCATTTGGGTGGTGGTGGATCGCTTTACCAAAATGGCCCATTTTGTACCCCTACCAGCTTTACCATCAGCAGCCGTGTTGGTGCCAGTCTTCATTTGTGAAATTTATAGGCTTCACGGTATGCCCACGGATATAGTTTCTGATTGTGGGGTGCAATTTACCTCTAGCTTTTGGAAAGGCTTTTGCAGATCCCTGGACATCTCTGCGGACCTCTCCACAGCATATCATCCGCAGACTAATGGGCAGACGGAAAGAGTTAATCAAGCCCTGGAGCAATATCTCCTGGAGCCCTTTTTTCTGTCCACCATGATGACTGGGTAGCACTGCTACCAAGGGTGGAGTTTGCCCACAACAACCATGTTCGCACCAGCAAAGAGTCACCTTTCTACATTGTCTATGGCAAACACCCTCGCCTTCCATCTCCTATACCCTGCTCTGCTGAAATACCTGCACTCAGTGCCCTGCAGAGACACTTTAACCGCATCTGGTCTTCTACTTGTGAGCATCTGAAACACGCTGCTCTCAGGCACAAGAAGTTTGCTGATCGGCGTTGCCATAAGGCGCCTTTTCCCCAACCTGGAGATAAAGTCTGGCTCTCCA
Source organism: Pyxicephalus adspersus (assembly GCF_032062135.1). Classification (NCBI taxonomy): domain Eukaryota; kingdom Metazoa; phylum Chordata; class Amphibia; order Anura; family Pyxicephalidae; genus Pyxicephalus; species Pyxicephalus adspersus. The sequence goes on from NC_092866.1 coordinate 33,024,805, forward strand.
CAAGAAACATTCATTGCAAGGTGCCTTCTATGAAATTTGCTCCACGGTTCATCAGACCTTATGCCATATCTGCCAAGGTTTATCCAGTTTGCTACAAGTTACGTCTTCCCTCACATCTCAGGCTGCCTTGTGCCTTCCATGTGTTTCTGCTTAAGCCATAGGTCCTGAACCATTTTTCTTGTCCCTCTCAGCTGGCTACTCCTGCACCCGATTCTTCCCAGGAATATGATATCCATCAAATTCTGGATTCCAAGTTTTCTCGTAAAAAGCTAATTTACCTAATTGATTGGAAAGGTTTTGGTCCGGAAGAGAGATCGTGGATACCAGCTATAGATATGTCTGCACCTCTTCTTGCCAAGAGGTTTCATCTTCATTTTCCCCTAAACCTGGACCACGGTGGGTGGGGAGGTCCTGTAAAAGGGGGGGGGGGGGTAATGTCACACTTACCTGTTCCTTACTAAAGCACAGGCATCACTCTCCTGCGCATGCGGGCCGTTCTGATGCTGGGCATGCCTCTGTTTCCAAGCTTTATCAACTCTGTCCAATCCACTGGCCAACCAGAAAATAGCCTCTTGATCAGCCCTGGCTATTTAGCTAGCAAGCCTTAGCACTCCCTAGTGGTCCATGTTAGGCCCATTATGTGCTCTATTTGTTGGGAATGTCCAGCAGTTAATAGGTTTTGGGGTGAATGTCTTGAAATATTTAATGTCCACACTGGCACCTGGGTCCCCAACACCCCACAGGTGACATTGTCCCTATGATCCCCAGGACCCTCAAGTCTATCAAAGGTGGGGCACTTTGGCAATTTCTAACTACAGCAAGAATGGTCATTCCTAGGCATTGGCGTTCCTCTACCCCACCTTCTATTCATGAATGGGTCTCTGAACTTACCAACATGCAGTACAGTGAACAGTTGGTAGCTGTTAAAAATAATAAGTCTGAATACTATATTTCCACTTGGACAGGTTGGTTAACTCAATTTTGATCTCTGTTAGGATAAGTATTGTTATTTCTTGCAAAAATGCATGCTAGATTTTTTTTCTCTTACTTGGATTGTGGTTGCCTGGTCTTTGTAGGATATTTTACTCCCCCTTTATTCTTTGTCCTATCCCTCTCCCCTTTCCCAATCATGATTCAAAGCTCCGTTTATTCAATATGTTTTTGCTCCTACTTTGTTAACCTATACTTCGATCACCAATAAGTACAATTTGATACGAATATTAGCCTGTCCTCCTCTTTTTGTAGTTTGGGTAAAGTTGACCATTTATTTGGCACATATTCTTTGCCCACACCCTTTCTAAACTACATGCTTTTTTTCTTTGGGAGTCTCTCAATGTTTGGCTGCATAAAAAAACTATCTGATGAAAAACGTTCCCATTTCTGTATACTTTTTTCATGTTTGACAATGTAAATGTCATACCTTACCCTGTTGCAGCTTTCTGAGGGTAGGCAAACTGTGGGTTTTCCACTGGTTTGTTTTATACTTACCATATTTTGTATACTTACCAAGCCATTTTTTCATATATTTTTCAGATTGAAACTTCTTTCACAGGCATAGAAACTTGTCTTAAAAAAATTAAAATTAAATTAAAATTTGGAATACACCTACTCATATGAGGTAGGTTCCTGTTCTCTTAGTTTACCACCATTAATGAAAAATGGCTAGTAAATAAACATTACTTTATACTTTACTAAAACACACTCTCTCACTTTTCAGAGTGTATAACAGTAACAAAGCAAGAACATATGACAGCTCAACGCCGAGCCTATAGCAATATATTGCAGGTAGGCCCCCTGGTTGATATTATATATATTGTATACTCAAAAAAATGTAACAATTTAAAATTTGATACCTCACTGTATTATGTTAAAGATTTGCCGCTCTGTTTAAACAAATGTTATTAGCAACAACCCTTTACTAAGCTTACAGGACACGTCTCAGGAACCAAGAATTAACAAAAGTCCTATGAAAAAAATTGTTAGAAACTTAGAATATATTCATTCCTTCCTAAAAAAAAAATATTTTGTATATTCACTTTTAGAGTCCAAAAGTTAAACTCTCCTTTATATTGAATAGATGGGACATTCCTAGTCATTTGAGGTAGGTTTATATCTTTAAACTTTAAGTACACGACTATAAGGGTTAACATATGTATATCTCTACATTTGTGTCTATTTCTTTTTGAATATATACCCTATATACATGATTTTCATATTGCAATTACCCTTAGATTGTACAATCTTACCAATTTAACAACATATAATAGCATAACTTGATCACACCGTAGGTATGCCCCCTAGTGGACATTCTATATATACCATTAAACAAAATAAATGTAGAATATTAATTTCAATTAATTCACTACACTACATTACAGATTTTACAAGAGCTACAATAAAGTTCAATGGATATCCTAAACAGCAAACTCCATTAGGCACAGTAAGTCAAATTTGAAGAATGTTATGTATAATACCTTGAGATATTTTCTACTTGGTCTTACGTATAAAAAAATATGTATCACCATATTGCAACTCTAATCTTATTTCCCCCACAATGGGTTTTCCCCTATGTTTAGAACGGTCAAACTGTTCAATCAACCATTTCCACTCAAAACAAGCAGAAGTTATTTTACTATGGTATTTGTGATTAAGTATTAACAAACACTAAGTTATTTTATTTCTATTATTCTTTATTTATAGAACACACTGGAATATTGTTGCAATAACTGTATATGTATATGACTTGTTCTATTGATTATAATTATATACCATTTTCCATTATTATAATTTCCAAGGTTTTCCAGTCCCCTGAAGAAGCCCAGCAGGGCAAAACGCGTAGGGGATTATTGCGACAAAAAACAACAACATACGGTATGTACTAAACAGCATTTATAGACGTCATTGTCTAGCTTTGATGAAGAAAGACCTCTCCTCACTGTATGAATATAATACAGTAGGAGAAAAGGTCCTACAAGTGATTTAATATAGGATTGTATATTTTTAACATTTCAATTGTGGTATACAATTCTTATTATTTAATAGTACTTATTATTTTTATTATAATACAATACAATAGAGCCAAAAAACCCTCTCCCTCTCTTCTTGTTGTATTCTTCATACACTAACAAATCTTTCTATATATTACTTAGGGGTTGGCTTCAGGACTAAGGTTTAATCACCAACTACATAGCAAACACTTAAATAAATTGGACATCCAAAGGAAGATATGGCCATCATAAGCACTGATGCCGAGAAAGACTTTGATAGTATCAATATCACCTGGCTCTTCTCGGTTATTGATCCTATTGGATTACTGGGCCCCTACCTCTCACTGCTTTCAGCCATGTACAGCTCACCACATGCAAAATTACACACACCAGGATTCCTATCCCCTAGCATACAGCTGCGGGGAGGTACTAGACAAGGATGCCCCCTCTCACCGCTATTATTCAACATTTGTGTACATGTCAACTTTTTTAATGTTCCCCAGGGTTGCATGGCTTAAAGGTCTGCAATAGAGAAATTAGAACAGTGTTTTTCGCTGATGATATTCTTCTATTTACCTCAGATCTGACCATGAACATACATTTTATCCAACTTACCTTTTTTTCTTTTTTCCAAGATATGCAACGTACCTTTACTCTTTTTGAGCAATGGTCGGGACTGAGGATGTTGGGACTGAGCAAAACTGAAATCTCTAACCTCCCACAGACATACAGATTGGGAAGGAATCTCCCCCTTTCTACTGACGTGAGAACACATTACCTACATTGGTATCAAAATAGGTAAACCCTTCCTCAATGTATGGTTTAAATTACCCACCCCTGATAGCCAAGATCCAAAAGGGAACTAGAACTGTGGCAGGACTTAGTTTTCCAAAATACTTTACCCCTTACAAACATTATTATTGCTATTACGTTGACATGATGTAACAACCCTCAACAAGCAATTTCTTAAATTTGTATGGCAAGTTAATCGCCCTTGAGTGTCCCTATCAAAACTTTATTACCCACTTCAGCAGGTGGTGTCAACCTACCAAATATAAAGGGGGCCTACAATCTGGCCTGACTTAGAAGCCAAATCATTGACTGGATCAAGGGTACCTCGAATTCTTTAAATTAAAGGGGTAGCCTACCCATGGGACCAAAAATGAAAATGAAAGGGAATTGAACTAGCTGGTGACCTATATAACCAGGACACGTGTCATCTACTCACTGTCAGAGAACTGTGAAATAGCCCCCCCCCAATGCATCCCCTATATTACCTTCAAGTAACCAACTTCTTAAACTCATTGGTTAGGAACACTCCGGGGCATTACCTTCTAATAGATATAACTTACTGTACCTCCCATCCCCTTCTATTTTGGATATATACAGATTGATACAGGATTATTTTAACAAACCCCTAGAAGCCATCAATGTCAACAGATGGGGGGAGGAATTAAATAGGGAGGATCTAACTGACAAAATTGTCCAGGTATATCAAATGGTATGAAAAGCAATGATTAATAAATCTTGGAGGGGGACCCAATTTAAAATATTCCATTGTACAAAGTGTTTAGACTCCAGGAGGGGACAGGAACAGGAACTAAGCCAGATTTCAGTTGCCTGAAATGGAAAGCACTCTCAGCCACGCTGGTTCACTGACTCTGTCCACTAATTACACATTACAGGTTCTGTCCACTAATTACACATTACTGGCAAAGAACACTACAGAATGTTCATACAGTTATTGGTTACTTTGTCCCCCCCAACCCCACCTTATGTCTGGATGTAGGAAAGATATTTTCAACGTTGTACAAGATAAGGGAACGAGAGGGTGGATATCGGTATGTCATTACATGGTGAGACGAGCCTTGCTCACAGCATGGATCATTCTTCTCCCCCAAACACAGAAGCTATTACAGGCGCCTTGAAATTGATATTCTAAAGAGTGGTATTCCTTTATTGTTCAATCCTTCACAGTCACAGCACAAAACAAGATCATGGAACCCTTTCACCACTCTACATGATATATATACAATGTAACTTTTTGTCAAATTTAATGAAGGACTAACAAGAAATCTAGATTACTGTTTACAAAAGTTGCTGTTTTGGTTACCCCCGAGATTTTCAGTAAATTAAAATCCCCACTTACCTGGTCCCGCTGTGCTCATCCAGCGTCCTGTTCGTGTTCCAGCGTCGTCGTCCGTCGATCTCTCTCTCCAGCATCGGGTGCCTTCTCCTATACCAGCGAGACCGGTAAGAAGCCGGCCGGGATCTTGTGTTCCGCCGGCCGGCATCTTGTGTTCCGGCCGGCTTCTTACCTGGTCCCGCTGATCGACCCACGTCCTTCTCCTTCCAGCGCCGGGTGCTCTCTGAAACAAAAAGCCGGCCGGCGGAGGAAATAAAAAGCCGGCCGGCTTCTTGTGCGTGCGTGCGCGATGACGTCGGCGCATGTGCGGGAAATTCAAATTGAAACTCATTCATTCATTTTGTATTGGATTGGATACAGGAATTTGTATTCAATCCAATACATAATGAGAGTTTGAATTTTGTTCTCATTTTGTATTGGATTGAATACAAAGTCCTGTATCCAATCCAATACAAAATAATAGAAAATATATTTATGTGGTTTTGTCTATAGGTATGTGACGGACACTAGGGAGGTGTTTTAGAAAAATATATTACTATACAGTATACCGAATTATCGCATTTTCAGTATTTTTCATTTATTTATGTATTCTTGTTTAAGCTGAATTTTGTGTTTTTCCTTTAATTTTATTAAAAGTAATTTTTTTTTTTTTCATGATTGTGTGTTTCAAACTTTCAAAAATTTTTTATATTCATTATATCTACTAGACCCCTATTCGGACATATTTCTGTAAGTTACAGGTCTACAATTTAAAAAAAAAAATTTCATGAAAACCTGTAACGCTTTTGGTACAGAAATCTAGACCTCAGTGTAACGCTCAGGTGGTTAATGTTAAGCATTTGTTGATCCTGTTATACGAAAAATTGTCAATAAACAGATTAGCAAAAAAGATGTGTGTGTAGTTTTTCTATAGCACAACTAGTTTTGTGATGAAGATAATTACGTATTTCATGATACATAATACGTTTACTTCAGTTTGCTGGCATGAATTTCAGATCACATATTCAATACAGGGACTGCGGCACACTGTTTGGCCACTAATGTTTTGGCGCTGTTCTGCAGAAACACTTGTTTGCTAAACTAAATACACGCTGAGATGTCCCTGCTGCCTGCGGTGCTGCGAGAGGAAGGCTGGTAACAGTTACTGCTGGTAATAAGTCTGAGCTGATGACAAGACACAGGGAAAGACAACAGAGGTCAAAAAGGTAATCCAACATAACAATGCACCCAAGCACACTGTAACATAGAGGCTATAACGGGCAAGGGTGCTAATGACAGGGTCTCATTAAAGGAATATACTGAATGAGGAATCCCTTGCGGCCGATTTGGCCGCAGGGAATTCAAACTATACACATGCCCTGCCCCGCGGCGAGGCAGCTGGCTGCGCATGGTAGCGCACACGCCTCTTACAGCAGGACCCCTGGGCTGTGCTGTACTCTGCACACCCGCAGAAATGCTGAGGGTGCGCGCAGCACTGTGCACTTCTGCAGGGATGCTGGGGATGACGTTCAGCCGAACAGTAGTTCGGCCGAGACGAATCCTTTTGCCAGTGAGAGGTGACACGCTGCAAGCAGGGCAGCGGCAGCCCTGGCCGCACTGCCTGCTGCAGCTGTCTCCTCTACGTTGCCCGCGATCCCTGGAGTCGCCGCGGGACGACGAGGACAACGCCGGATTGCTGGCGGGGTAAGTACCTTACAGTGGCTGGGAAAAACTGGAGTTTGAAAACAAAAGGAGTTGAATCTTTAAAGAAATCTTTTATAACTGTGTAAAATTAATAAATATTGTTACTGGGAAAATGTGTTGCAGCAAGGTGGAAGGTTTTCTTTGATTTGGTTGATTTAGTGCACAGTCTGTCATATGTATGCACAAATGGAGCAACACCAATACCATGGTGACGATGTGAGCAAGTTGCCCTTTTGAAATCTTGCATTAGAGTACTGAAGAAGAACAGTGTAATACTGAAATCACTATATCACCTTTAGAGGGGTGTCCTGCTCACTGAGCAGGTAGTTAATGGCATGGATGTGGAGGGAGAAGAGGTTAATCAGGATGAACAAGTAGGGAACTGGGTTACTATAGTTACAGGGAATGGTAACAAATTTGAAAAGCTGTGTGAAGATGTGCAGGTGGCAGACCCAGTGGTGGTATACCTAGATGTTACTGCTAACCCCAACGGCCGGAAGAGCAGCCCATCTAGTAGGGGTGGGGAAAGAAATGCAGGAAGGCATAGACAATTAGTTGTCATAGGGGATTCTATGATCAGGAGGATTGATATAATAGTTTTTCGCCAGGATCCCTTCAGCTAAATGGTTTGCTGTCTCCCTGGTGCTGGGGTTCAGCATATGGTGGACTAATTACTGGGAGGGGCTGGGCATGACCCAGCTGTCTTGGTCCATGATGGAACCAATGACAACTATATGGAAGATGGAGGATGCCTATAAATAAGTTTAAAGAACTGGGCTTCAAGTTGAAGGGAATGACCTCTAAGGTTATATTCTGTAGAATATTGCCTGTGCAATGCGCAACACAGGAAAGGCAGCAGGAGCTTAGACAGCTAAACGCATGGCGAAGTCCTGGTGTAAAAGGAAAGGGTTTACGTTCTAGGAGCACTCGGCTGACTTTTCAGTGGGGTACAACCTAAATGTTAGAGATGGCCTGCACCTAAATAGAAAGGTCTGCTGTGCTAGGGGAAAGATTTAGGGGAATGGTGGAGGGATATTTAAAATAGGACAGAGGGGGTTAGGACAGGTAAATAAGGTAGTCAGACAGGGGTCAATCACTAGTGGAGAGTGGATTGGGGATAGTTGAGGGGAGGGTTATAGATAAATAAAAGGAGTCTCCCATGTTACACACAAACATTGGATTGCGCAGTACTGAAAAACAAAAGGATTTGGCAAACAGTGATGGTAAATGTAGCAATGGTTTAAAGAGCTTGTTCACCAATGCCAGAAGTCTGGAAAACAAAATAGGGGAAATGGAAGCCTTCATGAATGAAGAGCATTACGACCTATTTGGTAACGCTGAATCGTGGCTTTGTTCTTCACATGACTGGGCTGTCAATATTCCTAGTTATACTCTCTTTCGTAAGACAGAGTCAAACAAAAAGGTTGTGATGTCTGTCTGTATGTGAGAGGTGATCTGAAAATCAATGTGAAAAAATAAATTGTTGATGAAGCATGTGATGAGGTTGAGACTTTAAAGGATGGAGTTGAATATGGGGATGCATAACACATAGTTAATTATTGGAGTCTGCTATAGGCCCCCCCCCCCAGTGCTAAGTAAGAAATAGAAAATCAACTACTAACACAGATAAAAAGGGCTGCAAAAGCTAGCATAGTTTTAGTAATGGTAGATTTTAACTTCCCTGACATTGACTGGAATAATGGCACTGCAGGTACAGGAAAAGGGCTGACATTTATGAATTTAATACTAGATAATTTTATGGTACAGTTCATAGGAGCCACAACTAGAAATAATACTCTGCTGGACCTAGTTCTTTCTAACAATGCAGAGCTTATAACAAATGTGCAAATCTGCATCTGTGCAATCTGGGTAGCAGTACCATAATTTAATTTAATTTAATGGAAGTTGTAAACAACAAGCAAAATCAGGAAAGATAAAAACATTCAATTTTAGGAGAGCAAATATTCCATTAATAAGTGTGGCTATCCATAACTTAAATGATATAGAGTTTGGGATTAAAAGTACGATTTCTATGTTTGCAGATGACACAATTCTATGTAATGGAATTAAGTCCATACAGGATGTCCATATTTACAAACAGACCTGAATGTACTGTTTGATTGGGCAGCCAAGTGGCAAATGACATTAAATATTGAGAAATTTAAAAATATGCACTTCACATCGGCTACTTGTGGGCGCAAACCTATTTTTCTTAATACCTTTTACCAAAATATGATTTAAAATTACCAACATTGGTTTTCTAAAAAAGAGTTAGGAAAATTAAGGGGCATTTTAGACTTCTAGTTGACCACAAGGTTAGCCACCCTCATGCTCCATGCTCCTATTCAACTAATGAGGTGTTTAGGAACCATTATGTGCATGTGTTTGCACATGACTGCAGTTGCGATTTAATTGAGTAACTTCTGGATGTGTGGTCACATGACAAAGAAGTTGAGCAAACTCTGCGGCAGTTGACAGCAAAGTGGTTGAAAAGGGATGGCTAGGAGCAGAAAGACATACCTTCCAGTTTATATATAGATTTTATAACTGATAATAACATGAATCTTTCTAATATTTTGTAAATTGGAAAAACATTGCTTGGCATTTAACACTACCCAATATGTGGATTGTGTAACCCAGTTGTTAAGAGATAGGGAGGTGAGCATCTCTCAGGTTTCTACAAATCAGAAAGCTCTTATTTTATTATTTTATTTCAAAATCCATGGTTATGAATAGAGATGAGCGAATCGAAGCTGACGAAGTGGAACTCGATCCGAATTTCAGAAAAAATTCGATTTGCAACGAATCCGAATTTCCTCGCGATTCGTTGAAGAGAATCGCAATTTATTCTAAAATGGCGGCTACACGTGTGAGGACATGGGGCAAGGATCTCTAGGAAGGCGGGATGACCCATAATGCCATGCATGCAGCCAATTAGCAGCCAGCCCTGTGATGTCACGCCCCTTTAAATAGCCTCAGCCATCTTGGATTAGGACATTTTACAGCGTCCTGAGTGCAGGGAGAGACGTGTGCAAGCGTTGATTGTGTTAAAAAAATTGTGTTAAAAAATTTTAAAAAACGATTTATAAGTGCAGGGAAAGGATAGGGAGGAATCATTTCACAGCATCTTAGTGCAGTGAGACGTCAGAAGGCGCTAGGGACAGTGCTAGAAAAGCGATAGGAGTACTCCCATGTGTAACTTTGATGTCAGCCAGTGGCAGCTCATGCGTGACACCTGCCGTTTGCTCAGGCCACGTTATTTGTCAGTCGCCACGACTACGGGATGAACAACGTCATTCCACTACTTCATGTCCTGGAACAGATGCTGGTAAATCTGACTGGTCAGGGGACTGGAGACGTGGGGCGTAGATCTCACGGCCACATGAGCCCTGTGGGGGCTGAACTGGAGGAGGAGGAGGAGGAGGAGGACATTGGATCAAAGGCAATGTATTGGGAAATGGGTGGTTTTTCTACTCAGGTGACAGGAGAGGAGGAGCAGGAGCAGCCAGAGGAGCAAGAGGGAGATGAGGAAGATGATGCAGAGGACCCAGACACATCGTGGCAGTAATAAGTGGAGATGGAAGCTGGGAGTCCCTCCAAGTCGCTTGCAGAAATGGCCCGCTGCATGCTTGCATGGGCAGTGACAGCCGAATTGTCACTATTCGGCAGAGGGATGACTTCTGGCTTTCCACCTTGTTGGACCCTCACTACTGGTCCAAAATGGGGGCCTTTTTTACACACGCTGAGAGGGAGGACAAACTGAACTACTACAGAGACATTCTATGTAGTCAGTTGGCTGCTGCCTATCTGCGCCATCATCCATCCTCTCACAGGTCTGACCAGGGGGGCCCTCTGCATCCACGTTCCACTGCCATGTCTGCTGTGGAGGGGTGGGGTGGCAGGAGCAGTATCAGCTCCATCAGCAGCAGCCTGAGTCTAGAGTCGCTGATGAGCAGCGTTCTACACCCGCATAGTGAAGAAACTACTAACCAGCAGTTAGACATAGAGCAGAACCTGAACCAGCAGGTGGTGGCATACTTGGAGCCTACCAGCCGTCATTGACGATCCGCTGGACTACTGGGCAGCAAAACTGGATTTGTGGCCCCAACTGGCCGAGTTTGCCCTGGAAAAGCTGTCCTGCCCGGCCAGTAGTGTGGCATCGGAGCGGGTGTTTAGTGCGGCGGGGGCCATAGTTAACACAAGAAGAACTTGCCTGTCCACCCAAAATGTGGAGAGACTGACCTTTGGATTTCCACCCACCAATGCCTGATGCATCTGATTAGATGATCCATGCCGCCTGACCCAAACCTTGACATAAGAGACCGTTTTTTTCTGGCTACCTGCCTCAGCTACTACTCTGATGCTGCCACCCATCAGATGCCAAGTGCACCTTCTTTCACCCACCTTCGTCAGCAGGTACTGGTATTGCCACCCACCGCCCCAGTCTGTCACCGGGTCACTTTGTGGTCTCCTGATGCTGCCGCCATCTCCACACTCGGTCATTGTGCCACTCTGTGGCCTACTGATGCTGCCTCCACCTCCAGACTGTGTAATTGTGCCACTCTGTGGTCTCCTGATGCTGCTGCTGCCATCTCCACACTATGTCACCTTGCCTTGTGCCACTCTGTGGCCTACTGATGCTGCCGCCACCTCCGCACTCTCATTGTACCACTCTGTGGCCTCCTGATGCTGCTGCTACCTCCGCACTATGTCCTTGTGTCACTCTGTGGCCTACTGATGCTGCCGCTACCTCCACACTATGTCCTTGAGCCACTCTGTGGCCTACTAATGCTGCCGCTGCCACCACCTCCACACTCTGTCATTGTGCCACTCTGTGGCCTCCTGATGCTGCAGTCACCTCCACACTATGTCCTTGTGCCACTCTGTGGCTTTCTGATGCTGCCGCAACCTCCGCACTATGTCCTTGTGCCACTCTGTGGCCTGCTGATGCTGCCACCACCTCCACACTATGTCCTTGTGCCACTCTGTGCCCTCCGCCTGATGCTGCGGTTGCCGCCTCCTCCAGACTCTGTCATTGACCCCTCTTCTGATCTGTCAGAAGGAAGGAAAAATGAGACGCACAACGGATCTTGTCTGTGTAGCAGCTGTAAGGCCTCTATAGTCCCATCAGAACTGGCTTATGATTTGGTAGCCAAAAGCAGGAGTAGGTACAAAACACAGAAGACATGCAAATATTCCATTCATCTCTGTTTTGGATCCACTCCTGTTTTTTTTGCATTAGCATTACTGATGGATTATTGAGCAAATGCTGACCGGGTGAAGGCAGATGCTCCACAGACAGGATCTGTTTTTTGTGGTTTATTGTTCTGATGGATCAGAGGGAGGGCAAAATAATCAGTGACGTCAACACAAACTTAGTGCTTGACACCCTCTCCACTCTGTCGGGGGGGCTCTACTTGTATAATCGGTTAATAGAACAGGTTCTGTAGGTATCTTTGTGGAATCAGCTGACAAGGGTGTAAAAGGAGTGCGCTTCTTCTTGACGCTAACATGGACCTGTAAGGCTGAGTTCATACTTAAGGTATTTGGTCAGTTTTTGCCCCGTGACTGCCCAAATAAGTGAAGTGTGCAGTGATTCTAATAGGGACCCCTGTCATCTGCATGTCATACTGACTCACAGTATTATTTCACTACCACAGCAGACTCCCTATGCGTGTTACTGCAAGGCACAGTGTTCTACACCACTATCAAGGCTCTCTGCAGGCTGGAAATAGACGTTTTTTAACACGATTCGCCGCAAATAAATTCGGATTGAAGCAAATCTTTTGGCAAAAAATTCGCTCATCTCTAGTTATGAATTATGGATAAATCAATTGCTAATGATTGCCAGATCAAATTAGAGCCAAAACTCCAAGCATTGCCACGTCTGACCCAACATACAATTGTCAATGACAGTTATTGTACAGCTCATTAAAAAATTGAAATTCCGATTAGGAATTTCCAAATAGGGTTTAATTTCCTGATCGATCCTACCAGATTTGATCTGACTTTAAATTTTTCTATTCCTCTCACCTCTAGTGATGACTTAGCATACTTTGTTTTTCAAGGCACTGTGGAACCTAAAGCATACCTAAACTCTGAATTTTCACTTTACATAAAAGGGTGGACAACCCTTTTATGTAAGGTAAAAATTCTGTTTGTTCTTTTTTTAAGTGCAACAACCTTTTTTTGAATAAATGGGAGTGCAGAGCCTCCCGGGATACCTAGGTTACGCATCCCGGGAGGCTGTTGGGCGCTCCTTCTGCGCATGCCCGAGCACCTCAGGCCTTTTGCAGAAGTAGCCCTTTCGTCAAAAGGTAATAAAATTGTCGATCTCACGCATGCACAGTGAGATCAGCAATTTTTTCCCATCTACTTCACCCAATCTTGCGCCTGGGTTGGGTGGCGTGAAAAGAAGAACCTGGAAGAATAGATGGCGGAGAAGATGGTGGCACCCGGAGCGGGACCCGATGGAAGACACCTCTGGACCGATCAACTGCTTTGCGGTATTAAAGGTAAGTGTTTTTTTTTTTTTGTTTTGGGTGATTTTTGAGTTTAGTTCTTCTTTATCAACGGCCCATAAGAATGAGGACTAAAGAGAAAACAAGATTCCTAGGGATCTGAATATGCATAGTGTAACCTTTTTTTTTTTTTCTGACGTATTCATTTCCATAACTCATTTAGTTACCTATTACTCAGCATATTCACTAGGTTATCATCTTTTAAAATTGCTTACCTAAATACAATTTTGCTACATTAGGTATAATAATCATAATTATAGTTAACCTGTGATAAAATGTACAGAGTGGATATTGTTTATGTATACATTTTATATGACTGGGTGCAACTTCACTACTTGAATAATACCTAAAATATGAGCAGATCTTGACCCTCAGGGACTGGAGTTAGACACCTTTGGTGTACACAGGGAGTGAAGAAGCAGAGGCACAGAGGTGATTATCATGAGTTGGGGAAGGGAGAGAGGGAAGAAGAATCAGCTTATGAACTGGGTATAGAAGTGACCAAGTGTAGTCTAATTCCAGACCACTACATTGGGAAAATGGGTAGAATGGGTCTAAAAAAAAGATGACTGAGGTTGTGGGTCGGAGGCAGAGTGAAACCGGATTGTGGGCAGGGGAGAGAGGAGGCAGGTCGAGAATTTACAGACAATAAAGGGTAGAGGTGACAAAGGAAAGACAATAGATTATGTACTACTGGTAAAAGTTGAAGATAAAGAGTGGTTTATGATTTGCAAGGTAAATATACAGGAGACACAAAGGGACTTGATTGTGGAAGAGGACATTTTTTTTCTTCTGGAGCAGTTCATAACCTAACAGTTTATGAAGTCTGATTGGGGACAACATAACAAACTCAAAATAGCATTGTGGAGAAGACAGACAAAATATGCCTGTGGACGAACCAGTGTGGTGGGACACTGATGGTAAAAGTATGTCTATAGCAGTCCAAGGGCACAACTAAGTTAACAATGTGCAGTAAAAGGGATTAAACACAGATGATTTATACTACATCGATTTCTGGTGGAAGAATTCATGGGTAAATGGTCTGTTTATACCACATAGGGGTAGATAAAAAATCATGTGTTCAGAGAGGGCTGAGAACCATTTGTAAGAAGCTGGTAAGGTCTTATTACTAAGATGGGGGCTCTTAGTGTACTGAGCATTCACAAGAAACTAACAGAAAATTCAGAAATAAAAAAATAAATAAAATCTCTTTAAGAATACTGTTACAAGGGAAGTACAGGGGCTGCCATTGATGGCCTCCCAAAGGAACTGAGATTGTACAAATACTTGCAGCTAGGGATAGCTTGGACAAAGTCATGTCAATGGCTGCACAGTAATGTAGCATATGTCTTTAGCATATATCTTTTGGCAGACCCATAGGAGTATATTTATCAACAATTTGCATAATGCTTTGATCAGTGAATTATACCTGTATCATTGTAACTGAAAATTAAAACCACACCGCTTAATGAACAAATTGAGAATAATACCACATAGTAAACCAATGGATCAGTACTTTAGCCCATGTCTATGTAATACTTTTTAACCACAATAAAATACATTTGTTCATCACTGTTGGGTTAGCACAATTTATTAAATATCAGGTATGTCTCACCAACAATAATGCTTAACCAGTATATACTGGTATATGTATACCATATATGAGGTCATCCTAAAGGAATGCAGCATATCTTTAACTGGTATCCTTATAAGGTAAAATGCTGGTTAAAGGATGATCATTGGTCAGTACTGGTCAAACACTGGCCATTGTCAAACACTGGCCATGGTCAGTTCCTGGGAAGTTACCTAATTAACTAGTCTTGACCAGAACTAACTGGATGCAACATGTTTTTTGATCATCTGCCAAGCCATTAATTTGGAAGACTTCTTGGATGAATGCAACTCACTTCCACAGCTAAGTATTTTTGTTATATCCAACTCTTTGTAACTGCATTGTTTTATCTATCTGTCTTTAGTATTAAATAGTATAATCTTTCAAATCTTTGTGTTATCTCTCTTTGTATACTTCAAATTGAACCCATCAATATTCGCATAAACTGTCACAAATTATATTCGTGACATAACAATCACTAGTTAAAAACCCCCCACTTAGCCTCTGGAAGCTAAGTGCGCCATCCCAGCGCATAGTTGCACCCAGGACTTTCATGAAGTCTGGGAAAGGAATGACAGAGGATCAGGAGCTTACTGATAACACAGGAGAGTCCAGCAGAGGCAAGTCAGAAAACAGAGCCAGAGGTCAAACACAGGTAAACAGTCCAACAAACAAGGTATTCAGGAGTTAGGACAAAACAGAATTGGGGTCACAAGCAAAGGTCAGTCCAGGCAATCACAGGTCCAGAAAACAAGCAGAGTCAGCAGCAGGTAATCCAACAGAATAATCACACCACTAGCAGGTCGAGGGGCTAAGAGCTACAAAAGGCAACTAAGAAATATATGTCAGTAAAAATACCAACAGAACATCAGTGTCACAGAACAGAAAGACATTGGAGATGCAAATAACACAAATATATAATAAACAAATAAACATAACAAATGAGCTGATATATCAAGCAGAAGTTAATTACATAGTAGAACTTAAAGTTAACCACATTCAACCGGACTTTTTCCTATATTGTTAAGACTCTTTGTATACCCTCTTTGTATAAGGTAAATTTAAAGGAAACCTTTTCTAAAAAAGAATGCTGATGCTGCTATTGTAAACATTCTTCTAGAAATATTTATTGCCAGACTCTGGTTCCAATACTTGCTAGATCAGATTCTTGTTTCAGAAAGTATTAAATCCTTTGGATACAGATGACAGGCGGACAACTAGAAGTTTCTAAAATCTAAGTCAGCCTTTATATTGATTTATTATTGTCCACTCAGAAAAAAGTAACAAGATCTCTTCCTCCAGACATACTCCTGGTTTACCTTAAAGTGGACCTATCACACATTTTTAACATTATATGAAAGGGTGGCCATCTATTTTTATAGAATGGAAAATGTTGTGTTTTTTTGGGGGGAAGGGGAACCGTTTCTCCTCTTCCTTCTATATCCTGCAGTGAGTTTGACACTTTTTTTACATTGTCAGAAAGACACATCACCCGAGCTTGCACCTTCCCTGGAACTAGTGGAAAGGGTGATATGAGAAGAACCCAGAAGAAAGAAGCTAGCAGCGCTGGATGCAACGGTGAGCTCCATAAATAAGGGGAAGCCGAGCCAGTGTGGGACTAGTTGGGCTCGGTTTTTAGATGGATTAACGGTTTACCATCAGTAAAGGTAAGTAAAACTTTTTTTTCAGCTTTATTGCAAATTTCTAACCATATTAAAAGAACAAATTATCTGTTCTGTCTGTAAAATATAGACAATAATTTAAAACTCCTTAACCACTGGAGTCTCGTGGCACTTTACCCTAATTTCTAATTATGTCCGTATTTTTACGCCAAAATGGGTACATTGTTTTGCATGGAAATGTATTTTACATTGTAGGCCTATATTTTTTTTTTAGGCATAACTCACCAAAATATGTCCAATATTTAATAAATTTATTATTAAACTTTAAATAAAAAAAACACAAAAATCTTTTAAAACAAGGGTGCATAAAAATACTGAAACCTGTAATATAACTGTACAGTAGCATATATATATATATATATTGATTACTTTGTATTGGATTCAATAGTTATTTTGTATTGAATCCAATACAAAATAACTTGAATTTCCCCCAGCCTGCCGCATGCAGCTACGTCACCGGGAACCCCCGGGAACGTCAGTGCACTCACTGGCTGAAGATCAGAAGAGGACAGGCACGGACAGGCAGGACGCCGATGGGACGAGGTGTTTTTTTTTTCTTGTTTTAAGCTACCCCGAGTGTTACCTCTTTTAGCATGTTTTTTTTTACCCCGAGCCACACTTGGGAATGTTGCTAAGGGGGCTAAACAATTATTCTGACAGCAGCTGTTTAACACAATGCTGTTTTTAAATTGTTGTAGAATTTGTGTCTGTTTTGTTACATGCAGCTTCCAGGAGTGGTGCTTGCTATTGAGTCAGCTGCTGATAGTGCCAAGTTGGTGGGTCACTGCTCTCTTGCTGCTCTCTTGCAGGTTAAATGCTTTTGTGGAAGCTCTTCTTCTGTCCTGACCTTCTGAGGTATGTCAGATTTATAAGAGGGTTTGGTTTTTTGTTGTGTGGGGTTGCAGCTAATTACTGTTTTGGTTCTTTTCACAGAATGAAGCCACCAAAGCCGGATGTGGAGGCACCAAAGATGCAAGAAAGGAAGGAAAGGAATGTTGGTTACTATGCCTATAAAAAAGAATGGTTTTCAAGTTCATATTATTCCTTTGCTTTCTATTTTAGGGAAAGAAGCCATGAACTTAGGGAAATCAGAAAAAAACAGCCCTTGCCAACAACCCAATTTTTGGTACCTTTAGACACAAAAAATGTTCAGACAAGCAGGTCCTCAGCAAAACCCTACTGATGGTGTGTCCACCCAGTTTCTTCCTATAAGAGCCAGGGTATTCCATTTAGTAGGGGTGTGGGCTGGGGGCATTTAAATGCCAGGGTGGGGGTGAAAAGAGAATACCATAAAAAAAAATCTTATATAAAACCTCCACACAACTTTCAAAGCATGAATATTCCTGCATTCCTGGACTAAATAGATGTCCTGAATAATAGCCATTATTACTGTTCTGGAAAAGGAAAGGTACAAGACAGTTTTGGCCCAGTAATTGATATTAGTCGCTTTAAACCATTATGTCTGTAGTGCATCCAGGAGATTGGATTATTTTAGTTAACTTGGTCAATGCCTACCTGAAGATTTTCATCCTCAGGGATCTTTTTCAGTATCTTTATTCGTGGTGGGTTTGTGTCATTTTCAGCTGTGTCTCTTGTTCTGTTTGTACACAGTCTCAAGAACACTCACCGAAGTCCTTTGAGTCAGCCTGTCAGTGAGTGTGTCTCAGTAGTAATAAGGCAGATTAGTGATTATCGTTGCTCCTCTGTCCTGCAAAAAAAATGTTTTGCCAGTGCTGTGATTGCTATGCTGGCAGTAAAGACTACCCCGTATGCAGAGAGTAGGGTGTAAATAATTCATATATTACAGGGCATATAACATGACTTGGTTGTCACTGTTTATTTTATTTAAATAAAAGGCATATCTTGATGCAGAAAGCATGTAACATAAAAAAACAATCCTGCTGGGGTACCTTCTGCAGATGAAAGGGAGATTTAAAGATTTATTTGCTTTAAGACCAGACCTTAAAAAGAAATAAAAATAAATAACACAAAAAAAAAAAAGAAATTCCAGTACAAAATTTATTAAAAACTAACAGAAAACCTTCTATGAACTTTAAGTTATTTTTTTGTCATTTCACAAAGAGTGCAAAAGTTTCCACCACACAGTCAGTATCATCACACCAAACTTTTTAGGATGAAGAATCAAATAATAAATACATAATTTTTTCAACCTACAAACCACTGTACAAGTGTGTGAGAAGAAAAAAAAAAAAAAAAAAAATAAACTATGGCTGCCAATCAGTAGATGATTGACTAAACATCGGATATCAGATTACCAGGGAAGAAAATTTGGGCACATCATGTCCTTCTCTGTCAATGCATAGGGACAACACACCATTATATGACCATATTTATCTGGTTGTAAAATAACCAAACCTGTCAGCATTGAATAACTAAATGTAGAGTAAAATCTGCTAATGATTTGGCTGTCCTATAAACAGATGAAGGATTAGCAAACAGACTGCTGTTTTGTGGGTACATTAATCTGTTTAGGAAAGAATAAAATAATTAGCGGACATGGTCTAGAACAAATTCATACCTAACTGCAATGACAGCAAAATGACTCTGTCAACCAGAAATAGATTTCAGATTAAAAATGTAAAATAGTATCCTAATGAGGGTAAAAGAAAAGAAACAGAAAAAGTTTGAAAGGGAAAGTAACACATGTAACACATGTCACAAAACAACATGCAAAATGTATTAACCGTAAACCATAGAATTTATCTTTTACCATAGCATTTTCTAAAAACCTGCCTGGTTGTAACATGTTACTGCACTTTGTATATTACTGCAGTTCTTGGCTTTGATTTACAAAATAAGTCTACCAGTGCAGTATTCTTTGTAGTACCAAAAAATATATTCTACAGTTCAATCATCTGCATAAAACAAAAGATTAATTTGGCTGTAGGCTTTTCCACTGTCTCTATCAGTCTCCAAGTAGACGGCTCTTTGGATTTGAGAGTCAGTTAAAAAATTCTCAAAACAGTATTTGAAATCCTGTTAAAACATCACATTGAATCTAGTACCAAAATCTTTTATCACATCAAACTTAATCGATTTTAGCGTACCATGAAGGACATGAAACTACAGTGCAGGATTTTGTTAGCTAATACAATGCTGCTTTTAGGTTTCAATCTGTACGAAATCAATATACATACACAATAAGAACATATACAATATTTAAAATATATTTTTACTGTTTTTACCAATTGTCTGTTTAGATTGGTTTATATTTTGTATTTCTAACCCATTTCACAGCAAGTTTTGCACTTGCACTTAAAAACCCTTTATGAGTATCACATAACATAAAGTCAAATTGGTGCCGCAATAAAGAAACTAATTGTAGAATGCACATTTAAGTTGGATTTTTAAGTTGCAAGGCACATCAATAGACTTTCATCTCAACACTTTACTCTATAAGCTTCTTAGATTTGAAGAATTTCCTGAGGTAAAACACTTGCAAGGTAGCAAGAGTGACGAGGCACAACATTGAAAACATGCTGAAGTAAAGCACACGCAGGCTGGTTGACTCTGTGAAGAGTATAGGAGAAGAAAATATGTCAATATAGACAGAAACTTCAGTACAATAAATCTAAAATTTTATGTATTTTATATATTAAAATTTTACATTTTCTATTTATTCATTGACATTAGCCCTTTATTTTTAATGTTTTATTTTAAATGGACCCCGTCAATTTTCTGTTTCAATGTAAATTAAACAATGACTTGTTATGCCACCTAGCTGCCAATTGTCAGAAGTGCACCTCATCACAATGGGAAAATTATGGGAATTTGGGTCAATTTACCAGGGATATAATTTATGTAATAGTTTATAAATATATCCCTTAGAATTGATATGGATAGAAAAAAAGTGATGAGTTATGAGAACATATCAATAATACTGGCCAAAAATCAACAAAGCACTGGTTTTAAAGGATTGTAAATAATTTATTTAGATATGATTCTACCTAAGGAGAATAAAACAGAATTGCAAGATTTTTTTCTTTAAAATATGTTCATACAGTTACCTTGGTGGATGGTAACAACCCACACTCTAGCTGTAGTTCCATCCAGGGCTGTAGAGTTGGAGTCATGAAGCAAGTGGACCTGATTAAAAAAGGCCCTCTAAGGCTAGAGAAGATAGACTATCATGTTAGAACCACTGTGATCCAGGAAACCTAAAATGGATCTGGTCCAGGAATGCGAGTTGGAAAAAATGTACTTACTTTTGCTAAATTAAATGTAATGAAAAAAATAGAATGTAAAAACAACCAATAAATATCTAAATAATAAATAAATTGCAGCAAGACTTTCTTAATTGCCTGGGCAGTAACCGAGTAGAAAAAAGATGCTAAAAGTGGTAACCCCGAGTCACACTCGGGATAGGTAAACCTATGGGAAAAAAATAGAAAATTAAGTCTTACCTGATCCGCCGGCATCCCGCGTCGTCTTTCATGTCTTCTCTCTTCCTTCCCATCTTCTTTCTTCTTCCTCTGGCGTCTTTTGCACCCGATGAGTCACCGGGGAGACACAGTGACGTTGGTGCGTGCGTACGTTGCCGGCGGGGCGGGAAATTCAAAATCCATTTGTGTTGCATTCAATACAAAAAAACTGTATTGAATGCAATACAGTGGATTTATATGTGTAAAAGCAGTACATGGTCTTGCATAAACATTTATTTTACAGTATAATATAATAGTATGAGTATATTATTTTTTTTTTTTATATTTTAAAAGTTTAAAAAATATATATATTTTTAATATATTTTATAACTTTTTTTTATACTCATACTATTAAATACTGTAAACATACTATATACTGTAAAATAAATTTTCGTGAAATGTACCGCTTTTAGACAGAAATCCAGACAGAAATGAACCACTCAGGAGGTTAAATGGAAAAGTTTGACATCTCCCGGAAACTGATGATAGACGAAGCCACCCTTGTTTATCCAGAGATTATTAGCCATGTGGCTAAATCTGTAAGAGCAATGTCATTTACCCAAGTGAGTGTTAAAAGACTTTTCTCTGCACTGAAAAAAAAGTCTATAAAGAGAATTTGGCAGAAGAGATTCTCTTTTGAAGAACAATATCTTAGATAATTTTTAATTGTAACTGCTATTCAACTTTATGGCAATTTATTTATTCTAAAAGCTGTTTTAAGAGTTCCAATTTTTAGTTTATTTAATTTAAACCAGTGGTTGCCAACCTTTTCGGACCTACGGACCACTAAACTTACGAGCTCCGGACCGCACATGCGTGGGGAGCTGTGTGTCAGTTAAAGGGGAAAAAACTTCCTCCATAGTGATGTCATGATGCCAGAACCCGCCCACTCTCCTATCACAGGACTGAGTCTGCAATGGGAGAGTGCCCTGAGCCTGTGATCAGTAGGGGAAACATGGTCAGCGGCTCTGGCTGGTTGGCAACCGCTGGTTTAAACTTTGATTTTAGTAATGCCAAAGGATGTGGTTTAAAATTTTTACCTGGTAAAGATGCTCCTGATTTTCTTTCTTTACTGTTATGTTACACTTCATAGACTTATTGAAAACAATAAATATAACCTTTTGTATTTTATGTTTTATAAATATAATAAAAAAGGCCACAGTGATGTTGGCCACCCACTATTAAAGGGTAGAGGGAATAAGAATCTGTATGGAAAAGGGTGGTGAAGGAGGTGAGCAACCTTATGTAGCAAATTTATAGTTGACAACTGAACCCCAAGAACTCCAAAATGTGTTGTTTTATTGTAACATTAACACTCTTGCCAATTATGGACACAGTCCAGTACCATAAACATCTATATAATCTAGCACCATAAAATCCAGAACCATACACACAATCAAACACACATACACATGAACAGTGTGCACCTAAATGTTGTCAGTGTTGTGATGTATTTGCCATTTTAATTCAAGTTGCCATGTATTAACTGAAAAGCAGAAAATTGCCTTAGACTTTTTTTTTAGGCCAACATGAGACAATAACTGAAAGAGCCTTTAGTAATGAGTATCTTTCTTCAATGGTCTCTTGATTCTGTCTTGGCAGCATCTCAACCTACTATTTACTCACCATTTGTGTCACTCATTTCTTCTTCCCGTTTTTTCATATATGAGAAATCTTTAATGATAGACTGTGACAAGTCCTCCAGACGTCTTAATGATACCTCCAGGGGCTTTAGTTTTTCAGCCTTAGCCAGCTAAAATGTGACAGGGATAATGAGGCAGAATTAAAGAACTGCACAGCACATACAATTATTGCATTGTATGTAACATAATAAATAATAGACTTACATCCTCATAATTTTTAGCTTCCACACCATGTTTAATATCAAGCATGATTAGTTGATCCGGAAACCTCACAGAATCTAAGAATGAAAGAACAAAACACCAACTCAAGTTTAAATATTAAGTAAATAATATGTTAACTAATAAAGGATGATTACTGCATTCTGCACATCACCCACCAAGTACACTTTCACAAACCTAGACTTGCTTATAGGGCTGTGGAGTCAGAGACAATTTTGGGTACCTGGAGTCGGAGTGGATAAAAATGTGCCAACTCCGACACAGCAAGATCAAATGTCCTATTTCACAAACAATAGTCATAATTAAGAACTTCTCTGATGAAGAATAAAAGCCAGTGCATTGTTGTATTTCTACTAGTGTGAAGTTCAGCTGAGCTAATATACAACCTTACATTGTCACACTGATCACAAAATTGTAATCTGGATTATGTACATTACAAATAGTGTTTTCATTTTATTTTAGATATAATGTGTTTAACAATTTCATTTGAGTGTAAACAAGTGTGTAGGTGTAGGTGAGTGCTATGGCCTAATGTGTGTTCAGGTGTCCTGTCTGCACTCTCCATTTATGCTCCCATCCAACTTTAACATCATTTTGCACACCACCTAATACTAGGAAGTTAGTTCAGTGGCCCCCCTGGCCCTGGAGCCTCCCACTGCCCTGTCTTCAGCAGATGATCAGCAAACAAAGATAAAGGCAGCAGCTTCTGCTCAACTTCCTCTGTCTGCTAAACTCTGTCTGCTAAAAGAGGTTAGAAGAACTTGGAGGAACAGCTTTTTGGATTCAACTGTAAGTGTTCATGTTTATTTTAAAACTGCATGGCTGCTTGTGTGTACTATGATGGAAGGCTGTGTGCATTTTTCTGGATAAAACTGCAGGGCTATGTGTATGTTTGTATGTATGGTGCAGGAATGTATGAATGTTTGTGTATAGTGCATATTGTGTGTGTATGTTTCTGAGTAAAATGTAGGGCTCGGTGTTGTGTGTATAGTACATATGTTTGTGCATGTTTTTCTGTATAGGACAAATTATATCTAAGTTTAGTGCAGGGCTATAGCTTATTTGTGTGTATAGTGCTGTGTTGTATGTATGTTTGCAATAGTGCAGGACTATGTGTATGTTTGTATTTAAATCAAAGAATATGCTAGTTAGTATACAATATTTTATATTTATATTTTAGTGAAAGGGCACCCCATTCACAATGGAAAAAAGTCTGTCAACAAACACGTTAAAGTCTCCCGTTTATGAGCAAAAATTAGCAGTTTCAGTGGGTCTAACAACAATAATGCACCCACAAGAACATCAAATTTGAAAAGACACTTTTCATCCTAAAGTGATAGAAGCTGTGAATGAGAAAGATATCAACGAAAATATTCCATCTACTTCTGGGATAAAAAATGTTCAGAATCTACTGGTGACCAAACACAACTAAGAAGATTCTTTATATCTGCCAGTTACCATAATAATGACACAAGAAAAATTCAAAAACCACATTATTGAAATGGTAGTAATAAAGAACAGTGTGCCACTATCCTTCTTTTCATAGCCAGGCTTTTTAGGCCTAAATGGAGAAATGGCTAAAAAAAAAAAAATTTGGGTGTTTCCCTGGAAAGAGAATGTATAAGGAAACTTATATAACTGAAGGACACACAGGCACATCACACCAGTGAATATCTTCAGAAGTTAGTGGAGGATGTTCCAGAAGATTTTGAAATGAAAAAGGAACAGATTCTATGTATTGTGACAGATAATGCTTCTAATATGTTGAGCACAATTGACAAAATGAATAAAGTAGATGAAGAAAGTGACAAACAGATTTTAAAGCTACTGTAATTGGCAGCTACTCCAATTGGCAAATTGAGGCAAGTAACTGTTGCAGCCAGGGCCCCTAAAACAAATGCCATTTTGAAAAGATGTGCATGAAAAGGAGCTATTTTGAATCAAACAACACGCTGGGGAAGCACTTATTTGATGGTAAAGCATTTGCTTGAACTAACAGACATTCTTGAAGAACTGGACAATTAAAATGTTTTATTACCTGAAAGCCAGTGGACACAAGTAAAAGCACTGGAAAATCTACTTTCTAACCCTTTTACTGTCACCAAGAGTTTGCAATCTGAAGATTTACCGTATTTTTCGCCCTATAAGACGCTCCGGAATATAAGACGCACTAAATTTTAAAGGAGGAAAATCTAGAAAAAAAGATTCTGAAAGATTATTCCCCTTCTGATCACTCATGTGCCATTCATACCGGTATTCCCCTTCTGATCACTCATGTGCCTGAAGAAAAAGTGCGTCTTATACTGCAAAAAATACGGTAACACCTGGTAAATTCTTCTTGAAATGGAAGAGCTTGATATATTGCCTGAACTAAAGTGGAGGGTTGATAGCTGATGGCATTGTATCTTCAATGAAGAAAAGAGATTCTTACTGGATAATCAAATTTTGTTACAGGTTGACAATTGAAAATCCGGCCATCGATAATCCGTTTACTTCAGTTTCCTGGCAGGAATTTCAGATTGCATATTCAATACAGGGACTGCAGTAGACTGTTTGGCCACTAATGTTTTGGCGCTGTTCTTCAGAAACACTTGCTTGCTAAACTGAATACAGGCTGAGATGTCCTTGTTGCCTGCTCCATGAAACTGTGCCAGATGTCCACAGGTGTTGCAAGAGAAAGGCTGCTCTGTGTGTGGAGGTAAGTATGAAAAAAAGGAGCTATTTATGTTGATCCAATTTTGTTGAGAGATGACCAGACTGATACTGCAAAAAAGGCCCTCTATTATGTAGCAGTTCGCATGAAGAAATTACTACCTGAAACACCACCACTGGATAAAGCTTTAAGCACTGGTAACTGAATATCATCCTCTTCAAATTAGAATTAGACTTTTTAGACAAAGAATTAGACTTTGATTTCTACTTAGACAAAATAGATCTGTCAACATTAAAACGACGTTGCATATGCGTGAAAGATAAACAATCAGAAAATGTCCAAATAAAGAGATTCCACCAGAAGTTTTTTAAAAAATTAAAAGAAGTAGAAAAGTATGATCGCTCCTCGAAACGAACTGTAGAAGAAACCATCCTTGTTTATCCTGAGATTATTTGTGATGTGGATAGAACACTAACAGCAATGCCACCCACCCAACTCAGCGTTAAAAGACTATTTTCAGCTCTAAAAATAATAAAGTCAGATTTATGAGCAGAAGTAATTCTGTTTCTTAGAACAACACTACACGGAGTTAGTTTTGGATTGCATTTAACAGCTATTCTACTCTACAACTATATTCCAAGTTTACTATCTAAACTGTATTAGGTTTTCCAGCTTCCAGGTTCATATTTTTAAACTAATAAAGTTCCTGTTACTGATTTTTATGCATGCTTTGCTACTACTTTATAGCCACTTTTTTATGAAAGGGGGCATTATCCATAATTAGGATGGCATGCTGAACACTGTTTTCACTTCCTTGAGGCTTTTTCCGGAATCTTCAGACTTTAACTTGCGTAACTCCTCCTTAAGGGCTTCATACATTTTTGAATTTTTCAGACCTCCTCTTAGTAGTTTTTCCACTCTACGGGAGGATTCATAGGTCTTAAAAATGTTGGTTATGGTTGTACGGTTACAACCCAAAACTATAACTATCTGGGAGGCGTCACTTCCATTCAGATAACTGTGTACCACTCTTTGACATTCTGCATTACCTAATTCTCTGGCCATAAGGGTAGGTGCAATACTAAATATAAAGCTAATAACTTTGAAGATAAAAAGATGAATAATATTGTTATCTTAAAACTTATATAAATCCCTGAAATAAAGATATTTAATTTTAAAATTATATAAAGTAAAAAACATAATAATTGACAATTTATCAATTTTTTTTCATACATTTTTATTAAAGTTTCCTGAGAAAAACTTTTATAGTAAAAATATTGTGTTATATTTAATTTTATAATAAATGTATTAATTTATGAATGATTAGGGGGTGTAAATTTTTTTGAGAAGTTTGGTTGCAAAAGTGTGAAGTTTAAATGCAAAAGTGTGAAGATAAAATGAGAAACCCTGTAAATACAGAGGAGTCGGAGTGGGAGGTACCAGAAACTGAGGAGTTGGTGTTTAAGCAAGCTGGGAGTGGCAAGGTATATATTGTATACTGATAAAGGTACTTAAATGTTCATAGATCATAAAAACAATCCAGATGCCTGCCTAATTTTAATGATAATCAATAGTGATTTATTGGGAAAATCCAATCCAGTTGAATAATTCTTTCCTCGAGTCTCCTCATAGCCTCTGTCATAAAAATGCCAGACTGTCAGCATTTTTTTTAATATGTGGACTTTACTTAAGCTTTTATTGTTAAATCTGCTTTAGGCTTTAAAGAAATTATATTAGAGGACTGCCAACAAATAAAATGTCTAATCCTAAAATACTCAATCATTGGTACAAGCCCACCCAGTACCTCTTTTCTGTGCACAGAAAATACCCAAATGCATTGAAACCTTAAAATGACCTGCCTAATATTGCTTGTGCTGTCCAAATAACTTTAATCCATCCAGGCATGGAGTCCGCAAAAACTTTAAAGATGTACTGTGATATCTAGTACCACGATTTTAGCAGTCACACTGTATTGGCCTGCCTTCCTCCCCAAGGCATTCTGTTGACAGCTCTTCTCCAGATAAATGAATTATTGGGCCACCTTCTGTCATTGCTGTATAGTACTCATGAGCTTATATTAGGCACTTTGGGTGCCAGACAGGATTTATAATGGTCACTCTGACTGGTCTATCACTATTTGGCAAACTGCATGTCACTGTGTTTTGACAGTTTTCATGGCCAGCATCAAGTTTTTACCTCAATTTGTGCCACAGTAGCCCTTCTGTAGCTAGCCTCCACCCTGTGACTCACTGAGCCTTGGGAGCCCATGGCCTTGTCATCAGTTTACCAGTTGTGCCTCCTTGGATCACTTTAGGTTGATATTAGCCACTGCCTACCAGGAACACTCCACATAACTTTTAATAAGCTGTTTTCAGGAAACGGACATGCTCTGATTTAAATGTCTAGATATAACAATTGCTCTAGTCAAAGCTGCTCAGATCCTTACCAGGTGGCAATATAATAAAATAATTAATCTGATTCACAGCAGCCATCTGGTTTTGTTACTTGGGATGATCAGTGTACCTGCTGCTTTGGCAAATATATGAGAACAGGAAGCCTGTCTGCCTGTGGGGAGCCTATGCCTGCATACATAAATATTGCAGGCTTGCAGCTGTTATTTTTTTCATAGTGGCAGCAAGTTATTTTTAAACTTTGTTTTTGTTTTTTAAATGTAAAGCAGCACAGTGAATAGCACTCTTGTCTTAAAGCACCAAGGACCCTTCCAATCATGACTATGACATGCCTTAATAGCATTTGTAAAACATCCTAGAGTTTGCATTGATTTCCTCCCAGGTCCTAAAATCACACTGCAAAATTACCTGGACTTAAATTTAAAGAGATATCAGAAACTAGCTATAATGTGGACAGATTGTGGGCTTCTCTGAGGGACTGTTGGTGTCATACTATGGACTCTGTAAACACTGCGTAAGGTGTCGGCACTATACAAATACATAATAATGATATTAATACCTAATAAACCAACTCCAGTCTTCATGAAGTACTTACCGGAGGAACTAATGCTCTCAAAGCAAACTTCATAATTTTCATATTCATCTGTGGTAAAGGCAAATTTTCCTTTCTTTGCATCTTCCTTGGAATACAGAATATGACCTATGGAATCTGTGACCTGTATGTACGAAATATAAAATAAACACAACGTGTTAAATGACCGCCATGACTGGGATAATATTGCATGGTCCAACAAAACATATCTTTGCAAATACACCTGTCAAAGAATTCTCAGAGCTTTTAAAAATTAAGAAAATCCTAATCTAAAAAAAATAATTACTGCACAAAAATCCTGACGGGTGCCCACAATCAGAAGAATTTGATGTGGTAGTTTACTCCAAATTTAGATTGGAATTAAACTGTTTAAAAAATGTTCTGCCTCCAAACCTTTTAAACACAGAATATACTGTTTAGGGTTCTTCTGTCGAAGATATTTTGCTTGTACACAGCCAGCACTTTTTCCTTTGGAGTACACTGAGCTGAATGTGTGCAGAACAAGATCTCTGCAGATGTCTGTGGACTAAGTAACTCCCCCATGCATGTCATGGAGTCACATCATCCTGGTCAGCTAAATGAGATGACAAAGACAAACGAGTGCTGACATCACATTGATGACGGGTATTGTTTTGCCAGGTAAGCGTGCAATATTATGCAAATGTGCTCTGCACATTATAACAACCACTTCCTGTTGTGGTTAAATTTGACTCCATGTAAACCAGCAAGAAGGTATTTACGCCGTTATTCACTTTCACTTCAAAAAGAAAAAACAAATACATGTGTACATACTAGGAACATGAGCATTTATTCTGGAAAAACAAGTTGAATACTTACCTGTCCAGCCACCAGGGATTCTACTCTTGCTGTTGCAGCGTTTCTGGCGCCAATATAATCTGACAGAGCCGGATTAATATTCCTTCACTACAAACATATTCTTTCACTACAGCACTACCACGAAAAATGCACTAGATGAGTAATATTGTTGCACAACGTTTGTTCTACCACCCATAGATGTTGATCGATCCACTACCAGAGAGAAAAGACATGCACAGTGATGATGGGTTCTTGTACACGTCAGAATATACATACCTTGAGGTGTGTGACAATCCCATGCTGCTCGGACACTTCATACTCCCCGGTAACCAACACATCTTTGTGAATCTCCTCTTTTAGACACTTTTTGTTCTCAGCGGGCAGATAGAAGGAAATGGCCCCAGTCCCGACCAGGACAAGGCAGGGACCAAGGAGCTGCAAAAGACGGACCATGTCTACGAATCAGCTTCAAAGCAAGTAGGGCTGCCGGTTTACTAGAATACAGGTCAAAAGATCGACTTCCGATGTCGTGTAACTTGTGCGTTCCACGCCTCACTCCTGCTTATTGATGCGTTTCAATAGATGGTTTTGTTCTGCTGTTCTGATTGACGGGAGTGGAGTCATGCGTGTTGTAACACCAATGCTTAGAATCAAGTCATTTTAAGGAACATTTAGATTTTGGAAAATCCGAAGCTTTACTCTGTAAAATATTTTACTTCTCGAAAATATGACAATTATTATCTTTACCATTACACCTCCTTTAACCCCCTGGGCGTTACACTGATGTCTAGATTTCTGTACCAAAAGCGGTACACTGTTTTTCATTAAAATTTTTTTTTTTAATTGTAGACCTTTAACTTACAGAAATATGTCCTAACAGGGTTCTAGTAGATATAATGAATATAAAAAATGTTTGGAACACAATCTTGTAAAAAAAAAAAAAATTACTTTTAATAAAATTAAATAAGAGACACAAAAATCAGCTTAAACAAGAATACAAACCCCGGTGATCGTCACTGCACTCGCCGGATGAAGACAGAAGACGTGTCCGGAGGAGCTGCGGGGAGAAGGTGAGTATTTTTTTTTAGAGATCGACGCTGGAACAGAACGGATCATCACAGTGGGGACCAGGTAAGTGATGGGATTTTTAAACGGTGAGAAAAGTTCGGGTTTACCGATAATAGCAATTTTTTTTACCCCGAACCAAGGTCGGGTTTACCGGCCAGGTGGTTTAAGCACAACCTTTTACTTTTTTCTAAAATGTTAGTTACTTGTTTAGTAAAGTGTTTTAATATTTTAAAAAGTCTTTTATTTCATTAGGCCTTCCAATTGGTCTCACTTTGTCTTAGAACATTCAAAGATTCATAGAATCCTAGGGTTCATTCCCGAAGTTGCCAGGAGTGCCTTGAGCTGATTAAAATCCCACTGGAGATTGCCTGCGTAGTACTGCGCCCACTAGCACCAGGCAGAGCCACCTTCACGAAGCCATGGTCCTAATATGCTATCTGTAAAGGTGCCATTTTATAAACTAAGGAGTAGGAGGCGTTCTTCCTCCTAGCAACCAAAGCAAACAGCATTTTTTTCTTAAAGATTGAATATAGCTGAAGTTAAATATTGTTTTAAGAGTTCCACATGGGTAAAAAGGTTGAAAAAGCTTCCTTAGAAATTAAACAAAAACTCAGCAAGCATTCTTGTTCACTGCTAAGTGGTTTCAGATGCCCAAAGTACAACCTTTCCAAAAAAACTATATAACTTTGCTTCATATAGAATGAAGACATCAGATAGTAACAGAGCATTTTTTCTCATTGAACGCACCATAATGACATTCCACTTGTTCTGGCACCTTTTTTTCCAAGTCTGTAAAAGTCTGTGAAGGGGAACAGTTGTCAGTGAAAATGACAGCTCACCTGTGAAGGCTGTGGAAAAAAGGATAATTACAACTCTAAAACCCTGAAGGAAATTAAATTATTTTAACAGTAAATTGTCTTGAAGTTACATGCTTACTTGTATCAGTATTACAACACAGAAAAAGCCAATTTATAGCAGGCAAAGTCATTTGTAACATTAACTTTAACATGCTCAGCAGAATAAACATGTCAGTTACATGACACACCTTCTAAACCTGGTGGTGGTTAATCACTAAGCACTCTGGCTTGCAGAGGGTCCTGCGCCAGACCAGAAGGGTTTGCAGCCAAAACAAGCTGCATGCAAAATCTCTTGTGGGAATTTTGTGGGAAGAACCTTGGAGGTTTTTTTCTTTGTTACTTGTACATTTATTAATTCATTACCTGTTAATAAGTGCAATTTGGTACTATAACTGCTAATCTCCAAACTACTCCAGTAGGGGTATTTTGCTGTTCCTAGCATCAGCCTTGTTAGGTGACCATGAGCGTCCTGCTTCCAGCAGGCGCCACTTTTAAATACTTTTTTTCTTTGGTACTTCTTTCTAGCTGCTATGCTGACTGGCAGTCAGGCAGGAAATTTTATTTGTAGGTTTTGTTTGTATTTGGTCCTGTGTAGGTACATAGATAAGATATATATATATATATATATATATATATATATTATTTACTTTTAGTTGCTGGCTCACCTACTCCCACCTCACAGGCATGAAAGCTGTGGCTTAAGTGGGGATTTATTCAGAAGATGGCTGTGAACTTTAAAAAAAAGAGTGTTTATTGTGGTTTCTTTTTGTTGTGGCATAAAAGCCCTCCAAGAAAGCATACCAGGATGTCAGAGCAGGCTTCTCTCCAGCTCAGTCTACCGTACCTCTAATAGAGGGTGTGTAACAAAGAATTTGTCTCCATGTATGCCAGTGTCAAAGGGTGTTAAGGCTTCCTTGAGCAATGATGCCTCTCAGGTCAGCTAACACTGACACCAATGAACGTTTTGGCAATTTGTAAAGGTGACATTCTTCCCACTGGCCAGCAGTGTAATAGGCATTTATCCCACTGACCATCACACTTGTTTACTATGACCTGGGAATGTGTGGATTGTGGTGGTGGTCCCTGAGAACCCAAAAGTTGTTTCAGGGGTTTTCCACATCATGAAAAGTTGAGAAAGGCAAATTTATGCCATCATAGTTACATAGTAGGTTAGGTTGAAAAAAGATATAAAAAAAACATGGAGAGAAGAAAAAGTAGGGTTTTTTGCACAAAGAAAAATTGTATTGAATTTACATTTGAACATACAAAGGATCAATATCTTATATAGGCAAATTTAGTAGCATTTGCCACAGACCACAATATTATTTTTGTAGTAAAAAATGTTCAAGGTGCATTGTACAGGGACATACAATATAATATATCAACAAGTGTATTTAACAGTTTTGAGGTTGGACCACAATATGAACTTGGGGTCCGCCAACTGTTGAATTGGCCTTAGGAGGCACTAGACATAATTCATCTCAACACAGCATATACATTACTGCCACATATTTATAATGATTGAATCATGTTGATGATTGTACCCGACGTGTTTCATCTTGTTGGGCTTCCTCAGGGGTAATAGTTTGGCAACATGTGTTTGGCACTTGTAATATTTGTATCTAGATCAATAAAGATTTATTAATCAATTATGCTATTGATGTATGTCCTAATATCAACTAGTATCTATCTAAATATGAATGAATGACACCCTAGGACATTCTTAGAGACAATATAAATCGGCCACAATTTAATAAATACACATTTAATATCTGATTGATATATTAACACTCACATGATTCCTGTGAAGTACTGTGTTCTGCTGTTTGCAAGTGTTTTAAGGTGATGACAAAAGGTTGAAAAAAGACATAAGTCCATCAAGTTCAACCACTAGGGAAATAAACATATCCCAGATATAAAACCCTGTTGGACATAGTTGGTCCAGAGGAAGGCAAAAAAACACTGGTACAATTTGCTTCAACAGGGCAAACAAATTCCTTCCCGATTCCATGAGGCATTTGGATGTTCCCTGGATCAACAGTCTCTGTTATCTTTTTTTTAAATCCTTAATACCCAGTTATATTCTGTGCTTCCAGAAAAGCATCCAGCTTTTTCTTAAAGCAATCTATAGTAGTGGCTGAAACTACTTCCTGAGGGAGCTGATTCCACATTTTCACCGACCTTACAGTGAAGAATCCCTTCCTTATCCAAAGCTTAAACTTCTTTTCCTCCAGATACAAAGAGTGCCCTCTTGTTCTCTGTAATGATCCCAAAGTGAATATTTGGGAAGAGAGTTCTCTATATGGACCATTTATATATTTATACAGGGTGATCATTTCCCCCCTAAACATCTCTTCTCAAGGGAGAATAGATTCAGTTTAGTTAATCTCTCCTCATAGCTGAGCTCCTCCATTCCTTTTATTAGTTAAATTGCCCTTCTCTGCACTCTCTCCAATTCCACAATATCCTTTTTGTGAACTGATGCCCAGAACTGGACTGCATATTCCAGATGTGGTCTGACTAATGCTTTGCACAGGGGCAGGAGTATGTCTCCATCTCTGCAGTCTATTCCTCTTTTAATACGAGAAAGTACTTTATTAGCTTTAGATATTGCAGCCTGTTATTAAGTCTATGATCTACCAGTTCCTTTTCCATTCTGACTCCCCCAAATGTATTCCCCCTAGACAGTAGGAAACATGCATGTTGTTAGCCCCCAAGTGCAAATCTTTACATTTATCTATATGTCATTTGCCACTTGGCTGCCCAATCAAACAGTACATCCAGGTCTGCTTGTAGATTATGGACATCCTGTATGGACCTAATTCCATTACATAGTTTGGTGTCATCTGCAAACACAGAAATGGTACTTTTAATCCCAAACTCTATATCATTTATAAAAATGTTAAACAGAAAGGGCCCAACACTGAACTTTGGGATACACCAACAATAACCTTAGACAATTCAAAGTATGAATCATTTATTACCACTCTCTGGATGGGGTCTTTAAGCCAGTTCTCTATCCATTTACAGATTTACTTTTTTAAACCTAATGACCCCGACTTGTATATTACCATCTGTGGGGTACGGTGTCAAATGCTTTAGCAAAGTCCAAGTACACTATATTATTTGCTATTCCATTGTCTACCTGTTTACTTATTTCTTAATAAAAAGAGAGTTAATTTGTTTGATAACGTCGGTCTTTCTTGAAGCCATGCTGGCTATGACTTATAATATTATTTTCTAGTATCATCAGGGATTCCCTTTGCTCAGCCAATCATGGAGCACTAGACTTGAATTGGGTGATTTGTTCCCATTCACCTCTAGTGCTGAATGGATGAACAGGGAAAAACCCTGATGAAGGTTCATACATCATCAGGGATCCCCCTTGCTCAGCCAATCACAGAGCATAAGAGGTGAATGGAGAGACTTGTCCTCATTTAACCCCCTAGTGCCCAGGGATCCCACACTGTCAGGAGTCCCACGGCTGTGCTCATGACATGAATGCAGCCGTGGGAATCATCCTTTAATTGTGGGATAACCCGTAAAAGAATAAAAAGATTAAAAGTTAAACTAAACACTTTAATAAAACATTTAATAAATTACTTTAACGTTAAAACCTCCTCCTCCACTTTGTTTTATTTTATTTTTTATTAGATAGCTGTTCACTGGTTTACAAATCTAAAGGATCATATCATTAAATGATTATGGAATGTACAACTGAAAAAAAAACGTCCCAATTAGGTTCAGTTGCAACCTTTTAATATGATTTACCCTTTGATGCACTTGTTTGGATTTTATGTACTGGGAAATTATTAAAGTAGTTAACTGCTTTTAACAGTAAACAATAGAGTGCCACTTAAAAATCCCCCTCTTGACGCTTTCCTCTCCCATTAATCTATTACTAGTTATAGGCTTGGCAAGTGCAGGGTACAATTGGCTTTTCGAGATTACGTTTTCCCTTATGGAATTGCTCTCTGTATTTACTACAATTGGGCTAAGATCAGGCAGCACAGCACAATGAGATCAAATTTATAACACTAGTACAAATGAACGGAGGAGTGGTGTAGAACAGTGGAAGCAAATCAACATGAGTAAAGTATGTTAAAGGAAAACCACAGGTTATTCAGCAAATGAATGACTATTAAAAGAATTAAAAGAAATAAAAACCATGACAATTTATTCATAAAAGGAATATGTACATAATACATTCAAATAACAATATGTGACAATCTGACTTTGATAATGGGACAAAGGCAATGAGTGGGGTCAAGTACCAGTTTGGAGTGGAAACCATGCATACATTTGGCCTAATTATTTGTGGATAAAATGACAAAACATGAAGAATTGCTAAACAACAGAAACCATAATTAGAAACCAGGCACAAAAACATTGCAGCGACAGGTGAAGCTATCAATAACGAAGTCCCATCAATGCATACCACCCAAGCAAACTTACTTGATTAACCCCACCCTCCACAAACCATACCAGTTAAAACACTAATAATGAAGATACATATGTATTAATATACATTTAAATCTGTTTTGACATACACACACAAGTGAAATCACTAAATGTTCCTTGATACATGTATTATAACCTCTTTGGCAACAATTTTTTTTTCAAATACTTGATTTCTCTAAAGCCATTTTACATTTACATTTATACTATTGTGTGATGAGATGACATATTATAAAGTGCTAAATAATATATACTGCTTTATATGAATTTGTTTGCAGCGTTGCAACCAGACCAAAAAATAAATATTAAAACAACAATTGCAGTCAATCTAACTATAAATGAAGCAATATTCTGAATTAGTATAATGTAAAATAAAAAATGTAATATAAAATGTAGCACTTACCAAAAAAAAAAAAAAAGATCAGGCATTAAAGATTCAAATTGTCCTGTAATAAACTGTAGGTGCACACAGAACAGGGATCAGGTGAGTGCTAATTGATTGCTATGACAACACCATTGACTAAGCGTAACAGAACCACCTCAATTGTGCAGCTGAAAATGAATCACCTTACTTTGCGAATTCTCGACCCCACTGCTCATTTATCAATGCTGTAAGCTGGCAGGCGAGTGCACTAGCACTCGGCACTGGCTTGCAGTAATGCGCCATGTCCAACTGAGCATATATTTGCATGCCGAGCTTGTGCGCATTCGCTTGATAAATCAGCCTTATTGTGTGTATTTTAATAATGAACAGTAAATCTTACTTCAGAACTGACTATTAGTCTTTTATGGTCTTGGGGGTAATAAAGAGTGGTTCAAGAGAGTGCAGGAGTGGCCCTTAAAGGTAGGTGTCCAAAGCATAGACGTATCTGACTGTTGTAGGGTAAATGATGATGAACAGAAAATAATGAACGTTCAAAATATTGAACTAATAAAGATATTAGTCAAGAAACCCCTTGTACTTACTATAAACCTAACAAAACGTATTGCGATGCGCAGGAAAACGTGGGAAAAACACAGCATAGACGTTATTAATAAAAATGCATAAAAACACATATAAACATAGGAACGTTTACATGCGTTTTTAAAAATGTCCGTGTAGACCCAGCCCAAGGCTTAGTCTACACGGACTGTTTCCCCAGCATTTAACCTGAGGCTTTTAAAGCCTTTGTTTGAAGTCCCTATGCATTCCAATGGGCTAATCTACACCAGGACGTTTCCTTCAGGCACGTTTTTGTGCTTTATCTTAAGGCTGAGTCTACATGGACGTTTTGTAAAAAGGCATGTAAACGTTCCTACTGCATTTATAAGCGTTTTTATGCACTTATTTAAGGCTTAGTCTACACGGACTGTTTCCCCAGCGTTTAACCTGAGGCTTTTAAAGCCCTTGTTTGAAGTCCCCATGCATTCCAATTGGCTAATCTACACCAGGACGTTTCCTTCAGGCACGTTTTTAAGTTGTATTTTAAACGTTGCTCGCAACGTTTAAAAATTTAAAACGCTGGTAAATCGCGGGAAAACGCGGGAAACCGCGTCCATTGATTTTAATGGGAGCGTTTTCCTGCGTTTATGCATGCTAAAGATAGTCAATAAAAAAGCTTCCATTGATTTCAATGGAGGATTTTACAAACGTTTTAACAATGGTCTGTGTCCTGTGTCACTATTCCATGTGTCATGCATGATTAACCACCTGAGCGTTACACTGATTTCTAGATTTCTGTTCCAAAAGCGTCACAGAAATCTAATCGCCTTAATTGGCAGATTCGCGCTCCCTATTGCTTATTATTGTGAAGGCAGGAATCCGGCTGGCAGTGAGGCGAGTGTACGCGCACACTCGAGTCCGGACCGCGGTAATCCGCGATCGATGGCCGCGCGTACTTTCGCGCTTCCAGCGAGCGCGGATTTTATTGATGAATCAAGGGCAATGACTACACACAAGTGACAATGAACGACATCATTTGCAGGTGTGAATAGCACCAAAAGCAAACACAATGGCAGACAATTTCACACGTGTCAGGCATAGGTGTTAATTTTTAACAGCATAGTACATGTAATTATTCATGCATGACATATGGAATAGTGACACAGGACACGCAGTGTGACGCATAAACGCAGGAAAACGCTCCCATTAAAATCAATGGACGCGTTTTCCCGTGATTTCCCGCGATTTCCCAGCGTTTTAATTTTTTAAACGTTGCAAGCAACGTTGCTTGCAACGTTTAAAAAATTAAAACGCTGGTAAATCGCGGGAAAACGTGTCCATTGATTCACTTGCCTGGGTATCGGAACAAGCCATTGCATGTTGGCAAGTCATCGGCATCGGCAGCTGTCAATGCCCAAACTGGGGGAGTATATGGAGGTGAAACAACAACCCATAGGGATGGGGTGTAACTTTAGGTGCTCCCTTCCCCCGTAAGGCGGGCATAAGTACTTTCAATGAGATATATGTGATTTACAAATCCAAAAACCATGAAACATTTTCCTGGTATGGGACTATCTAATTGAGGCACGTAAATCCACCAAAATAATATTATTATATCATGGTGTGATTAGACATTTGCAGTAACATTTACATAAACAGTTTAGAAAATACATGATTATCACATGATATAGTGTTCGTCACAAAGTTTGGTATATAAGTAAAGAATATTAATATGTGCAAATTTTAATATTGCCCTGGTGTAATTGGATATTTACAGTGGTATATACATAACCAGTTTAGATAATACATGATTGTAACAAAAATACAGTGTTTATGATACTGTTCAGTGTGTTAATAAGGAATAAGAACTTGTTTTTATGCAATTATACTTGATACAAATGATACCAACATGATCTGGTGTCCATAACATTTTTCGGTGTATTAATAGAGAATATCAGCTGGTACAGCAGATATAAAGATATTCAATAGTAACTATAGTAATGTCTTCTTTATCTCAGAGAAAAGATATATGTATCTCTACAGAAAAGGTTCAAATGATAAAACATCATTTAAACCCGGTGGAACAGTGGCATTGATTATAAAAATCCAATTGGTTAGTGGAGCACCTAGCGCAGTTGAGCTATGTCTAGTTTTTAGTTGTTCACAAGTTTTCTAAATTAAGTATTTTTTCTTGCACACAATTGATACGTTGCCTGTAAAAGCCTGTCCTGACCTTATATATGTTACTTAGCAATGACTTTGCTCCCTTTTTGAAGATAGGAACCACATTGGTGTTATGCCAATCCAATGGCACCATGCTAGTGAATAAAGAGTTTCTAAAAAGGAGAAACAATGACTTTGAAATAACTGAGCTCGGCTCTTTGGGAACAGGATGTAATCCATCAGGTCCTGGTGCTTTGTCAACCTTAATTTTGCCCGACTGTTTCTTAATTATATCAGTTTTGAGCCATTCTGGCTCATTTAAGGCATTTTGCTATTAGCAATTTGGACTGGAGTGCTGACATTTTTCTTTGTGTACACAAAGCTAAAAAAAAGTGTTTAGCAAGTCCGCCTTTTCTTTATCCCTGGTTACCTACCCAAAGACATCCTTTAAGGGGCCTACATGCTCTGATTTGATCTTTTTTTGGTTTGCCTTACTTTCCTGTGCAATCTGTCTTTCATTTTGAAGTTTTGCACATTTAATGTCCTTTTTACATCTTTTGTTATATTTTTTAGTTTTCAAATGATGATGGTGATCCTTTATTTTTATATTTTTGGAATGCCTTTTTCTTATTCTTTATTGCTTTTTTAACATTTGCTGTGAGCCACATAGGGTTCAATTTTAGCCTCTTAAATGTATGACCCATTGGAATATATATAATACTGTCCCAGAGTTGTGGGCTGACATGTTCTTCCTAGTATGGATGCTTTTCTACATACATTTTTTTAAAGTATTTTCCTTAAACACCCTGTAGTGGTTTTTCTGGAAGCCTTAATTACAATAGGGAAGGCATTTTTTGTTGAGTTAGATCTTACACTTGTTTTTTACAATTTTTTGGTGGAGAATCTAGAAATTATGCCAGTTTTTTTGCTTTCACATCCAGTGATACAGGGTACCCCCCATTTTTGTCAAAAACATACAAATTTTACATATAATAAAAAAAATAATAAAATAACTTGAATGTGCTTTTTTTCAAATTTCTTTTGTTCATACAAAGCATTTATTGTTACTCTATGACATTTTTTTTTTCAGTAAAACATTTAACATTTTTTCAAGTAAGCAGTTAAAGTAAAAACTTATGTCTATAGCTTTTCCTGAAGTGTTTTAGTGTTAGGACAATCCCGCCGGATGCTCCAACAATAGTCAGTCATCATATGTACATCCCATCTACCCTGATACCCTCCTTCCATGACCTTCAAATCATGGTGGAATCCCTCACCTTGCTCATCACTGACTGCACCAAGGTTTTCCTGGAAGTTAGAAAAATGGCTATGCAGAAAATGCACCTTGATGCTTATATTGCAACCAAGCATTTTGTTGCTCTCCAAGAGTTTCTGGAAAATTCCTGTGTAATTATTTGTTTGTGTGTTTCCAAGAAAGTCCTTTACAATGGCTTTGAATGCTAACCAAGCATTCTCTTCAACTTCTGACATTATCCTGATGAAATGTTCATCTTTGATGAGCTGCCAACTCCATGGACCATCAAACACACCAGCCTTTATTTTTTCAAATAACAGGCTAGGAAATTACACACACTGCTGGGTGTGGGAGGTGCATGTGCCGGCATCCATGGCTGTAGGCTGCTAGACAGCTCAGCCCTCTGAAAGCTTTGTTCCCGACCCTGCACATGCAGACCTGGGAGCCTCCGCAATCATCCAGATCGGAGAAGCAAGCAGGAGCACCTTCATAGTGGGAAAAACAATGGGGAACACTAAGGATCGGGTTTCCTGATCTCAGCTGCTGCATGCTCTGCCTAAGATGGCCGACCGCCGGGCTGTGTTGCACGCAGTAGGGTCTCCACAAATGGTCTCACCCGGATCCCAGGTACCTGGCTCAGGTAGGAACAAGGGCACAGAAGCAGGGCATTGGAAGGGGGTTTCTCCACCTGCATCCTTGGGAGATATCCCTGGAAGGCGCTTGCTCACCGGCTCTACAGCTGTCAGGGTACCTGCAAGGCAGGACGGTTGACCCTCTGTGTCACCAGCTCAGTTGGAAGCAGAGCCTAAGGGACTACTTGTTCAGGCAACTTCATGTTGCCCTTCACTTCCTTTTAAGGGCAGGGCCTGTGATGAGTGGAGCCATGTGACCTGCTGCATCCTTTCCTACTACCAGAGGGGGTCCAGGAGACTAGAGGTTAATGGTGTACACATTTCCACCAGCAGGGGGAGCAGGTCTGCGAAACACTCTAGTCCTGGTAGGTAGTGGATCAGCTGACTGGGAGTCACATGACCTGGACCAGGAAGTGAGCTGCAGAGATGATGCCTTAGCAGAGCTGGTGCTGCCAGCAAAGGAGTGCAAGGTGGGTGACACTAAATGAGGCACAGAGCCCCTGGACCCGCAGGGATCTGTGACAACAGCATGTTGAAATTGCTTCACAGAGCCATTCTTTACCACGCAGCCCTGCTTCTGGTCTTACTAGCAATAGAGAGACTATGTCTACCACTGCTTATATTACTACAGAGGATAATTATAATGCTCTATCTCAGGGTGACTCTCCCTCCGCAGTTATGACACCACTTTCTGAGGGTGAATCTAGATTATTTGCACACCTGGCCCTTCCGCATACTGAATTGGCTAAAACTTCTGCCTCCATTACTGCTTATCTTAGGCAGGACCTACAAGGGCTTGAATGCAGATTAGAAGCTATTGAACAAAATCCGGATACTACTACCACTAAAGTTTCACAAAAAATATAAAACAGATTTCTGTGATGGAAGCCCAGATAGAGGAATTACATCATAAAGTTGATGACTTGGACTTTCGCATCAGAGGCCTACCTAAGACTTTTTTTTTAATATGTCTTTATTAGCAGCAGGTAGTTATAACAATCAATATTAATAATTGCAATGAGATATGACAATACAGAAAAGTACAA
Source organism: Pyxicephalus adspersus (assembly GCF_032062135.1). NCBI lineage: Eukaryota > Metazoa > Chordata > Amphibia > Anura > Pyxicephalidae > Pyxicephalus > Pyxicephalus adspersus. The sequence continues at coordinate 33,066,613 of NC_092866.1, forward strand.
AATATTACAGAGCATAAAAGGCCAAAAACTGTCAACTACCGCCGCCCCACCTTAATTTTCCGTTTTCTTGGAGTATAGTAGACATCTTTACAATAACCAACAAAACCAAAGTATTAAACAGAAAACCTAACCCCTTAAATGAAAAAAAAAAAAAGCAGAAATACAGAAATAGACACTTTACAATAAAATATTGACCCGTACCTAATAGAATTAGAGTAGAGGAACTATATTTAAGGATTCAGACATTACCTAAGGTCATACCAAGTGGTGTGTCTAAAAAATTCTATAATGTCTTGGAGCTGGGCTGGAGAGAGAGTGTGCCGTAAATAAGGCATCCATGTACCAAAGAATCTTTGTGAGTGTTTTTCTCGATGTTGAGTAGCTTCAATTTTCTCTACTGTCATTATACATTGAAGATATTGTATCATCTGAGAAAGACCTGGAGGTTTTGACTCAAGCCACATCTTGAGGATACATTTTTTGGCTGCTAGATAACAAAGGTGTTCAAATTTGGTCACCAATGGTTGTGTAGAGATAGCATCCAGGGGGTTCCCTCTCACATTACCATGAAATAAGTCCAATTGCTGAGATATTTGTCTATTGTGTCCAGTTACTAAACAGGAGAAGTCAAAAACTTTAGACCAGAATCTGGATATAACAGGGCAGTCCCACAATAAATGTTCAAGAGGAGCCAGAGCAAAGTGACACTTGGGGCATGCTGTCAACCAAGGTGTCAGACTGCGGGGGTTAGATGGTATGTTGAAAGCATAATATCCTCTATGTATTAACTTGAATTGAATCTCCTGCCACTGTTCACTAATTATAACTTAGTTATAATGCGGATGCATGACCAAGAAGTTTCTAATAACTCCAGAGTCTCTAAATGTGGCACAAATAGCGCACAAATGGAAACACAGAAGCTGCATCAGTAGGAATGTCTCTTAGTAAAGAGTAATTATGAGATATGGAATGTCTTGATGCAGACTCACCCAAAAGTTGTTGGATCCTGCCTGGTAGTACTAAAGTTAATTGCCTAGCCTGAGATCCAAAAAAGGTGGATTTACCTGTAAATAAGGGAGGAAGTGATGCACAGGCAGAGCATATTTGAATCTCAATATCTCAAAGGGCAGAAGAGTATGAGATTCATCCAAAAGGTGGCCAAGGACCTCTATGCCTCTACGTTTCCATAGTTCAAAAGCCCTATAGGCTCGACCCTGGGAAAAACAGGGCGTGGTATGCAGAGGAATGTTAACAGTTGGACCCACACAACAATAAAACAGCTTTTTTATTTCTCTCCATGCTAGTAAAGTATCCCTCAGCAAAAGATTTTTACGTAAATTAGGTGGCACAGATGAGAAAGGACTATTAAAAAGACCCAGTAGTGACCATGGTTGATCCAAACGAGTCTCTAATTTTACGACAGTATATTGAGATGTACCATGCCACCAATCCTTGACATGTCTCATAAGACACGCTAAATTATATTTACGAAGATCTGGGAAATTAACTTCCAAATTATCTTTAGAACATACTAATTTAGATCTGCCAATACTGGAAGTCTTGCCCTGCCATATGAAAGAAATAAATGCTCACTGCAGTTTTTTTAACATCTGTGTGTTGTAGGAGAAATGGTAAGGTTTGTAATGGTTAGAGCAATCTGGCGAAACTAATCATTTTGACCCATTAATGACAGTGGGAGAGATTTCCATTGAGCAAGCTCAGCTAGGATTTTAGACATAATGGGGGAATAGTTCAGTCTTTACAAATCAGGGACATTACGGGAAACTTAAATCCCCAAGTACGTTAAACAGGAGTTTGCAATTTTTATACCCAGGTTATTTATAGCAGTAAAAAGGGTTGTGGGCGGGGGTTGTATGTAAACAGAGGATCTCGCTTTTGTTGCAATTAATTTGAAATCCTGAGAAGGAGCCAAATTAAGAGATTTGGTGAATGATGGAGGGGAGATCTTTAGTCGGGTCATTAAGAAACAGCAGTACATCATCCGCAAACATTGCAAGACTTATACGACCACCTCTTATTTATATCTACAGGGATTTTACAATCATAAAATGACCTGGCCAGAGGCTCTAAAGCCAAATTAAATAATAATGGGGAAAGGGGACAACCCTGACGAGTCCTCCTCCCCAAGGGAAAAAACGGAGATTGGACTCCAGCCACCTGGATCTGAGCAGTATGATTAGAATACATAGATTGGAAAATACCTAAGACTTTTAAAGATGTTACAACTGTGGTCAAGCAAGTTCTCAGGGAAAAATTGCCTGATATTCCTGAGCCATATCTTGAAATTCATAGAGCCCACAGAGCATTACCCACAGAGGCTTACAAGAAACATTGAAGTTACTTTTCCTAATAATGTATTGTTTATGGTTCATTAGAACTGGTGGTTTTTGCTTGCCAGGTCTAATTAATACCTACTTTGAATTTGTAATGATATATTTGAGCTCTTACATTGTCTGGGTTGTTCATTTAAATTGGTTGATCACTTTATTTTAAGAGGACCTGGGGAGCTGGAGGGGTAATATATGCCCCCACCCTTTGGAGTGTACCTGGAGGGGTGAAGCCTAAATTGCGGCCTCCTCTAGTCTCTCCCTATGGTTTTGGGACAAGGATATGTCCTAAGGCTTGGGGCTCTTGGTCTGATTGCGCATACCTAGCCTCAAGTTGGGGGCTGGGTGGCCAGTTCAGCTTGAGACCTTTGAAAACTTGGGTCTTGGAAAAATGGCATTTTCAATGTTATTATTTGTGGTTTTGTCTTGTGTTGTTGTTACCCCTGTAGTTCTTTCTCTTCCCCCCAAATCCCTAAGAATTATTTAGTTTTTGACTGTTTTTTTCCAGAAATATTTCATTGATGGCAGGATTCTTAGTAATAACAGAGAAAATAGTACAGCTCTTTGCGGTTATGACACATAATGTCCAAGGGCTTAATTCTCCTATTAAACGGGCAAAGGCCTTTCATTACTACAATTCCCTTTAATAGACATCTTGCCATTACAAGAAACTCATTTTTTTACAAACTCAATGCCTTGTTTTTTTCATAAGAGATTCCCTATAAATTACTATGCAAATTCTGATAAAAAAAGTGTGGAGTGATGCTATGTTTTGCTAGACAGCTTAATTTCTCACCACCGGATGTGATTCAAGATCCAGAGGGAAGATACCTTCTGGTGGGAGGATCTTTTGCAGGTCAGATGAAAACAGTTCTAACTTATTATGCCCCCAATGAGGGTCAGATTGCTTTTTTTTAAACCTCATTAGTATATAAAATCGATTCCTTTGTTCAGGGCTCTTTTGTGATGTTGGGCAATTCCAATTTAGCCTTAGATCAGCTCCTAGATAAAACCAGCACTCCCAAATATTGGTTTCCACCTAAAAAGAGTCATAAGCTTTCTAATTTATTGCTAAAAATATGATCTTATAGATATTTGGCGGTAATTGAATCCAACTGAAAGGGACTACACATATTTTTCTGTAACTCATAATCAATACTCCCGAATTGATCATATTTTTATTCAATCTTAGCTGATCCCTCTAGCTTGTAAAGCGAGAATGTTCTCAGTGCCCCGGTCGGATCATGACCCTGTTATTCTGAAACTAAGGGGCTTTCGTGCTACACAGGCTGGAGTCTGGTGGAGGCTAAATGAGAGTCTGCTATTGGATCCAGTGATGCAAGCTGAGAAGGCTTGATTTCAGAATATTTTACTATTAATTTACCAGAAGATACCTCCCCAGCCAATAATTGGGACGCTCATAAGGCCTATATTGGAGGGGAATTTATTAGGTTGGGGACCCAACAGAAGAAAGCCCGAGACAAAATTATAGAGACTAACATAAGGGAGTTTCATTATATACAATGGCGATATACATCCAATCCGGTCCTTGACCTTGAACCACAAGTTGAAGCTCTACGCACTGAACTTAATTTGTTATTGACCACGAGAGCTGAGAAATCATTGAACTTTATACATGGGGTGATAAGCCGGGAAAGTTATTAGTTAATAAGCTTAACCCTAGACCTAAAACTTATGCCCTCCCTAAAATTAAAACAAAAGAGGGTAAGCTTATCCAAAATTCAGAGAAAATCTTATGAAAAAATTTTGAATTTTTGAAAAATTTTACTCTTCCCTTTATGGTAAACAGCATAACACAACTCAGGCTTCCATTGAAGCATTTTTTAATGAGATCCAATCGCCCAAGCTTAAATCTAAACATGTAGCGTTACTGGATAAACCTATAACGAGGGAGGAAACTCTCAAGCATTGAAATGTTTAAATCCAGTAGTGCCCCAGGTCCAGATGGATTTTTGTACATTTATTATAAAACGTTTCCTACACAGTTGATTTTGCATTTGGTAAAGTACTATAACTATCTTCGAGAAGAGAATCCTCTCCCCTTGGAAGCTAATCGTGCTTTTATCAGCGTTATCCTGAACCCAGGAAAAGATGCCTACGATGTTACTAATTATAGACCATTATCTTTAATTAACTGCAATCTGAAACTGATGACAATGGTTCTTTCGGTCTGTTTAAGCTTCTTTTTGGGTGCCTATATCTATCCGGACCAGGTGGGGTTTATGCCTTTAAGACAGGCCTCGGATCAAACTCGACATACTATAGTTTATTATTGTTATTGCATACTAATTGGGATGGTGGCAATAAGAGGGAGGCTATGTTACTTGCCATTGACCTCCAGAAGGCATTTGATAGTGTCTCTTGGTCATATATGTTTAAGGTTCTGTCCGTGATGGGATTTGGGAATCACTTTGTATATATACTGAGGGTACTATATGATAAACCGTTAGCAGATATTTCAATTTGAGGTCTCTGTTTTACTAATATTAACATTATTAGGGGAACGCAGCAACGTTGTCCGCTATCCTCTCTTTTATTTGCTCTACCAAGAGAGCCTTTAGCGATAGCCATCCGGGAACATCCAGATATTAAGCGAATACGGTGCGGCATGAGGGAACACAAATGTGCTGTATTCGCTGATGATATTTTAATGTATTTTTCCTCCCCTCATATCACTTTACCTAACTTGTTTGGAACTTTAGACAAATTTGCAGTAATATCAGGCCTTCATGTTAACCGCTCTAAATCTCAGGCCTTAAATAATATTATTCAGGAACATCAAATCTCATTAGTAAAAGATAATTTTGATTTCTGTTGGGAATCTCAATCTCTTCAATATCTGGGGATTCAACTGACCCCCACATACTATTCTTTATTTCAAGCCAATTACATTCCTTTACTTAAAAAAATCATTGTGGACCTGAACAACTGAGCCACTGCTCCTCCATCCTGGTTGGGTCATATAGAAGCAGTTTAGATGAGCATTCTACAGCGGGTATCATATTTATTTCGTACTCTTCCAATTCATCCCCCCCCTCAATTCTAGCTTCAATTCAGACTAGGGTTATGAATTTTATTTGGGGGGGGGGGTAAAAGAGGTAGGATTCAGAGACATACTAAGCTTAATCATTATTTGGCGGCCCTAATATCACAACTTTCATATTCCACATTAAGAGGTCGTAAACCGCAATGGATAGATATGGAGGAAACAGCAGTTATGAGGGGAAGTTTGGCATCATTGATGTGGATTTCAAAGAAACTTAGACAATATAGGGGATGTGGGACATTAAATCACTCTTTGCTGTTATGGGACAAGCTTAAATTTAAAACTGGTCTGTGCTAAATACATGCCCTTTCCACCCCCCTTTGGAATAACCAGGAGTTTTCCCCAGATAATAATTTAACAAGATTTCACTGGTGGTCTCATAAAGGTTTGGAGGGCATTTATGATATTACAGATAATCGTGATATGTTTTGTTTAGAATATCTTACTAATAAAAAGGAGCTTCCAAATAATGAATATTTTTATTATAGGAAAATCAGGTCATTTGTATGTTCTAAAACCAGTTAGCCCCATGCCCCCTATGTCCTACTGCTTTTTTTTTTTCAAAATGTTTTTATTAAATTTTTCAAATATACAGAGACAAGTAAACAAGCAACAAGCAAAACCAGTGGGGTAACATGACACTTTTTCATTTTTACCTAAAAAGGGGGGGCTGTCTTATTTGATGGCCCTGCCTTATCATCGGGGAAACACGGTATAGAGCCCATGGCAATTTAAAATGAAAGTCAGGTGTTGTCAAAGGGTAAAACTTTTCTTTTTTTTTTGTTTCCCAATTGAACTTGAAAAACTTTAAAACAACCGGAAGTTTATCCCACCCTCCCTTTGTAAATTTTTATGACTTTAGAATATTTATGTAAAAGTTAAGAGATATGACCTATTTATATAAAAAAAAAGCTTAACTTAAAAGCTGATGATGCTCTATTTGCCCTTGTATCATTTATTTGTCTGTAAACATATTGTATTTTGAACTTCTTTGTCCATAAAGGACATTTTTGTGCTTACATCTTTAGATGTTTGTGGGTATTTTTATATTGAAAAACCTAATAAAAAGTATTGAAATACAAATGAAACAGTCTCCTTCAGTTGGCAAATCTGAAGGAGATTTGAAACTGGTTTCATCAGACCCAGTTTCATGTGCAGAAGCGGGAATATAATATTCTTTCTATCAACAAGTGGCTCATGTAGAAGGTTTGGATCACCTGGTTTTAGGCCAGATCTTGGAGGCCTATTCCTTCCCACCCAATGCCTCTTACGAGCTCTGCTCTCCCACATGCACAGATAAAAGGAATACTTGGTGTGTCCTCATTGTTGTCACCTATTCTATCACCATAGGTATGTTCTTCAAGAGAGGGTAGTGTAACGAAAACCGGCACTGGGATTTCGGATAGTAGACTAGGATACTCTATGTTACATTTATTTTTCTTGTTATATCCTGAAGTTTTCACTATACAACAGTAACAGTCACTGAAATGATCTCGCCAAACCATAGGTGTACCAAATGGCACCCTCGACACACGGTGGACACCTTATGAGGGGACCAAGACTTATCTTGATCACCAAGTTTAACTTTGAAATATAGCAAATAGGTTTGCTCTACAAATGTGCTGATGTTCGCACTTTAACTGGGAATGGTAAAACTTGCACAGATATAACAAAATGAATCAGGGTTGTTTAACACTTATGACAAGAAACAGCAGAGCCAGACATTATCTGAAAGAAAGGAAATACATGTGTAAGTAGAAAAATACATGTAGCTTATTCACTATGTGGAGCAGTGCACAACCTCTGACCACACTGTCTTGCGTGTAAATCAATAGCCTATACAAATCCACGCTACAGTAATCGCATTAATATAAGCGGTAGAGAAAAAAACTGACGTGATAAAAGAAAACTAACTGCACTTTCAGAATCAGCATACCTATTTTAGTGTAAATAGTCCTAAAAATTGAAGTCAACAAAAAGTTTGTTCAAAATTGTTCCCCATTGTTATGAATAGTGTTGGTCGAATAGCTCACTATTTGATTCGACCACTATTTGGTCGAATAACGCATTATTATTCGGGTGATCAAACGTCGAATTCGAACTCCATTAAAGTCAATAGGGGAAAAATTTGGGTTGTTTTTCTGGACTGTGTAGAGCTTCCACAGCCTATAAATACATTTAAAAAGACATGTTAAGACTCCCCCAGCTCTAGACTCAAGCTCAACAGGGTGTTCTTTCCCCGCTGATTTCGCCAAGCCCGTTCCGTTTCAGTGGGCAGGCAGCAGCAGTAATAGCATGAGGAGGAGGCGGCAGGCCCTGAGACAGAGTGTGGACAGCATTGTTAACTGCCATCTAGAGCTGGATACTGGGCAGGCGGTGGCAGCAGCAACAGCTTGAGGCCATCATGCCATCATGCCTAATTGACAGTGTACAAGGTGTAGCTATTGGGATGAATGAGATTCCCACTGTCCCTACAGTGGCGGTGGGCCCTGAGACGTAGTGTGGATGGCTGTGTTACTCCTCCTGCTGTAACTGCTGCCGCCTGCCCACTGCCCAGTACCCAGCTCCAGATGCCAGACTAGACTCAAGCTCAACAGGGTCTTTTTTCCTTATTGATTCCGCCAAGCCCGTGGCCCAAAATGACCCCAAAACAAAGCTAATCAATGCGGCAATTGCACAGCTGATTGCGTTAGAGCTCCTCCCTTACCGGCTGGTGGACTCCAATGTGTCCCGTTACGCATTTCTCTGCACGAACCCACAGTACGTTATGCCTAAGCGACAGTATTTTGCAGAAAAATGTGTTCCTGCTTTGGATTGGTTGGTCGAGCAAGCATGGAGTGGGAAGATATATTTCCTATACAGCTCACTGGGTAACTTTGGTGGCAGCAGGGGAAGATGCCGCTGCAGCAAGGCCTGCATACCTACCTCCGCCCAGAGCACATCGCCATGCAATTTCCTCCTCAACCTCGACTTCCACCTCCTCCTTTGACTCTTGTGCCTCAACCTCTTCCTCAAGGGACACTTTGCCATGGAGACCCAGCACCTCCTATTCGACAGCATCTGTTCACAGCCAGCAACAACCTGCAGTTTGCTACTTCTGTGTACAATTCAGACGTTGTCACGCAGTCCTGAGGTTGGGAAGCCTGGGTTCCCTCTGCCACACGGGTGCAGCCATTCTAAGTGCCTTGCGGGAGAAGGAGGACATATGGCTAACTCCCAACAGACTTCAGCCATGCAAGGTCATGTGTCACAAGGGGGCCAATCTGCTGGCAGCCCTGCGTTGTGGGAAACTCACACACGTACCTTGCCTGGCTCACGTCATGAACCTGATAGTACAGCGCTTCCTTAGGAATTACCCAGGCCTCCAGCCGCTGTTGCTGAAGGCCAGAAAGTTGTCAGCGTACTTCCGCTGGTCATACACAGCCAGTGCCAGATTGGTGGATTTACAGTGAAATCTCAACCTGCCAATGCCCTGGTTAATTTGTGATGTGGCCACACGTTGGAATTCCACCTTTTACATGCTGCAGGCTGCTGGCTGAACAACAGAAAGCGGTGGTAGATTATGTGGCAGAGTCTGTTCGTTTGAGACAGATACCTACTCTACCTTTCTTCAGCCCTGCAGAGTGGCTGCAAATTGAGGACTTGTGCACTGTATTGTCACCTTTTGAAGAGGCCACCAGGATGATCAACAGAGATCAGGACTGTGTCAGTGACACCATCCCCATCATATGCCTGCTGGAACAGATGATCTGTGCTGCTGTTCGACCCACAGGAGTGTGGCTCCAGAATTACCTCAGCTGTGGGTAGTTTGAGCCATATGACAGCCTTCATGCAAGAGATCCACGCATTCAACACATAAAAACAAAGACTGACGACTATTGGATTGCTACGTTATGAATCCACGTTACAAGCCTGAGATACAACAACTGATCTTGCCCCAATACATGGGACCTAAAATGCAGCACTACCACGAAGTGCTTGTAAGGGACTTGTGCTCAGCCTTTCCGGCTGCCAGCAGCAGCAACAAGGATCCCTATGGCAGTTCCACCAGCCATGGGAGCCAAACAACTGCTTTAAGCAGCGATAGAGGTCGGCATGGGCGGCAGAGGTCGTCCAAGCCAAACTATGCAGGCTTTTTTCAGCTAAAGCAAACTGCCAGTCGTGCAGCAATTGCCAATGACACTCAGCAGCGATACTCATGGTCATGGTGCAGGAATACCTGAGCTCTGCATGGGACATCTGCAACCTGCAAAGCCAGGACCCACTGGGCTACTGGGTATCCAAGCTTGAGCAGTGGCTGGAGCTGGCAGAACATGCCATTCAGATCCTTGCCTACCCGGCCGCAAGTGTGTTGTCTGAAAGAGCGTTCAGTGCAGCTAGGGGCGTAGTGAGTGACAAGGGGATTCGGCTCTCCGCAGAAAATGTCGACCGAGTCACTTTAATAAAATTATTAAGGCTTGGATCGGCAATGACTTCAACACCCCTTCTGCAGAGTGTACTGATTAGTAATCAACTGCTGGACGGCCTGCTGACACCTTGATGGGAAGAGCACGTTCACAGCCTTCGGCATCTCCTTCTACTCCTCCCCCTTGGTGGCCCTCTACCTCTACTCCCTCTGTCCCTGAGGTCTATAACTTGCAATGGAGCTGTGTAACTGGCTATTTTTTTACCAAGCATCTTTCTCAGGGCCCTCTGCTTCTATCTACTTTGAGGCCTATATTACTTGTAATGGAGCTGTGATTCATAATAAAATATTTGTATTTTAAGTAGAAAAATACATACATTTTTCTGTCCTTTTGATAGATAGCAAGTGGTATCAAAATCAAATATCTGTATTTTTTTTACAGAAATACAGAATTTTTTATATTTATTTTGATAGATAGCAAGTGGTATCAGAATTAAATATCTGTATTTTTTACAGAAATACAGAAATTTTTCTGTTCATTTTGATAGATTGCAAGTGGTATCAGAATTAAATATCTGTAGTTTTTATAGAAATACAGAAATTTTTCTGTTCATTTTGATAGATTGCAAGTGGTATCAGAATTAAATATCTGTAATTTTTTAGAAAGTTTTCTGTTCATTTTGATATCTGTATTTTTTTAAAGAAATCCACAAATTTTTCTGTTCATTTTGATAGATTGCAAGTAGTATCAGAATTTAATATCTGTATTTTTTACAGAAATAAAGAAAATTTTAAATTAATTTTGATAGATTGCAAGTGGTATCAAACTTAAACATTTGTTTTTTTTACAGAAATACAGAAATGTTTATATTTATGTTGATAGATAGCAAGTTGTATCAGAATTAAATATCTTTATTTTTTTAGAATTTCAGAAATTTTTCTGTTCATTTTGATAGATTGCAAGTGGTATCAGAATTAAATAACTGTATTTTTTCACAGAAATACAGAAATGTTTATATTTATTTTGATAGATTGCAAGTGGTATCAAAATTAAATATTTGTATTTTTTTACGGAAATACAGACATTTTGATATTCATTTTGAAAGATTGCAAGTGGTATCAGAATTATTAATCTCTTTTTTTTACAGAAATAAAGAAATTTTCATATTTATTTTGAAAGATTGCAAGTGGTATCAGAATTAAATATCTGTATTTTTTTTTACAGAAATAAAGAATTTTTTATATTTATTTTGATAGATTGCAAGTGGTATCACAATAGCCTCCTGTAATGTAGGCTTAAGTAGTGCTGCCACTGCATCAGCTATTTGTGTGGGTTGAGAGAGATCAGCAGAATCATCATGCTGTATCTGAGCAGGGACAGCTGTGGATGCACGTGCTGATGAAGATGCTGTGGCCATTTTGGAAAGAGTGGCCTTGATTTTATCCTTCTTACCCATGGATTCCTGGCTTGCAGAAACAGAAGAATTGATCCATCAGGAATTGATCCATCCAAGTCTCTGCTAGGCTCGAGAGCAGCTGCACACAGGAGGGGGGCGGGTGTGCCAGTATATTAGCTTGAAATCCCGGAGGTGAGAGGAGCCGTTTCTCACATGCAGCTGGCTTGCGAGGCGCCGGAACCGGAAGTCTGTCCTACTGCTTTTGAAGGCTCTTGTAGAACATTAGTGGATACGAAAGGCCAAATATCGAAAATATATGGTATATTAATGTCTTCTTCAAACAAATTGAAATATATGCATTCTTGGAATAAAGATTTAGGTATGTCACTCACTAGGGAGGAGTGGAATGACACGGCTTACTCACTTTCAAAAATATCATTGAACTCTGCCTTGGTGGAGGCAAATTGCAAGATCATGCTTTGATGATACTTGGTCCCTAAAAAAATTTTTAAATATCACCCTTCATCCTCACCCCTATGTTTTTGGGGTTGTGACACTGGCGGTACAATATTACAAATTTTTTGAAATAAGATGTTTGATATAAAATCAAAGGTGCTGGAAAGAGAGATGAAGAGTTCCTCATAGGCTGCATTATTTAGCAGATGTATTCTGGTAGCCCCTATGTCTTCCATGATACTTTTGAAATTGATGTTGGCAGCTCGGATTACTTTGGCTAAATCTTGGAAGTCCTCTACGATACTAACAGGTTCATTCAATGCCAAAATGAATTTGATCATGGTTATTGATAAGATGACTCATACCCTTAAAAATACCTTCAGCAAATTTGACAAGGTCTGGGATCCTTGGTAGAGATACTGTTCTTCCATTTTGAATAATTAAAACTGATACTTTGTGGAAAAACAGCTTTACATATTTTGCCCCCCCCCCCCAACGACCCTTGATGTGTCATGTGTGTTTTTATTTTGTCTCGTTTGTCTTGATCATTTTTTGTTTTTGACTTTTTTGTTCAACTATATTTAAAATTTTTGTTTCAATCGATTTATTGTTTGCACTGCCGGCCCTTCACTATAATGTAATTTTTTGGGTTTTTTATTGTTATTTTTTAAGTTTTTTTCTTTTTTATACTCTTGATTTGTAATTCACTGCTCATTGTTATATTAAGTGCATTTTACTTGGAAAAATAATTAAAAACATTGAAATATAAAACTAAATTAGACCATAGTTAATGAAAAACTCACTAGCACTTATACTGAAAGATTAGAAATAGTGGAGCTCATACCCTGTTTCCCCGATGATAAGACACTGTCTTATTTTTTTTTGAAGGCCAAAATATGCTCTAGGGCTTATTTTCAGGGGGATGCCTTATTTACCCATGAAGAAGACTACAGTACACAGTTATTGTTCATGTATATGTGTGCCATTAGAAAGAATGATTTTTTAGGGGAACAGTGACTTTTAATGCAAGCTCGCCAGTGTAAAGCTGCCGGAGATGCGCAGCTCCGGCCATGAGCTCATTCAGTTGCTGAATTGCGCGACGGCTTACGATTTCGGATCGCGAATACGAATCCGCGAGCGATTCGTTTACGATTTTGCTTGATGAATCAGCTTCATTATATAATACTATTTTTTTATTTTGTAAATTTAAAGAAAGAGATCCATATCTACTTATTCATTCATTCTCCTTTTTGCCAGCAGCTCCTCAACACTTATTCATACTTTTTACTTGTCTTCAAATTGGGATACAACTAGGCTAGCATGAGTTGGCAATAAAACTGGCATTTTCACAAGGGGAAACCCCACCTAGCAATGGATTCTAAGAAACAAATGAATTACTTCCAATGTTGTAACTAAAGATCAAGAACCCATTTACACTGTTGAAATGAGTTACCTTAAATTAAAATATGCCAATTATTTGATTGACATATCCAGATAAACATCCTTCATTTTTGAAGGTCAAGGGTAAAATGGTTTTCAGTTTTCTTAAAACTACAGATTCTGGGGCCCAACAGCAAAATTTGTTTGAGGCCCACTGTGACTTTTTCTGTGGCATAAATATGTCTCAACTTTTGAAGACAGACAAATTAGATTCTGTGAAGCTCTCAACACATTTTACTTTGAACTGCTTCATCAGGACAATTAGAAGCACATATTTACTAAAAACAATATAGGCAAACTTGATAATAGGCAGCACAAACATTTAAATCATGAACAACATTTAGAATTTGCAAAATCAAAAGGAAAATGTACAATGTAAGAGAAAATGATAGAGATGAAAAAAGTTTGTGCAGAGGGCAGTGTAAAAACATTTTATGCAGATTAACTGGACCTCTATACTATCATATAGTTTAAACATGGTTTATTGCACCTTACTAGACATTGATGCTTTAGTAGCAAAAAAAAAAAAGCATATGTTCTTTCGAAACTGGAATAAATACCACATGCAAGTCCTTTCATATTTACTAAATAAAAAGGGATATGGTTGTCTGGTGGGGTTTTAGGAAGGATAAAAAAGATAGACAAGTAGTGTCATAAAGGACCAGAATCAAGACAGTACTGTTCACTATATACTTGTTTCGTATAACAATTAATTTAAGACATAGCAGAGGTTCACATGTCTTAGTTTGGTGGAACTTATTTGCAACTCACTATATAAGAGAGAGGGTTTAGGTAGAAGTGTAAAACAGTGGCAGCAATCAATCACAGGGAGCACAGACCGCTAACCTCCAGCATCCTCGCCTATGATCCATAACAGGCTGTAAGAGAAGCATCTCTCATTCAGAGTGGCCCCCCTCCCCTACATTGAAGCGACAGTCCCAAATTTAGCACCAACAGGCTTTTTGCCCTAAGATACATCTCTTCTGGGTCCATCCTCCTTTGGCTTCTTCTTGCAAAGCTAAGTCTCCTACCACTAATGAACTAGGTTTATCCTCTCAGTCGTTTAACATCCAGACCCTGGCATAGCTAGACCATGGGGACTCAGGGCCAACCTGCCCTGTCTCCCCTAGCTTCTTCAATTAATCAATGATGAGGTTCTAGTCATTCAAAAATATTTAAAAGTGTATGACTAGGTTTACACACATCAATGTTCCATGTTAAGTTTGCCTCTTTTTAGCAGCAATGAACGTGTTGTTTACATACATCAAATGTCTGGCCCAATTTTGTAGTCAGGCAATTTTGGATTAGCTAATCAGGAACATTCTTATACAAACAGAAACATGTCCACAGATACAACCCACTATAACAACACTGACACATATTTACACATTACATTTTATGCTAACCCTAGCAGCTAATTACAATACTATATTGGATCCTGACATAGTAGCACACCTTCTTAGCTTCATATATCTCTGCATTTAAGTTAGTGGATGTGTAGAGGTGAAAACATCTAAAATACAGAACATACTGATGTTCTGGCACCTATCAAATAATATGTTAAGTGGATATTATTTTAACTCACATGATAATTTACCTGTGATTTGAAAGGTCTAGTGTCTCCCCAGTGCAATTTTAGGCCAGGGTCAAAAAGGATTACAATTACCTCCTATTTACCCAGGACATTTTAGTCTCAATATGCCTTCAGACTGGCAAAATGCACCATCATGTCTACATGATGGTAAATCTTACTAGAACGATAATAGAGAGGTTTATTTTGGTAGATTGAAAATTACAAAACAGCAAAAATGTGTGCTTCGATGATTACTAATGGTTAATCTCCTCATGCAACTACATGTAACTTATGTAGCTTAAACATTAATACACAATAAAAAAAAGCGGGTTACACACTATAAAGTAGTGCGTGAAAGCCAACATATTAAGTTTTGCCAAGTTGTAATACCCGCCCTGCGGTTTAACTAGTATCTGTGCCACTGTGATGCAAGTTGTAGGGAAATGTTGAGCAATAGAAACTTATATCTGCTATACAGAAAAATATCCACACCCTAAACGTGCGTCACAGAATAATTACGCTGGGTTCCCACATGCTAGTTAGGGATGTGCTCAATTAATATTCACAATTAAGCAATTCATTAATTATTGCATGACATCTTTTTCTTTCAAGCACTTCTGTTCATATCCTGTATTAGCCACAAGACCTAATAAAAATTGTCTGAAAATATTTAAAGCTGAACTCAATATAATATCTGCATAATACATTTACAGATTTTACCCTTCAACACTATACCTAATTTTAGCATAAAAGGAGCAATATCAGGTAAAAACACCTGAAAATTATCTACATCATCACAAGTTATGGCCAGAATTCTTCCTTAGTCTGGGCAGGGTCCTGTGTGGCTATACATGCCTCTTCAGCCATAGATGTGTGATAAAATGCCATGTTTTATAATTCATTAAGTGGGTTATAATAACACATTATAGCAGTTATAGTGGAGTTATCATTTTTCCTTTCATGGTACCCTTGAATGCAATTCACTAGTATTGTCTAGCATTGATTGGAGGGAAAGGAAATGGTCACAAGCAGATAACAGCTCCACCCCTGCTTAACCGGGGTTATGTAGCAGATTGATAGGCTTAGATCTGAGTAAATGTTTTTTTTTTTAAATTTAAGTTTTGTTGAGTTTTTTCAAATAACAAACAAAGAGTATCAACAAATATAAGAAGGTAGCCAAGAAATACAAAGTAAAAAATAAACAATACAGAGGAGTAAAAGACATATGTATAATTCTTGTATAAATTACAGTCTATCACAAATTTCCAGTAGAAAGTCGTATACCATAAGATAATGTAAGGAACTTACCCGTCCTGCGAGCCCGCGGTGTCCCTGGGGATCCCAGCCACAGAGGGAGATGCCGCTGTAGCAGGCAGCATGGCTGAGGCTGCTGCTCTGCTCGCAGCTTGTCTCTCTCTGCAGGCGGAGGGATCCATCCTGGCCAAACTACTGTTCAGCCAGGCGGCATCCCTTGCATCCCTTCAGACGTGGTTACTGAAACTCCTGCTCTCAGCACTCCTTTGCATGTGCAAAGTAGTGCATGTCCTAGGGGTGCTGTGGGAAGAGGTGCGCGTGCTACCATGCGTCCCTCTTGTACCCCCTGAGGGTGTGGCACTCGGCTGCCTCGCCGCGGGGTGGGACATAGTTAGTTTAAATTCCCTGCGGCCAATTGGCTGCAGGGGATTCAGTTAGTCGCCTATCAGATGGCGCCAGGTGGCGCAAGGTCATTGGTCACTCTGGCCATTTAAAGAGAGCCTGTCCTGTACACCATTGCCCGCTAAAAGGCTCTGTTAACACAGTGTGCTTGGGTGCGTCCTTGTGTTGGTTTAAGTTTATCTGCTTTTGTCATCTCCATAGTGACCTGGTCTGAAGCTGACTCTGCTTGAACTCTGCCTGCCCTGACCTCCGATTGTTAATGACCATTCTGCCTGCTGCCTGCCCTGACCTCGGATTGTTCTTGACCTGTCTTTGCCTTACCCTCTTGTACTTCGCTTGTTTGAACTTAACCCTTGTCGTGCTTTATGACATTGAATAAAGCCTGATTGAAGGATACCTGGAGTTGGTTGTGGTTTGTGTGCCCAGGCGCATTACAGATAATCCTTCTTAGCGAGGTAGCAATAAACAGAGAAGTGCTTTCAATAAGTTTACTATATGAACAACAGTAAATATATCTAACAATACAGTTGACTAAACATAAGATTAAGGTGGATCAGGAAGAGGAACAAGGAGGAGAAAAATAAAAGACAGGGAGTAAGGGAGAGGGTACAAGAAGAATGTAGAGTGGAGGGCAAATATATGGTAGTTAATTAGAGGAAGTCCCCACTGTTCCCTAGGAAGTAAAAGGAGGAGAAATATTGCCAAGGCCTAACGAAAGATTAGTGGGTAAATGCTGGAACATATTAGTGGCAGACAAAAGAAATGAGTCCCAAGGAGCCCAAATTCCTGTGAATTTTTCTTATCTATCATATATTCTGGCAGTAAGATGTTCTATGAGCTGAACTTCTTTTATCCTAGCATATAAATCCATGATGCCAAGGGGCATAGTTGATTTCCAGTGTCTAGCAATAAGGCATCTGGCTGCAGTAAGGATGTTTTCTATTCAATTTAGTGAGATTAGACATAGGTAAACCCAGAAGATTAACTACATCAAGTGATATGGGGATTTCCAATATTTCAGAAAGAAGAGTATTGACCTTTGTCCAATGGGACCTACGAGTGCACATGTCCAAAAAATATAGTATATAGTGCCAACGTCTGAACCACATCTCCAACATACATTGCTAACATTCGGGAAAATAGCATGTAATTTATTTGGAGTAAGATACCATTGCATAAGTATTTTATATGCATTTTCTTTATATATTGTAATGCGCCTGGGCACACAAACCACAACCAACTCCAGATACCCTTAAATCAGGCTTTATTCAATATCATACAGCACAGCAAGGGTTAAGTCCAATAAAGCGAAGTACAGGAGGATAAGGCAAATGCAGGTCAAGAACAATCCGAAGTCAGGGCAGGCAGCAAGCAGAATGGTCAGTAACAATCCGAGATCAGGGCTGGCAGAGTTCAAGCAAGGTGAGTTTCAGACCAGGTCACTAAGGTAATGACAAACAGATAAACTTTAAACCACATAGAGACACACCCAAGCACACTGTGTTAACAGAGGCTATAGCGGGCAATGGGGTGATGGACAGGCTCTCCTTAAATAGCCAGGATGACCAATCACCTTGCGCCACCTGGCACTGTCTGATGGGAGACTGAGTAAATCCCCTGCAGCTGATTGGCCGCAGGGAATTCAAACTAACTATGTCCCGCCCTGGGGCGAAGCAGCCGAGTGCCACGCCCTCGGGGGGTACAAGAGGGACGCATGGTAACACGCGCACCTCTTCCCACAGTACCCCTAGGACGTGCACTACTTTGCACTTGCACAGTGCTGGGAGCAGGAACCACATTCAAAGGGATGCAAGGGCTGCTGCCTGGCTGATCAGTAATTAGTCCAGGGCAGATCCCTCCGCCTGCAGAGACAGACAAGCTGTGAGCAGAGGAGCAGCCTTGGTTATGCTGCTTGCTACTGAGGGGTCTCCCTCTGTGGCTGGGAACCCCAGGGACACCGCAGGCTCGCAGGGCGGGTAAGTTCCTTACATATATAGTACAGATCAAAGTCCTTTAGGCACCATCTCATATAAATATTCAAATTTCCAACTGCAACTCTCTCCCTAGGCTATGTTCCCATTAAGCAACGATGCAGAAGTAGTCATGTTGAATTTATCTTTACATTGGAGTCACATTTCCTGTGAGAAATATATGGGACCCGATGAGGGGCTGTCTGTGGCATCATGATGTGAGTTTCACAGAAACAAATTAGGGTGTAAAGGTAACCATGATTTTTTGATTTCCCTCCATCTGTTGAAAGAATGTAGGGTAGACCAGGAAGCAAGATGACACAAATGCGTCACTAAATAATATTTAAGGAAATCTGGTACTCCTAGGCCTCCTCTTTCTCGAAGGGAGCAAAAAAAACGTATTTAGGTAGATGGTATTGTGTATATCTCCAAAAAAAATTAAGGGTCGCCGCCTGTAATTTTCCAAATGAGGACCTAGGAATCGGGATTGGTAGTGTTGCAAAAAATAAAGGAGTTTTGGGAGGTTGGACATTTTAATTAGAGCTAGGTTTAATAAGCACGCCATTTTTTTTATATGCAAGGAGAGCTCCTTAACTAGTGGAGGGTAATTAGCAGCATAAAAAAGTGGCATAAGATGCAGTAAGGGAAACTGTGCCTGAACTTGCTTCTGGAGAGGAAGTGGTACATTTTTAAAGAGGGCTTCTATTTTGGATGTATCTTGTACTCAGATAGGGAGCCATACTCATTCAGTACTCTATGAAGATTTGAAGGGTGATAAGAGGGTTAGTGAAGGTCAATAAGAGATCATCAGTATATAATGTGATAGTAAATGATGTAGACCTAATAGGGACTCTTTAATGTCAGGAACTTTACGGATCATTCTGGCTGGTGGTTCAATACAAACAGCGAATAATAGGGGGGATAAAAGACATCCCTGCCTAGTGCTGTTTTGAATTGCATTTTTAGGGGAATTTGCATGAGTAAGGTGTACTTCAGCTGAAGGTGTAGTATAGAGCGCTGTGATAGCCTGGAGGGAAGGGTTCATAACTCCTATCCAATTCAGAGCTTGCATTAAAAAGGGTGAGCTAAGCAGATCGAAATCCTTTTCGGCATCCAGGCTTAGCAGCATTACCACTTGATCATTACCACTTGATCAAAAGGGCATCAATATTGTCAATTGTATACCTGGTGTTGTTATCCAGCTTGGTGAGATGTTATGAAGCTGACCTGATCCTTGGAGTTAATTCCAGGTAAATACATCCCCAATCTAGTAGCTCGAATTCTAGTGAATATTTTTAAATCTGAATTTATATAGCTAGTAGGGCATTGAAGGTCTTTACCAGGTTACAGGAACACCGATATATAGGAGTGTTGCATAGTTTGAGGTATTTTATATGTAAATACATCCCCAATCCAGGTAAATACATTCCCAATCTAGTATCCAGGTAAATACATCCCCAATCTAGTATCCAGGTAAATCTAGTAGCTTTTGTCCTTTTGAATTCGGATTTAAAAATATTCGCTAGGTTCAATAAAAGGAGTGAATAATAGGGGGGATAAGGACATCCCTGCCTAGTGCTGTTTTGAATTGTGATTTTAGGGGAATTTACATGAGAGGCTAGAAGCTTGACGCAGTACTAAACTGGATCCAGTAAAACAGAGTAGGGGTAAATTTTTCGGTATTAAAAGAGCCAGCAGATATGAAATCCTCTATTTTATATATATCAGCCTCTCTATGTACTCAATGAGTAACAGTAGAAGGGTTGTCATCTTTCCAGCAATATGGTAGTGCCTTTTGGGCGTTCAAGAGGTGTCTAAGTAAAGAGCGCTTGTACTGCTTATTTGACATGCTGGAAATATGAACCAAAGCCAACTCTGGCTTACTCGGTATATCTACTGTAGTAAGTCGGTGTGTCAGGGTAGCCACGGCCTCCATAAAGGAGGACAGTTTCCGGCATTCCAAAAACACCGCCAGCACAGATCACTCATGTGTGGGAACATTTTTGCTAGATTTGTAGGAGTTCTGTACCACCTTGTGAGTAACTTATAGTTAATCTTTTGGTATATATTACTGATTAAAGCCCCCAGTGGGGATCTCAGATAAATCATTTTGATACACCGGGTGCCCGGGTATTTGATTGATGAGGTGGCCCACCTAAATCGAAAATTGGGCAATAAGGAGCTGTGCACAGTGTGAGGAAGAGAGAAACTCAAGGCCTCCGATTTCTGTAATTGTTGATTTTATAATTGGACAGGTCTTTGTAATTTTAAAGCTCCTGTAAAAGGTTTGGGAGGGTTGTCGTAGGGGAAGAGACATAGAAAAGCAGGTCATCTGCATAGACAGCAATCTTGTGCTCTGTCTTTCCTATGCATACTCCCCAGACATTCACATTCGCACGGATATGCTGTAAAAAGGTGTTAGCCCTGACCTGTGCTGTTGGGGTGGAATACACTGTAAATAACATGGGAGAAGACCTATATGATGTAGCATCAGGTGCAAGAATGACTAATCTACCTTGTCTAATGCCTACTCCACATCTGTAGAAAGAAGCCATACCGGGATGTTGCAGGACCTGGCATAATCAACCATGTTTAACGTTGGTGTGGTATTGTCTCTGACTTCTCGAGTAGGAAGAAACCTACTTTAATCTGGATGTACAATGTTGTTCAGAATAGGAGCCAATATGTGCACCAGGATACCAGCAAAAAAGTCACAAATGAGAAGTGAATTTGGCCGATAACTTGAGCATGATTGTGGATCCTTTTTTGGTTTCAAGAGTACAGTCATATGCACAGAAAGTGTACCTGGAGTGGGTTGGTGACCTTGTGTTATGTCATTAAAGATGTTTACCATATGGGGGCCAATTATATTAAAATAATTTTTAAAATATGCCAATGTGAGCCTGTTGGGCCTTGGAGCTTTACTGGATGCAGGCCTTAAAATGACCAATTGCAATTCTTCCAAAATAATGGACTTATCTAACAATTCAAATACTCCAGGTGAAATACTGGAGAGACCAGATTTGTTAAAATAAACCATAATTTTAGTTCTCTTTAAGTCCATGCATCAGAATCAGAAGATATATTATAGAGACAGCTTTAAAACACATGAAAAGATTGCGCTATGTCAGAGTTGGTATGCACAGCAACCCCTGCTTTATCCTTTATGCTAGAAATATACATTGAGGCTTATTTGGCCTTAAGGGCACGTGCCAGCGCTCTACCACAATAACTGACGTGCTTTTAACAATAGTGCCCACATTTTAAAAGGTTGTGATTTGGCATTGTCACGGTTCAACGGTTAATTTGCCCACCTGTCTCCAAGAGTTTGGCTTCTACATTTAGCAATTGCTGCCTCTACTACTCTGTTGAATGAAAAGGCCTCTGATATAACACTTATGAGCCTCCCACACGCAAATGGGATTGTCAGTTGAGCTGGCATTTTGACTAAAAAATGCAAAAAGCTCCTGCTCAATCTTAAGGGAGACATTCGGGGCATCCAGTAGCAGGTCATTCAATCTCAAGGACACTGGTTTGGGAGAATGGACCACAGTGCGGACCCAAATAGAGACCGGCGCATGATCTGAAAAGGAGACCACTCCAATGAACTACAGGGATGAACTAGAGGGATGGTATTGTGTGATATTAGAAAAAAATCAATTCTCAATTATGTTTTATGCACTGGAGAATAGAAAGAGTAATCTTGGTCTCGGCATGCTGGATGCGCTGCACTACTTTTGCTTAGGCATGGGTTGTGAGGGAGGGAAGGGGTCGGATGACCAATGCTTGCTGGTAAAACTTGCCTGGGTAGCCACAGAGCTCCAAAGGTGCACTGTTCATGCCACGCCCCCAATGCATCTTTTTTAAGCTTATCAGATTACGCTATGCAATGGCCTCGAAATACCGCTTTATGGGTCTCCCACACCATGGAATTTTGTGCTACCGATTGTGAATTTTCCTGGAAGTAGGCATCCAAGGAAGTTTGCAGGGCCACTTTAGTTGGGGGATATGTAGGCAGAAAGTCGTTAGGCTTGCAGTGGCATTTTCTAACTGGAATTGTACACCTCTTGAACTACAGGGCCATGGTCAGACCATGTATTAGGACATCACAAAAAGTGGTAGCTCTCAATGTGGAAACGTCTAAAAAAAAGTGGTCTAGTCTAGAGTGCGTACAATGAGGATTGGAAAAAAGGTATATTGCTTATATGAGCATGAATAGGTATGGCTAACCAGGCTGACTTTTTGTTTTTACCTGGCGCTGAAAACATGGTTGGGTACTGTCGTTTATTAAAATAAACATGCTACTCTTAACTAAATGTGTTTCCTAAAAAAAAATGTCTGCTTTTTGGTGCTTTGTTTCCTTATTATTTGGAAATAATTTGGAATTGGAATTGAGGTCTTTGACATTAGGTATTAGTAATCTAACCATAGGGTAAATCTAAAGGAAAAAAGTGCATAATCAATACCATACAGTTGCCATGGCGAGACCAGACCATCCTCCAAGGGTACAAAGCAGAGAGAGGGGAGGGGCAGCACATAGGAAACCTAAAAGAAGAAAATAAAAACAGATAAATAAAGGAAACACAACAACATTTGTCAGGAGTAGCCGAATCATCTGGGCGGGGATCACATCCTTGTTCAAAGATCTATCTGGAGACAAAAAAAAAAAATGAACAAGGAGGAGGTCCCAGTGTGAGACATAGGAGAAATCTTGCAACCAAAATAGCGCCCACCAGTAGGAGGGGGGTTCATAAGGGAGAAAAGTAGTACAGCCAGAGTAACTTTCTAGCATAAAACCTCCCCTCCCAGACTTCAAGTGCAAAACCATAATATCCAATATCCAATATATGCAATAACCATAATTAGGTATCAGGGACCGGGCAATTAAAGCAAAACAACATACAATATGACTAGAGATTAAAGAGACCAAGTACAAAGACCCAAAGCTCACGTCATATGGTTAACAAGTAAACACATCAAATAAAAGGCTATGAAAGTCCACCTGCAAGGCAGTTAGGTATGTGAATTTCTTGCTGGTGGAGAAAAGCTATTAAAGGGAGACCGCTGCCTTTTGAGAACTTCTTGACATATCTCAGAAGCCGCCTGAAAAACTGGGAGAGGGTCCCATCCTGAAAGTGAAGGACAAGGTATTCCAAGGTCTGCACAGAATTGTGGAAATTTTTCAGGACTCTTGAGAGTCACAGATCTGCCATCTAGACGTGCTGTCAGGCTGAAGGGGAACCCCCACCTGTAAGAAATAGATAGATCACGAAGGGATGTTAGCAGTGGTTGAAGAGCACGGCGTCGCTGGAGAGTAGACCAGGAAACATCAGGATAGATTTGTAGTTGTGCCCCATTGAACTTGCTTGTTCTCATATTTCTAGCTACACATATGATTTCTTCTTTCAAAGGGTAATATTATAACACCTTGCGGTTTTGAACGAGGGCCAGGTGGTCGCAGGGCTCTCTGCACTCTATCCAACTGTATGAAATCAGCATGTGGGTGACCCAGGATGGTAATGAAAATGGCTTGGATTACCAGAGGAAGGTCGGCCTGTTGGGTAGCTTCTGCAAGAGCTTGCACTCTAATATTGTTAAAATCTCCAATTGTAGAAGCTTGGGAAAGAGACCTGGTCTTGAAGTTGTAGAACCTGGTTTTTAGTACCTTGTATATCATCAACATTATCAACCCTGCCAGCCAAATTCAGGAGGTCTGTGCCTAGAGTGCGAATTTCTGCTCTGCAGGACACTTTAACCTCTTTTACTAGAAGACGAAAATCATCTTTGGGAGGGAGGTGTTGTACAAAGGTTTGCTAGGAATTATAGCTTACAGGTAGGGTGGTCTGCTAAGCATCACGCAGCCGTTGAGTACCAGGAGAGGTAGTGCCATTGCCTAGAGAAGGGACGATGCTCTGAGGCATCTCAAGGCCCACTTGGGTTTGGGTGGAAATGGCAGGGTCCCTCATTTGTGCCCCAGAGGAAGAGTGTAAAGAGTTATGATCAAAAAGGGCCCTTACCTGTGCTTCCAGTGCTTTTTGCAACAGCTGCAGAAAATGTGTGTTGGACTGTAGAGGAGGCAGGGTGAGGATCCAGAGTGTCATTGGTCGTGCCTTTCAAATAGGGCTGCCTTTCAAATAGGGCTGACAGCGTGCCCAGAAAAGCTTGATGTGCTTGGGGAATCCCCTCACCGCAAGTCCCACGGGGTGTGAAGTTGTTCGAAATCCCCTGGTGATGCAGGGATATGCCAGATGTCCCTCCTGCAACGGTGAGGCTGACGGACAAAATATCCGATCAGAAGCAAGAGGAGAGTAGTGGTCTGCTGGAGAGGAAATTATCTTCTTACTGCTATTTGTACACACAGTCTCAGAAGGTTTTAGGAGAATTTAGCTGCGCTGAGCAAGAATCATGCTCAAATTCTGATAAGGCAAGGCACTGACAAATGATTAATGTTATATGTGTTAAGTCTGAAGTTTAGCTTTAAAAAAAATATGTTCTATTACAGAATGAATGACACCAAACATTTTAATATTATCGTTTTAATTGAAAACGTGTGTGTAAATATTAAAGTATGGAAAAAAAATTAACTCTTTGTATGTAAGATTGGTAATAAGAATATAGAGATAAGTA
The DNA here is from genome assembly GCF_032062135.1 of Pyxicephalus adspersus. Lineage (NCBI taxonomy): Eukaryota > Metazoa > Chordata > Amphibia > Anura > Pyxicephalidae > Pyxicephalus > Pyxicephalus adspersus. Next base: position 33,091,552 of record NC_092866.1, read on the forward strand.
TTAACACTTAACACTTTGTAATAACACCAATAAGTAATACTCTCATTCAATATCAATGAAACTATAGCATGTAAATAATATAGTATAGATAATTAGCAAATTGGGGCATTTGTACAAATATAGACATTTGTGAGATATATTCTAACTGATGTCAATCAAAAATAATTTAATATAAAAAATATAAAATAATGTTGATAAATGATGATAAATAGCACTTAGAAGCACATGTACAAATATTGACATTAGGGAAGTCTTAAGTCATGGTTGGAGGATATTTTAGTATAAGAAATACAGTATATTGAGTAATGAAAACAAGCAGATATAGTAGTAGAGGAGATATGTTGCTTGGTAAACAAGGGTTTACATCATGGATAGTATATGTACCATGACGGTATTATCATAGTTAGTGAGTAGTGTAAGTGGTTTTTAAACAACGTAAATAGTGAGGGTAATGAAGAATTTCCCGCTATTTGTAAATTCATTTAGAGGAATGGTTTAAAAGGGAAAACTTCATTGAGACCTGGATGCTTGTTAGCTTCCAGTGCAAAGATCCACTTCATCTCAGCTTGTAGCAGAAACCTATCGAAATCCCCACCTCTACAATTAGTACTGTAAAAGAGATAACATTTGGTATCAAAGTTATGTCTTGACCCAGCATAATAGCTGATCGGGGGTAATAATTTTGCCATTATTAACCTCCTGGGCGGTTCATTTCTGTCTGGATTTATAGGTCTAAAAGCGGTACATTATTTTTCACGAAAATTTATTTTACAGTATAATAATAGTATAAAAAAGTATAAAAAAAAGTTGGAAACACAAAATCATGTCAAAATAATAAATTAAATAAATAAAAAAATTGTTTTCAATTTTTAAAAAAAAAAAAAAATAAATATTATACTCATTCTATTATATTATACTGTAAAAAAATGTTCATGCAAGACAATGTACTGCTTTCACACACATAAATCCACTGTATTGCATTCAATACAGTTATTTTGTATTGAATGCAATACAAATGGATTTTGAATTTCCCTCCCCGCTGGCAAAGTACGCATGCTTAGACGTTACTAGGAACTCCTCGGTGACTCATCAGGTGCAGAAGACGCTGGAGGAAGAAGAAAGAAGACGCGAAAGACGACGCGGGACGCCGGCAGATCAGGTAAGACTCTATTTACTATTTTTTCTCATAGGTTTACCTACCCCAACTGTGACTCCGGGTTACTGCTTTTAGCATCTTTTTTTTACCCCGAGTCACACTCAGGGTTACCACCCAGGAGGTTACTGAAGTATACATGCTCATAGATTCTTTTCCGAAATGCTTACCGACTTAAAAGCAGCTGCATTGACAAAGGATGGGATGAAAAATTCCAATGAATGCACAATCTGTGTCATGCAATTGGGCAAGGTTGTAGTTTGGTTTTCCTTTATCCAGTGGCATTGTTTACATCTGCCTTCATGAAGAGTGCAATTACTCCTTAGCCTCAAATATTGACTGTATGGTATGCTTTTCTTTAGAGATTGTGGGAGTAGTACCAAGGTTACCGCCGTCAAGTTCTTATACAAAGGTGTCAAGAAATGGGACCTGCTGATGGTTATAACTTTTAAGGTTGTATTTTTAAGTTGTAGAATACAAAAACAAGAAAAATACGGGACTTTAACGGCAGTGGATTTGTAAAAAGTTATCATATACCTTTTATTTCCTTCATTAAGAAAAAACAGTTAATATACATGCCTCTTCCCTTATACCAAGTTTCAGGAAGAGTTAATTATGTGATCAAGTGGAGGGATAGACAGGCTTTCATAGGCAGAATTTTAAAAAAAGTAAATAATATTTGTTTTTAATGTTATACAGTATATTCCTATACCATACATAGATCAACTAGCTGATGATATACCAATCAAAGTCTGTGATTACATACACTTATTTTCACATTTCAAGTCTCCACTGACTAAAGTCCCGCATTTTTCTTGTTTTTGTATTCTTCAATGTATTGGGGATGTTGACAGGATTACAAATGGTGGAAGACCGGACAGATTTAATGATATAAAATTTTAAGTTGTAGTTATTGAGTTGGATAAATGAGAACTCTTGTAATAAATTTTCAGTGCTTGTCCAGTGCCTGAAATAGGGTGTCAGATTAACTCACAAAAGTCAACAGCAAACAACCAAGCTTGGAAATTAGAAAATTTGTACTCAATACAGAATATCTTTAAACAACGTGGCGCTATAAAGGTAATTTGACATCAGTCCAAGACTTTATTATAGACTCTGTTTTGTTTTTTAGTAGAACTATCCATGGGGAATATAACAAGTAACCTGCTTTATTATGGGAAGGGGGGGGGGGGGTATGAACATCCTGTAGGGTTAGTGGAGTTTCTTTTCTTTGTTAATAAGGACAAAGGGTATGATCACCTGGGGAGGTGTGAAGAGATTACCAGAATGTCAAGGCCATAAATTGTTTAGGAACATCAATCACTCAGGATTGCTGAATAGTCAATTGTCACTTCAAACCTTTAATAACCTTACTGTACCACCTACTTTACTTAGTATAAATAATACTGTACTATCTTTTTTTCAAATAAATCAGAACAGCAACTCTATATGAACTGGTGTTTGTGTCTGTTTTCTTACAATCGTAATATTAACCTAACAGCTGACATTTCTTTAGGAAATAGATACATTTTTCTTTGACATTCCCTACCCAATGAAATAGTAAAGAAAGAGAAAAAGGAGGCTTTTTTGGCAAAAACAAACTACAGAAGCAATTCTACAAATTGTGCTACTCTTAACGTAATTCTTCTAAGCTAATTATGCTTAACATAGTACTCCTATGCTAGGCATTGTATCCTAATAACAAAAGCAAAATCTTGTCTCAATTCCCGACACGTTTCCCCCATTGAGGCTTCTTCAGGGGATAAGGGAGACATGAATGGGTTGAATTTATCAGTATATTTTATACTGGAATGTTGAGTAAAAGCATAGGTAATAGTCCGCTAATGGTAATGGTCTGCTTTAGAGTGCTTCCAAGTAAATAGGTAACTTAGGAATGGCAGGTAACCAAGAGCTGATAGTAGAAGGAGGACCTAGTATAGGTTCTCCCCCCCCCCCTAATTAAACCAATACAATAAATTCTGATCTGGATTAAATCTTGTTGTCAAGGATAAATTCTATACCGAATGTCTATTTAGGCATATCTGAAAGCCAGTATATTGGAGGGGATGAGATTATTTATCTTGATGTCACACAAGTCCTAAAATGTGCACAAAGTGTTGTAATTGGTACTGAGTTTATAATTATTTATGTGTGTAAGGCTCTGGTTAGTACCAGTATTCTTCAGACACCAGTCCCCCAATCTAAAACCGCAGTCTTTACCTATAGCAGCCCCCGCTCAGCCTCGGGAGACTGGTTGCGTCTCCCAGCACTCAGTTGCCCCCAGGACTAGTGCGCAAGGGATGGTGTCTGGGGATAGGCCGGCAGCTGACCAGGAGCCCACAGATACACAGTACAGAAATTACCAGGGTATCCAGAAAACAAGCCGAGGTCATACACTGGAGATCAGTCCACCAAGCGAGGTACAAAGGAAAAGGCACAAGCAGAGTCGGGGGTCACAGGCAAAGGTCGGTCCTGGATGAGTTCAAGCAGATTGTCAGGAACAGGCAACGGTCAGTAACAGAAAACCACTCAAGAATCTCTCCAGCACAGATAAGCCCAGCTAACGCTATAACAGGCACAGATGACTGGAAGCAGAGAGTCTATAAATCCCCAGCAGCCAATGACAGCATGGGATTACACAGCTGCACACAGTTAATCAGCTCCACTCTGCTAATCAGCTGCACTCAGTTCCAATTCCATTCAGCTGTGCAGCCTCAGTGCAGAGGATGTCGAGGGAAAAACCCCAGCTACAGGGAAACAGGGAAGCTGCAACCCTCAGGGCACTGATTCAGAAACACCTATGCTATGCCGAGCCCAGCTGCTGGAGAAAATAGGCTGGGGGCACCCGCCTGCGGTGGGGCATTGCCTGGGATTGTAGGCCTAAAGAGCGCCTCCTAACATTACCCCCCTCTCGAGGAGGGGCCTCTGGACCCTCCACCTGTGGTTTTTCAGGGCTTTTTTCCTAACTAACTCCTTCGCATGAACTTGATATGCTGGAACCCAGCTCCGTAACCTTTCTAATCTTTTAAATACTGGAGAGAATTTTGTACCCTAGGAGAATCCAAACTTTTCTCAACCTCAAACTCAGGCCCACCTTCCACATTCACAGGGAGGGAGGCTCCAAGGAAGGTGCCACATTAGCTGCAGATTTTAATAACGAGACATAGAATGAGTCTACAATCCTAATGGAGCGAGGCAGGGTTACCCTATAAGTCACTCTATTTATTCTTTCAGCAATAGGGTATGGGCCAATGAATTTGGGCCCAAGATTGGTGGAGGAGTGGTGAAGGGCAATATTCCAGGTGGAAACACAAACTTAATCCCCTGGAGCATATCCTGGCTCTTTGGAACGATGTCGATCAGCAAATCGTTTCTGCTGCCTGGAAGCCAGCTTTAAATTCTGCTGTACTTGAGACCAAATTGTGGTCATGTGGGTGAGCCAATCTTCCAACAAAGGCATGTTGGAGGGGGGACTGGACAAAAAAGAGGATTTTGGACTCCGTCCACCAAGACATTGAGAAGGAGACATTTTAGTAGTGGAATGTACAGCTTTGTTAAAGGCGCACTCCCCAAATGGAAGATAATTCGCCCATTTCTCCTGAATACCTGAAACAAAGCAGCGGAGGTATTGCTCTAAAGATTGATTAGTCCTCTCAGTCTGGCTGTTTCAGGATGGAAATCAGAGGAGAAGGAAAGGGAAATGCCTAAACGTGCACAGAACCAATGCCAGAATTTGGACACAAACTGTACACCTCTATCAAAGACTACATTGTCTGGGATACCATACAACCGGAAAATGTTCTCAATGAATAGTTGCGATGATTCCTTCGCCGTGGGCAGTTTGTGAAGGGGTAGAAAGTGTGCCATTTTACTAAACCGATCCACCACCACCATGCACAAACCACAGTGCATCTTCTGGACACTGGTCGATCCAATATGAAATCCATTGCTATATGAGACCAGTGTTTGTCAGGGACAGGCTGTGGCTGAAGAGTACCTGCTGGGGCTAAGCGAAGAGTCTTACTACTAGCACACATGGTGCAAGCCTTTACAAATGCTTGAGTATCCTCAAGCGGCAGTGGTTATTTAATCTTTTGGCCCCCTCTATGTATTTCAGATTTTTGTGGTCTGTAAACACAGTGACAGGATGCTCTGCCCCCTCAACAAATGTATCCCCTCCTCAAAGGCTAATTTGATATGTCAAGAGTTCTCGATTCCCAATGTCATAATTCTGTTCTGCTGGGGAAAACTTTCCGGAAAAGAAGGCACAGGGTTGTAAACATTCAGGATTTCCTCAGTACTGAGACAAAATTGCTTTGACCCGAAGCTTGGATGCATCTACCTCCACAAAGAAGGGTTGCTGGATGTCTGGATTTACCAGGATAGGGGCGGAGCAGAAAGCCTCTTTTAGCGTTTAAAACTCTTCACAAGCCAGAGCAGGCCACTGGGAAGGATCTGATCCTTTCCGAGTCAGGTTGGTAAGGGGAGGGACCAAGACCAAGTAATTCTTAATAAATCTTCTGTAAAAATTGGCAAAGCCCAGGAACCTTTGTAGGGCTTTCAAATTAGTAGGCTGGGGCCAATCAAGAACAGCAGGGACCTTGGCTGGGTCCATCGTCAGGCCCTGATCAGAAACAATATAACCCAGAAAAGGGACTTGTTGGACTTCAAAAACGCACTTCTCTTATTTGGCATACAAATGGTTCTCCCTAAGCTTCTGGAGGACGGGTTTAACATGAGCATGATGCTGAGCCCAAGAAGATGAAAAGACCAGAATATCATCTAAATAAACCAAAATTTCCAGAAAATCACTGAAAATATTGGTAATGAAGTCCTGTGAAGACTGCTGGGGCATTGCATAACTCAAATTGCATAACCAGGTACTCATAATGCCCATCCCTTGTATTGAATGCAGTCTTCAACTCATCCCCTTGCCTTATTCTGATGAGGTTTTAAGCCCCCTCAGGTCTAGTTTGGTAAAAATTTGGACATTTACAACCTGGCCAAACAAGCCATGGATACGGGGTAATGTGTACCTGTTCTTAACAGTAATTTTGTTTAGCCTTCTATAATCAATACATGGCCTGAGGCTTCCTTCTTTTTTTTTCTCAAGAAAAAAAGAAGCCAGCCCCAGCAGATCTAGAAGAGCGGATAAAGCCTTTTTCCAAATTTTCTTTTATATAGCCTTTCACATAGCCCCTCTCACATTTTCAGGGCCTGTGAGATTGTAGAGGTGCCCTCGGGGTGGCATAGTACCTGGGACCAAATCTATAAGGCCGGTGAGGTGGAAGGACATCAGCAGCCTTAGGACAGAATACATCTGAAAAAGCTGAGTATGGAATGGGCAGCTTCTCTAGAGATGTACTAGCAACACAGGTAGTGAGTTTACCAAACATTTCTCTATACACTTTTCACGCCATTTGATAATCTGCCCAGATTCCCAGTCAACTATGGGATTATGTCTGCGCAACCCAGGTAGCCCCAAAATAGGGTATGGGCCAAAAATACAGGTGGGGAAGGAATATTTAGCAGAAAAAATTTTACCATTTCAGATTTGGCGGCACCCACCTTTACCAAAATCTCAGGGGTAACTGTTATAGGTTTACCCTGCTGCAGAGGAGAATCATCTATTGCTAGCACACATAAAGATTCAGGAGGCTTCATAATAGGAATCCCCAGAGAGCGTGCCAGAGCCTTATCCATAAAATTGCCAGCAGCAACAGCTATCCAGAAAGACCCGACAATACTTTACAGAGGAACCCCAGGAAATCTCAACAGGTAATAAATTACGATCAGACTTTGGAGAACATACCTGCTCACCTAGGGGGGTTTTCGCAGGCCCGCATAGGCGCTGAAGTCCCGACTTCCGTCGTTGGCAGGATTGCACAAAATGGCCAGGTTCCCCACAGTACAGACAGAGTCCTTTGGTTTTTCTACTCGACCTCTCTGTGGCTGACAGCCTTGAAGAACCCAATTGCATAGGCTCCTCGGCCAGAGAGGCAGAGTGGACTAGGTGCAGAGACAGTCAGGCCCCTGGAAAAAGCAGTTGGCACAGTTTCTCCAAACTGCGCTTGCGAAATCTGCGATCGATCCTAATAGCTAACATAATCGTTTCATCCAGAGTTTCAGGCATGGGATAGTTAACCAGAACATCCTTGATAGCATCCCACCAGAACATCCCCCAACAGAGTTGTCTCTTAAGCGTAGGATCATTCCATTGGGAACTGACAGGCCAGCGGTGGAACTCCACAGTGTACTCCTCTGCCTGTCTGTGACCTTGTTGCAGTTTTGCTTCAGCAGTAGAAGCCAAGACTGGGTCCGCATACAAGATTCTTAAGGCTTTGAAAAAGTTATCCACAGAGGAGAGGGCTGGATCCCCTTGTGGCAGGGTAAAAGCCCATGTCTGGGAATCCCCCTGGAGAAGGGATATGACCAGGCCAACACTCTGAGTCTCTGAGCCTGATGAGAGTGGTAGCAGCCAGAAATATAATTTACAGGACTGCATGAAATTCTCAAACTTGTGGCGCTCACCAGAAAACTTTTCAGGTAATGGAACCTTGGGTTCAGCAGGGGTGGCAGTTGTCCCTGAACTTCCTGCACGGTTATTGGTTATGTCAGTTGGTTCACGGCACCCGTCAGGAGCCTGACTTGCTCCTGTAAATCCTCCATGATGGAAAACGTATATATATTTTTGTTATGGCCTGTTATAATCTAAGGCCCTGGTCAGTACCAGTATTCTCCAGACACCAGTTCCCCAATCTAACACTGCAGTCTTCACCTATAGTAGCCCTCGCTTAGCCTCGGGTGACTGGTTGCCTCTCCCAGCACTCGGTTGCCCCCAGGATGCTGCCAAAGAGAATAGACTGCACACGCCCTCCTGTGGTGGGGCATCAGGTGGGATCGTAGGACCAAAGAGCGCCTCCTAACAATGTGTTTATACAACTGTGAAAACGATAAATATTATGAATCATGTTTTTATTGTTTGAATAAATTATGATTTTATAGAATGAATAATGTATAATGTGAATTAATTAAAGAGGTGTCCTAAATGTCCAGGTAGATACATAAATATAAATGTTCTGTTATATTAGAACTCGCATGTGGCACCTGTATACGATAGCTATTTCTAACAAACGTTTGGTAAATGCTCATACCATATCCGGCATATTTAAACAGTAATTAGGAAGGTAATAAGAAAAAAAAACTTTAATTATACATTAATGTAGATTTCAAATCTTACCTGAAAATTAATGATTTTCTAACATTAATAACATTTTGCAACAAAAATAAACTGTCAAAACTGTCAGCCACAGTGATACTTTGTCTAACAAAGATAATTTGTTCCGGAATCGTATTTGTTAGCCGAAATTTTTGCTAGCCGAAACATGATTTCCCATAGAGTTCTATAGAAAAATCAATTAATTTGTTCTAAATGCTGCCCACAATTTAAAGATAAGTTATGTTTTATAAAACAAAAGTACAACAGTATACATTGTAACAGATTTCTTCTGTAAGTCATGCAAACCCCCCCCCCCCACCATCAAGCCTCGGTCCTGCACACAAGCAGCAGGGAAGCCCCGTTCTGTTCGTATGTAAAGAGTAAATGCAATAAATTACACCTACCTCTCAAATCCACACAGAGCATGCACCGTACTGAAGCTGGTATTAGAGGAGTTTCTCTCTGTGGCCTTCTGAAAGCCCCTCTCTATATAGGTCAAAGCAATGTCTTTCAATTTTCCAACAAACTTTCATGCAGTATGTTATTGGGTGTCTTACCTCTTGCTTCCTGCTTTTTTTTTTTTTTTTTTTTTTACATTCATTAGCCCATATTCATTAGCCGAGTCCCACAAACAGTGGAAAAAAAAAATTGTTAGCCTAAAAATTCATTAGCAGGGCCACTCGTAAGCTGAGGTATCACTGTATATGCTTTTAAAAATTAGAAAAAAAACAGAAACTGAAAAACATAAAAACAAATACAACTAATGAAACATAATATATCTCAACATTTGATTGGACACCATTATTTTGAATAACTTTAAGACAACAAAATGAAATCCACAAAATAAAGTTTCAATAAACTCTTTTTTGTGTCTTTGATGCTTATTTCTTGGCTGATTGCTTGATTCTTCCACTGGGTTTCCAAACTGGGTGCGAATTACGCTGTGGGGACAGCTGGTCAAGACAACAAACATATTTTTTACACTAATCTTGCACAATCTTTGCTCACTAGCACTAGGAGATTGTGCATTGTTCATAGAACAATCAATGCAAAAAAGTATATTGGTGTCCTAACTAATAAAATGCTTACAAGTGATCCTAACTATTACCACAATTATGACTTTGTGTAGCAGGATGACAACCCTCCTTACCGTCAAGCAAATATTGCTCAGAATTGGTATTGAAGCAAATTTTTTTGTCATATTGACTTACCCTTTTGCCTGGTTTGAAACCAATCAAGAATTAGTCTTGGAAACTCAATGTAACAATATGAAATGATCTGCTGAGAAATAAACATGTTTTAAATGAAAGTCTAATTTGCAGTTGCAATTTGGTGTTATGTAATATCTGTTGTAAAAAATGAGTTCATAGTATAATAAAAAATAATAAAAAAGGTCAGTGCAGGTGATCAGCAATCAGGAGTAGTCAGACAGAGCTGGGGTCGGTATACCAAAATGACAGAATCAGGAAATGCTAACAGGGACTTGGAAGCAGAGCCTCAGAGCACTTTTTGTTCGGTAAACAACCTTTTACCAGTCACTTCCTTATACAGGGGAAATTATTTGATGAATTTAGACCATGTGACCCGCAGGTATCCAAACCCACCACCAGAGGGAGTGTTGAAGAAGAGGCAGTTCAGGTGGTGTTAACATTTCTGCCAGCAGGTAGAGCGCATTGCCAGAAAATTCTAGTCCTCTGAGTTAAAGGAGTAGCTATCAAAGAGTAACATGATCTAGACCAGGAAATGATCAGAGATTAGGATTTTGGAGCAGAGTTGCTGCTGGCAGCAGGGGAGTGCAAGGTGGGTGATACAGAGGCCAAATAACCCTTGGTCCAACTGTATAGATGCAGAAGGCAGAAACTTAGAAATATGGCCTGAAAGCCATATTGTCCTATTGATTAGCTGCTGCATTTGTTTGCAGAACTATTATATGTTTTTATAAAATATATTATTCTTTAATCCAAAATAAAAGAAAATTTCACATCTATACTGCACATATACCTTTCACATTTTATTAGGTGTTTAATTTATTGGGTTCTGTTTTAGTTGGTTTGGTTTAAACAGTTGGTTTAGTTTAGTGCACATCATACTTAGCAACAGTGATTGCTCATATTTTATCAAAAACATCAAGCTAAATATTCAATTTAAAAATGCCTAGTTGAAATATGACTTGCTCATGAGAGCTTGTTTCTGCATGCTATCCTCACCTAAACCCCATTATTATACAGTATTTTTTAGCACCCTCATATTACACAGTGCTGTGCAAAGTCAATAGTCATGTCACTAACTGTCCCTCAAAGGGGCTCACAATCTAATGTCCTTACCATAGTCCAATGTCATTAATGTTGTCTAAGGTCATTTTTGAGGGGAAGCCAATTAACCTTACTGCATGTTTTTTTGGAATGTGGGAGGAAACCCACACAGACACAGGGAGAACCTGCAAACCATGCAGATAATGTCCAGGCTGAGATTCAAACCTAGGACCTAGCACTGCAAAGGCAGGAGTGCTACCTCTGAGCCACAGTGCTGCCCTATGGTACCCAGAAACTTTATGACACTGTATTCAGCAAAAAGTGACCAAACTGATTTTGGTCCATTCCCAGTTTGCAGTCCCCACCTCAGACTTATTAGATAGAAAATTACAAGAATGGGAAGGGCCAGGGTTGAATGCCAGGATGAGAGATCTGAACATCTTCGGTGCATACAAAATACCACATTTTCAGGGTTCTGGGTGGCTCATCTTGATGCTGCTTCCATCATTCCCATACCGCCTTGATAGATATACAATCTCTACAGGTTAACATTTATTTTATCATAAGTATTAGAAAAAGGACACAATAATACTATGTCAAGGCCTTCATATTAAGGGCAATATTGCCTACATGTCTAGAATGTGACTTCTGCATGGTATAAAAATGTTTCTGAATATTACTGTCAAACACTGCCAACTATAATCTATACTATGAATATATGTAGAATTCAATGAATGACTGAAAACAATGAATTGTATTCTTTACTTCACTGCTGCCACTTTTAAACTTTTACATTGTGGAAGTGACTCATGTAATAAGCATGACAGATGCAGATTACTCAGAATTGAGAAATTCACAAGGGCAGTGGATGCCACAATGTTCTTGATCCTCGCTAGTATTAAATAATGGTTTACACAGAATAACAAGTGTAAGCCATTATTGGATTGGCTTTCCTTAAAAAAAAAAAAAAAACAGCGTGTGATAATAAAAAAAGTGACATTACGTGCTGGTTCAGTTAAAATTCATAAAATGCTGCAGCATGCCTGCTCATTACTTACTGCAGAGTGTGGACACACCTAAGTTTTAGGCTGAATAGTTTTGATAGACACTAAATCTGTTTACTCTCCTAGGCAGCTGCCTGTGTTTGGTGAAAGTGATAGATGTGATTTACACAGTTAGACAACATTAGTTGGCAAAATGATTTTCTGTTCTCCCTTACTGCATACAATGCCCTTTTACCATTGAAAGGATATAAAATATAGAAGGATACACTACAAGCAAGATGCATATAAACTTTTACTACAACAAGGCAAAATGCTGCATGTCTAACACACAGTGGTTAAAAGAGGGTGTGGCTAAATAGTGGTGAATATTGGCCATGGTTTAAAAAGGTACAGTTAAGCCCCCTTGCGTTTTAATTCTGTTCAAATTTCCATGCAAAAAGCGTTACATTTTTTTTGCATTGAAACTTATTTTACATTGTAGGCTATAATTCTTAGGCATATTTAATAAATGTAATAAATTTATTAATAAACTTTAAATAAAAAAACACAAAAATCTGTTAAAAAAATAAAATAAAAAAAATAGAAAAATAGTTAAACATGTAATGCAAATGTACAGTAGCATATATAATTTGAATATATATATATTTGAATTTCCCGCCGTTTCTCCTGCCCGCACCGACGCAATGCACCAACGTCACCAGGAAACCCCAGAGATCATCTCTAGACTTCGCGACTGAAGATCCAAGAAGATGACACGTCCCCAGAGCAAGGTTAGTGGGGTTTTTTCTTAGGGTAAAGCGACCCCGAAAGTGTCTCAGGATTACCGCTATTAGCAGGTAATGTCCACCCCGAGTCACACTCGGGGTTACCGCTAGGGGGGTTAAACAGAGACCAAGCCTAACACAGTATTTATAGTATAATATGGTGCAGTCTCCGAGAAACAGTTTGAGTGACAGACCCCCTAGTGACATACCCCTTAGTTACAAATCTCTTTCCTACAGAGCTCAGTAACAAAACCTCTGTGCAGACTTCATTGACAGACTTCTGAGTGGCAAACCCCCAGTGTGACAGTACCCTTAGTTACAGACCCCCAGTACAGATCTCAGGTATAGACCAATTAGTGGCTGACCCCTGGTGCAGTCCTTAGTAACAGACCCCTTAGTGTCAGACTCAGTAACAGACCCAGAGTAAAAACCTCAGTAACAGAATCCTGGTACATGGTAACCAGAAATCATGTACCTTGCTTTAAAGGACTCATTGTCCTATGCTGCTCTTTTCGCCCTTTTTTTACTCCCCCATTCTGCTAAACCTGTTATTACTTTTAAAATTTTACACAAGGCCAACATATTACACAGCACCTTACAAAGTCCATAGTCATGTCACTAACTGTCCCTCCAAGGGCCTAACAATCTAATGTTGGCAGGAGATCAATCCGCACAGAGCAGCTGCTGAACACAGGTGCATGTTCCTCCATTGAGTTGCAGGACAATCTCTGAATCCCTGGAACATCTGGATTACCATGTCATCCTGTGATAATCCAGCAGAGTTTGAGATGGTTATGGGGTATCAACTAAAGACTTGATTAAAAATAGTGACGGATGAGGTAAGTGGGCAAATTATTGTATTCACTAAGAATGTAGGGATATGTTTAATGTTGTAAAATGATGACATTAAAAGTATCTAGATATTTGCTTGTAAAGAAGAGAGAGGGGTAATGTTTTTGTTAATTTATGCCAAGCCTTTGAATATGATAATTTTAAAGGAGAAGAGAAAAAAAGAGAAAATGTAAGATATACTAACATTATAAAGTGCAATACATTGTAGAGTACAGATATTATAAAGTGCAATACATGTTATTATGTCATGACTAAACAGAATATTAACAGTTTTTCACTTTCTTATTTGATAAGCATTCTTATTAAAGTGTCATGTACTTATCTACAGATCGCTAGAAAATACAGATCCCTAAAAAATCATGTATTTGTGTGCCAGTCGTTTTTGTAGTACAATTCAATAAAGAAAATACAAAGAAAGAGAATATAATATAATGCAATATAGAACATTTTTGGAAGATGGTTTTCATTTTGTTAATAAAAACGTTTAATAAACTGAATTATTAACTACTTACTGTTTGATTTCCTGTAGTCCAAAATAATATATGGATGCCAAGGAGTTTTGGTGTTGTGTATATTAGGTGCTTTATAAAATAATTGTGTTCTAAATGAAATAAAGACATTGATGTAAGCAGGTTGTTTTAAGATTACTATAAATAATTAAGCTATGAAGCAGGTAGGAAAGTAATAATGTTACTACTTACATTCATTTGGGGGGATGAGAAAGAGGAAAATAATCATGGAAGAAAGTAATAAGTCAAGAGCTCCTCAAAAAAGTGAAGAGGCTGAAGGTTGTTCTGTGTTTAAGTAGATTTTATTCTAGAGAAAAAATTGTATTATTGTGTTTAAATTTTTGTTGCCTTGAAGTTCCTTAGCACCATAACACCAAAACTCCTTGGCATCCATATATTATTTTGGACTACAGGAAATCAAACTGTAAGTAGTTGATAATTCAGTTTATTCAACGATTTTATTAACAAAAAAAAAAAATATTCCAAAAATGTTCTTTATTGCATTGTATTATATTCTATTTTTTTGTATTTTCTTTATTGAATTGTACTACAAAAACGACTGGCACACATATACGAGGGGGTGCTAAGAAATGTTCCAGGCTTTGCCCAGTAAGAAGACAGCCAGAGTTATGAAATAAAAAATGTATTCAACATAATTTCCCCCTGAGACCAAAGCACTTGGTACAGCGTAGCTGCAGCTTTTCTAAACCGTTCAAATAAAAGTCCTTTGGTTGGGCTGCAAACCAGCTCTCATGATGTCAGAAATGTCATCAAAACATTGCCCCTTCAGGTGTTTTTTCAAATTCGAGAACAAATAATAGTCTGAAGGGGTTAGGTCAAGTGAGTAGGGGGATTGTGGACCAATTGGAAACCTAGGGTATTTAATTTGGCAGCCACAACATTGGACGTGTGTGCAGGTGCATTGTTTGTATATCTTTTTTTTTTTCATTTTCTCTTGGTGATATACCTATTTCATGATATTTTGTTATTTTTGATAGTTTGTTATCCATGTCTCTGCCTTCCCCTGAGGAAGCCAATAAGGCGAAATGCATCGAGGACGAGACATGTTACTCATTTGAAACAAAGGATAACCCATATGAAAGTTTATGACAAAATTTTCATTATATTGTAAAATTACACAACCAATTAGTTTGTATTTTCTGTGATAAGTCATAAGTAAACTGTATGTGAATATGCCAAAAAAAGCCTCGCCGAAACGTCTCCTTTCAAGTTGACATTAAAAGTATCCCTAATTTCTTAGAGGATACACAATTAGGTTAATTTCTAATTTGCCCCCTTTAGCACCCACCACAGTTTTTAACTGTCTTTAAAGAAATTCTGACAACAAATTTTCTTACGTTTTTTTGTTTATTCTTTATTGGAGAAAACAAAACAAAGTCTCTTACAATTTTTACATAAGTTCAATGGGTAAACCCTTTTTCTAGTTTCAGGGTCATGCTTTCTACTCAAGCCCCTTGGATATCTCAGGAACATATCTCAGGAGTTTAGCCCTCTTCTTATTTCTATATAAGAGACAATATAAAACTAAATGAATGATTGAGGAAGTATATAATTCTTTCTGCAGCATATTGGTGATATCTCCACCTGGAGGTTTGCATCTAAAAGCCTGTCAAAATGTAGGGATGGAGTTTGTGGTGCATGGCCAGGTAGAGGTATTCCCAATCCACGTTTGATTCCAGTCAACCAAAATTCAAACAAGAATGCTCTAGTTTTCAGTGGTTATTGGATTTAATGCTGCTATCTGACATATAATCTATTGAATGAAATGCATATGGATTCAAATTTCCCGCCCCTCCCCGAACGGAACGTCTGCACCCCGAACCAATGTCACCGGGAACTCCCCGGTGACTCATCGGGTGCAGAAGAAGCCAGCAGGAGGAAAAAAGAAGACGCGAAGGACGACGAGGGATCCCTGCAGATCAGGTAAGCACTGTATTTACTATCTTTCCTATAGGTTTACATACCCTGAGTGTAACTTGGGGTTACCGCTTTCAGTATCTTTTTTCTACCCAGTCACACTCGGGGTTACTGCTAGGAAGGTTAAGGAAAGTCATTATATTAGAATTTAAGGCCTACTTTTAAAAGCAAAAGTGAAGTGAAAATGTTAGAATTCTATGTTTGTTTGTTTTTTTTTGCAGAAAAGACTTTCCCTTTTAGCTAGAATTTTTCCCCCCAACCGCCTAAATGATAAAGTTTCACTTTAATACCTAAAGATATTGTTTCTGTATATGCGTATGACCTCTCTATGTGTATTTCGAAGCCTAATCCTTCATCACAACAGGTTAGAACAGTGTTTCTCGACCTCCTAAACACCTTGATATAACTTTCAGGTCTTCAGAGAACTCCTACTATACCTACTACATCCACAACTTAAAATACATTTATGTGATGGTTTATAGGAAGAATGACTTCTACAATGCTAGCCAGTGGGAAGAATTTCACCCTTAGGCTATGTACACATGTGCAATAATTATCGTTGGAAAATGAAAAATTAACAACCAATCAACGATTATTCACATTTTTTTTGAACAATCGTATAATGCACGATTCTGTACATGCTGTAACATTCAATCCTTCAAAGATAATGTACACACCCTAGATACGATCGTTTGAGCGATACAGGAAGTGACGTGTACTGGAGGGAGTGACGTAAAGGAAATAACGGTTCTGAGTGTTATTAAAAAAAGAACGATCATCATTTTTGTCAAGGAGCGTTCATCCTGCAGACTGTTCACCTACCTCTCTCTGCAATATGCCTTTCCACGTCTTCTCAAGGAAGAATAAAGTAGCTTTTGCTACGATGTATGTGCTGAGGCGCAAGATGAACACGATGTGCAAGTTGTGAAGAAGCGCAAGGTTTGGTGTAAAGATTGGTTGATGGACCAAGACACAGTTTCCCATGAGAATCTGCTATGGGAACTGCACTTGACATCCCCAAATGACTACAAAAATTACCTTAGAATGTTGGATATTTGCTTACAGAAATTACTTGCCACAGTGAGACCTTTGCTAAGGAAACACAATATCTGCATGACAAAGTCCATAACAGCTGAACAGAGGTTGATCGCCACATTAAGATACCCTGCCACTGGAAGATCTCTGCAGGACATGAAGTTCTCCACTGGGATCTCACCACAAGCAATAGGTCATATCATCCCCAAGACGTGTACCGTAATTATTGACAGCTTGAAAGATGAGTACATGGAGATAGGTACCCCATACAATCATTACCCAAAATAATGTACACTTTTACTTTATAAAAATGGATACCATTTATTTAACAAAATGCAACCTTTTTGTAAAACTATAGCACATAAAAGTACAAATAACAATGTTAACAGCAACATAACTGCAATAAATAGTTGTGACACATTAACGTATAAACAACACAAACTATAGTCACTTGGCTGAAATGAGGAAGGGCAGTGGCGGGGCTCTAATTGGTGGCTTGGAGGGTAGTTGTATACAACAGGGGGGGGTGAGGCTGCTGGTATGGAGTGTGGAAGGATTAGGTAGGGTAATGTAGGTTGAATTGCTGCATCAACCCTTTGTTGACCACATCGGTGGTAATCAGCTCCACAGCACATGCTTGTTCTGAGGTAATCTTCCGCAGTTTTGCAACAATGCTGAAGCCAAATGCATCAAACTCCTCCTCTTTATGGCTCAGTATGGCAATAGCTTGGTGCAAAGTTTGATTCTTTTCCAGCTCCTCTTGTTTTCTTTTCTGACTCCATTTTTTTGCTGAGTGGATGTTGCAGCAGGTGGAGTCTCCACTAGTCTGCAAGAAAGAAAAGAAAATAGAACATATTATTATGCATATTAACTCTTCTTATGTTCTCCTTTCAGTTTCCTGATACACCTGAGGAATAGCTGGCCATCGCTTCAGATTTTTATTAGTTCTGGAACTTCCCTAATTGTAGAAAAGTAACGATGTAAGGATCATCCCAGCTGCAGACATTGGTTCCTATTAAAATTAAAAGGGTTTTTTTCAGTATTGTGCTCATGGCAATAATGAGTGCACAATATGAATTTGTTTTAGTTGACATAAGCAAAAACAGGCGCATGTTTGATGGAGGTGTCCTGGAAGGTACGCCATTTCACAAAAAGCTGGTCAACAAGCAACTGCACCTTTCTAGAAACAGCCAAACTGTAGAGGGAATTAAATATGTATTTGTTGCAAATTAAGAGTTTGCATTACATGACAATTTATTAAAACCATTCCCTCAGAAGAATTTGGAGCAACAGAAAAAAACTTTCAACTGCAGGCTTTCTTGTGCTAGGAGGGTGGTTGAGAATGCATTCAGTATTTTAGTAAATCGCTTCAGAATATTTCATACTGATCTGATTTGATACTGATCTGCGCATGGACAAAATTGACAAGGTAATCTATGCTTGCTGCATAATTTCCTCTGCCAGAATAACTGCGGTGCATCGTTTGGCCCACTAATAGAGCAAGATTCCGCTACAGCAGGACATATAGCACTGGGGGAAAGCAGCAGCCAATTCACTGATCTAGTGCAGGGGTCAGAAACCTTTACTATCAAAAGAGCCATTTTGCCTCCTCTTCCACTAAAGAAAAATAGTCTGGAGCTGCAAAACATAACACAGTTTATAAACTTTTAAAAGTTTTAATATTTTTTTAATTTTACCTGTTACAACAAGTGTG